>NC_069504.1:1121697847-1122046892 GCF_027579735.1 Bombina bombina
AGAGAAAGAGAAATAAAGAAAAAAAAAGAGAAAGAAAGAGAGAGAAAGAAATCACTTTCATATCTATTAGTTTTGGGGACAAATATGTTGCATTTGTAAGATAAATCCACTGAAAAATGGCATAAAATGCATAAATTGGTTATGATCCAATAGGAAATGCAACTGGACTTTTCGTTATCAGACAATATCATACTGAACTTAAATATATTAGGCAGCATTGTTAATGGTTGAGCTACTAAGGACCTCAATTCCAAAACATCAAAACGTGCATTTTTTCCCATTTTATAGTTGTTTTTGATGCTGCTATACTTCACAGTAACCTTGTGCTATGCGGCCAGAAAAGAATGGTTACTAGATAGACGTGGGTCCATTGGATATAACACAATATAAAAGGGGCTGGTAAACATTTGTTTGAAATCCAAAATTTTCAAGTTGTGATATTGGGGATAGTTTTTCATCAAGATAACAACAAACTAAACATAATTGCTGAAACCTAAGATGTCTCTAAGATATACAGATGTCATGGTTACTCATAAGCAAAATATATTTAGTTACATCATTTTATGTTGTTGTTTTATGTCAAATAATTCTGCTTCATTTATTTGTTTTTTAAGGATTAGAAAGTCTAAGACATACACAAACAACTTGTTTGTATCATTTTGTAGACAATTCCCTACAGTTGTACAAAGACGCATTCATCACTGCCCTTTAAGTTTTTTATATTTTCTATTGCTGTGGGGGAGGACGTTGTATCCATTGCAAATAATTTGGCTTTTATGACCCTTAATGGTGTTTTATGTAATTAGGACAAAATACCTATATTTACATTTTTATACTGAAGATAGTTTGCCAATTAAAGACATAATTATTTTACACAATTATGACAAGTGCTGATTAAACTGTAATTCCATTTTTTACTTATATTTTATAGCTTTTAGTTGACATAAGACAATAATACATATATTTTGGGAAAATGTATCTATTTTCAAAAGAATTGCAAAATGTTATAAACAATGTGTTTTTTGTTATTATTCTTTTATCTTTAAAATTATCATTTTTTTTACAATCAATGTGACAAGCTACCCTTTGTGTCTCTGAACCGATACACTTTAGACTGTAAGCTCATTGGATCAGGGTTGTCCACCTGTACATGTTTTTTAGTCTTTTATGTTTTTGCATCTTACTACAAATCTTTGTCACAGTATTCCCCTCTCTCTGTACCCAGCACTACAGTGCTATACAAATAAATGATACACATATTAATAATTAGAATATTTACTAACTAAATCTAAAAAAAGGCTAAATGGAATAACTTTTTAATTACATATCTGCACTTACATGTAAGTTACTTCTAGAGCGATGCACACAAAATTCAGTTTATGTTTTTGTTTTTTTCATTTTAACTGTAATATTTTGTAGCTCAGATGTCCCCTTCTCCCCATATTCTGAGCCCAACAGGTTTGCCTGTTCAGAACCCCCCTCACCCCTTTTTAACTTTATTTATTTGGCAGCAGAATATATCTGTATGATGTCGGCAGCAGAATATACCTGTATGTTGTCAGCAGCAGAATATACCTGTGTGTTGGCGGCAGCAGAATATACCTGTAGGTTATCGGCAGCAGAATACATCTGCATGTTGTAGGCAGCAGAATATACCTGTATGTTGTCAGCAGCAGAATATATCTGTATGTTGTCAGCAGCAGAATATACCTGTGCGTTGTCGGCAGCAGAATATACCTGTATGTTGTAGGCAGCAGAATATACATGTATGTTGTAGGCAGCAGAATATACCTGTATGTTGTAGGCAGCAGAATATACATGTATGTTGTAGGCAGCAGAATATACCTGTATGTTGTAGGCAGCAGAATATACCTGTATGTTGTCGGCAGCAGAATATACCTGTATGTTGTAGGCAGCAGAATATACCTGTATGTTGTCAGCAGCAGAATATACCTGTATGTTGTCAGCAGCAGAATATACCTGTATGTTGTAGGCAGCAGAATACATCTGCATGTTGTCGGCAGCAGAATATACCTGTATGTTGTCAGCAGCAGAATATACCTGTATGTTGTCAGCAGCAGAATATATCTGTATGTTGTCGGCAGCAGAATATACCTGTATGTTGTAGGCAGCAGAATATATCTGCATGTTGTCGGCAGCAGAATATACATGTATGTTGTCAGCAGCAGAATATACCGGTGTGTTGTAGGCAGCAGAATATATCTGTATGTTGTCGGCAGCAGAATATACCTGTATGTTGTAGGCAGCAGAATATACCTGTATGTTGTCGGCAGCAGAATATACCTGTATGTTGTAGGCAGCAGAGTATACCTGTATGTTGTCGGCAGCAGAATATACCTGTATGTTGTCGGCAGCAGAATATACCTGTATGTTGTAGGCAGCAGAATATACCTGTATGTTGTAGGCAGCAGAATATACCTGTATGTTATAGGCAGCAGAATATACCTGTATGTTGTCAGCAGCAGAATATACCTGTATGTTGTCAGCAGCAGAATATATCTGTATGTTGTCGGCAGCAGAATATACCTGTATGTTATCGGCAGCAGAATATATCTGTATGTTGTAGGCAGCAGAATATACCTGTATGTTGTCGGCAGCAGAATATACCTGTATGTTGTAGGCAGCAGAATATACCTGTATGTTGTCGGCAGCAGAATATACCTGTATGTTGTCGGCAGCAGAATATACCTGTATGTTGTCGGCAGCAGAATATACCTGTATGTTGTAGGCAGCAGAATATACCTGTATGTTGTCGGCAGCAGAATATATCTGTATGTTGTAGGCAGCAGAATATACCTGTATGTTGTAGGCAGCAGAATATATCTGTATGTTGTCAGCAGCAGAATATACCTGTATGTTATCGGCAGCAGAATATACCTGTATGTTGTCGGCAGCAGAATATACCTGTATGTTGTAGGCAGCAGAATATACCTGTATGTTGTCGGCAGCAGAATATACCTGTATGTTGTCAGCAGCAGAATATACCTGTATGTAGTAGGCAGCAGAATATACCTGTATGTTGTCAGCAGCAGAATATACCTGTATGTTGTCGGCAGCAGAATATACCTGTATGTTGTCAGCAGCAGAATATACCTGTATGTTGTAGGCAGCAGAATATATCTGTATGTTGTTCGGCAGCAGAATATACCTGTATGTTGTAGGCAGCAGAATATATCTGCATGTTGTCGGCAGCAGAATATACCTGTATGTTGTCAGCAGCAGAATATACCTGTATGTTGTCAGCAGCAGAATATACCTGTATGTTGTCGGCAGCAGAATATACCTGTATGTTGTAGGCAGCAGAATATACCTGTATGTTGTAGGCAGCAGAATGTACCTGTATGTTGTCGGCAGCAGAATATACCTGTGTGTTGTAGGCAGCAGAATATACCTGTGTGTTGTAGGCAGCAGAATATACCTGTATGTTGCAGGCAGCAGAATATACCTGTATGTTGTAGGCAGCAGAATGTACCTGTATGTTGTCGGCAGCAGAATATACCTGAATGTTGTAGGCAGCAGAATATATCTGTATGTTGTTCGGCAGCAGAATATACCTGTGTGTTGTAGGCAGCAGAATATACCTGTATGTTGTCGGCAGCAGAATATACCTGTATGTTGTCGGCAGCAGAATATACCTGTATGTTGTCGGCACCAGAATATACCTGTATGTTGTCGGCAGCAGAATATACCTGTATGTTGTTGGCAGCAGAATATACCTGTATGTTGTCAGCAGCAGAATATACCTGTATGTTGTCGGCAGCAGAATATACCTGTATGTTGTCGGCAGCAGAATATACCTGTATGTTATCGGCAACAGAATATACCTATGTGTTGTAGGCAGCAGAATATACCTGTGTGTTGTAGGCAGCAGAATATACCTGTATGTTGTCGGCAGCAGAATATACCTGTATGTTGTAGGCAGCAGAATATACCTGTATGTTGTAGGCAGCAGAATATACCTGTATGTTGTCGGCAGCAGAATATACCTGTATGTTGTAGGCAGCAGAATATATCTGTATGTTGTAGGCAGCAGAATATACCTGTATGTTGTAGGCAGCAGAATATATCTGTATGTTGTCGGCAGCAGAATATACCTGTATGTTATCGGCAGCAGAATATACCTGTGTGTTGTAGGCAGCAGAATATACCTGTATGTTGTCGGCAGCAGAATATACCTGTATGTTGTCAGCAGCAGAATATACCTGTATGTTGTCGGCAGCAGAATATACCTGTATGTTGTCGGCAGCAGAATATACCTGTATGTTATCGGCAACAGAATATACCTATGTGTTGTAGGCAGCAGAATATACCTGTGTGTTGTAGGCAGCAGAATATACCTGTATGTTGTCGGCAGCAGAATATACCTGTATGTTGTAGGCAGCAGAATATACCTGTATGTTGTAGGCAGCAGAATATACCTGTATGTTGTCGGCAGCAGAATATACCTGTATGTTGTAGGCAGCAGAATATATCTGTATGTTGTAGGCAGCAGAATATACCTGTATGTTGTAGGCAGCAGAATATATCTGTATGTTGTCGGCAGCAGAATATACCTGTATGTTATCGGCAGCAGAATATACCTGTGTGTTGTAGGCAGCAGAATATACCTGTATGTTGTCGGCAGCAGAATATACCTGTATGTTGTCAGCAGCAGAATATACCTGTATGTTGTCAGCAGCAGAATATACCTGTATGTTGTAGGCAGCAGAATATATCTGTATGTTGTTCGGCAGCAGAATATACCTGTATGTTGTAGGCAGCAGAATATACCTGTATGTTGTCGGCAGCAGACTATACCTGTATGTTGTCGGCAGCAGAATATACCTGTATGTTGTAGGCAGCAGAATATACCTGTATGTTGTCGGCAGCAGAATATACCTGTATGTTGTCGGCAGCAGAATATACCTGTGTGTTGTCGGCAGCAAAATGTACCTGTATGTTGTCGGCAGCAGAATATACCTGTATGTTATAGGCAGCAGAATATACCTGTATGTTGTCCGCAGCAGAATATACCTGTATGTTGTAGGCAGCAGAATATATCTGTATGTTGTTAGGCAGCAGAATATACCTGTATGTTGTAGGCAGCAGAATATATCTGTATGTTGTCGGCACCAGAATATACCTGTATGTTGTCGGCAGCAGAATATACCTGTATGTTGTCGGCAGCAGACTATACCTGTATGTTGTCGGCAGCAGAATATACCTGTATGTTGTCAGCAGCAGAATATACCTGTATGTTGTCGGCAGCAGAATATACCTGTATGTTGTCGGCAGCAGAATATACCTGTATGTTGTAGGCAGCAGAATATATCTGTATGTTGTAGGCAGCAGAATATACCTGTATGTTGTCTGCCGCAGAATATACCTGTATGTTGTCAGCAGCAGAATATACCTGTATGTTGTCGGCAGCAGAATATACCTGTATGTTATCGGCAGCAGAATATACCTGTGTGTTGTAGGCAGCAGAATATACCTGTATGTTGTCGGCAGCAGAATATACCTGTATGTTTTCAGCAGCAGAATATACCTGTATGTTGTTCGGCAGCAGAATATACCTGTATGTTGTAGGCAGCAGAATATATCTGCATGTTGTCGGCAGCAGAATATACCTGTATGTTGTCGGCAGCAGAATATACCTGTATGTTGTAGGCAGCAGAATATACCTGTATGTTGTCGGCAGCAGAATATACCTGTATGTTGTCAGCAGCAGAATATACCTGTATGTTGTAGGCAGCAGAATATACCTGTGTGTTGTCTGCAGCAGAATATACCTGTATGTTGTCGGCAGCAGAATATACCTGTATGTTGTCGGCAGCAGAAAATATCTGTATGTTGTCGGCAGCAGAATATACCTGTATGTTGTAGGCAGCAGAATATACCTGTATGTTGTCGGCAGCAGAATATACCTGTATGTTGTAGGCAGCAGAATATACCTGTATGTTGTCGGCAGCAGAATATACCTGTATGTTGTAGGCAGCAGAATATACCTGTATGTTGTCGGCAGCAGAATATACCTGTATGTTGTAGGCAGCAGAATATACATGTATGTTGTCTGCCGCAGAATATACCTGTATGTTGTCAGCAGCAGAATATACCTGTATGTTGTCGGCAGCAGAATATACCTGTATTTTGTCGGCAGCAGAATATACCTGTGTGTTGTAGGCAGCAGAATATACCTGTATGTTGTCGGCAGCAGAATATAGCTGTATGTTGTCAGCAGCAGAATATACCTGTATGTTGTAGGCAGCAGAATATATCTGTATGTTGTTCGGCAGCAGAATATACCTGTATGTTGTAGGCAGCAGAATATATCTGTATGTTGTCGGCAGCAGAATATACCTGTATGTTGTCGGCAGCAGAATATACCTGTATGTTGTAGTTAGCAGAATATACCTGTATGTTGTCGGCTGCAGAATATACCTGTATGTTGTAGGCAGCAGAATATATCTGTATGTTGTAGGCAGCAGAATATACCTGTATGTTGTAGGCAGCAGAATATACCTGTATGTTGTAGGCAGCAGAATATATCTGTATGTTGTCGGCAGCAGAATATATCTGTATGTTGTTCGGCAGCAGAATATACCTGTATGTTGTAGGCAGCAGAATATATCTGTATGTTGTCGGCACCAGAATATACCTGTATGTTGTCGGCAGCAGAATATACCTGTATGTTGTCGGCAGCAGAATATACCTGTATGTTGTCAGCAGCAGAATATACCTCTATGTTGTCGGCAGCAGAATATACCTGTATGTTGTAGGCAGCAGAATATACCTGTATGTTGTCTGCAGCAGAATATACCTGTATGTTGTCGGCAGCAGAATATACCTGTATGTTGTAGGCAGCAGAATATACCTGTATGTTGTCGGCAGCAGAATATACCTGTATGTTGTCGGCAGCAGAAAATACCTGTATGTTGTAGGCAGCAGAATATACCTGTATTTTGTCAGCAGCAGAATATACCTGTATGTTGTCGGCAGCAGAATATACCTGTATGTTGTCGGCAGCAGAATGTACCTGTGTGTTGTCGGCAGCAAAATGTACCTGTATGTTGTCGGCAGCAGAATATACCTGTTTGTTGTAGGCAGCAGAATATACCTGTATGTTGTCGGCAGCAGAATATACCTGTATGTTGTAGGCAGCAGAATATATCTGTATGTTGTTCGGCAGCAGAATATACCTGTATGTTGTAGGCAGCAGAATATATCTGTATGTTGTCGGCACCAGAATATACCTGTATGTTGTCGGCAGCAGAATATACCTGTATGTTGTCGGCAGC
This sequence comes from Bombina bombina, assembly GCF_027579735.1. Taxonomy (NCBI): domain Eukaryota; kingdom Metazoa; phylum Chordata; class Amphibia; order Anura; family Bombinatoridae; genus Bombina; species Bombina bombina. Next base: position 1,121,705,146 of record NC_069504.1, read on the forward strand.
AGACTATACCTGTATGTTGTCGGCAGCAGAATATACCTGTATGTTGTCGGCAGCAGAATATACCTGTATTTTGTCGGCAGCAGAATATACCTGTATGTTGTCGGCAGCAGAATATACCTGTATGTTGTCGGCAGCAGAATATACCTGTATGTTGTCGGCAGCAGAATATACCTGTATGTTGTAGGCAGCAGAATATACCTGTATGTTGTAGGCAGCAGAATATATCTGTATGTTGTAGGCAGCAGAATATACCTGTATGTTGTCTGCCGCAGAATATACCTGTATGTTGTCAGCAGCAGAATATACCTGTATGTTGTCGGCAGCAGAATATACCTGTATGTTATCGGCAGCAGAATATACCTGTGTGTTGTAGGCAGCAGAATATACCTGTATGTTGTCGGCAGCAGAATATACCTGTATGTTTTCAGCAGCAGAATATACCTGTATGTTGTTCGGCAGCAGAATATACCTGTATGTTGTAGACAGCAGAATATATCTGCTTGTTGTCGGCAGCAGAATATACCTGTATGTTGTCGGCAGCAGAATATACCTGTATGTTGTAGGCAGCAGAATATACCTGTATGTTGTCGGCAGCAGAATATACCTGTATGTTGTCAGCAGCAGAATATACCTGTATGTTGTAGGCAGCAGAATATACCTGTGTGTTGTCTGCAGCAGAATATACCTGTATGTTGTCGGCAGCAGAATATACCTGTATGTTGTCGGCAGCAGAATATATCTGTATGTTGTCGGCAGCAGAATATACCTGTATGTTGTAGGCAGTAGAATATACCTGTATGTTGTCGGCAGCAGAATATACCTGTATGTTGTAGGCAGCAGAATATACCTGTATGTTGTCGGCAGCAGAATATACCTGTATGTTGTAGGCAGCAGAATATACATGTATGTTGTCTGCCGCAGAATATACCTGTATGTTGTCAGCAGCAGAATATACCTGTATGTTGTCGGCAGCAGAATATAGCTGTATGTTGTCAGCAGCAGAATATACCTGTGTGTTGTAGGCAGCAGAATATACCTGTATGTTGTCGGCAGCAGAATATAGCTGTATGTTGTCAGCAGCAGAATATACCTGTATGTTGTAGGCAGCAGAATATATCTGTATGTTGTTCGGCAGCAGAATATACCTGTATGTTGTAGGCAGCAGAATATATCTGTATGTTGTCGGCAGCAGAATATACCTGTATGTTGTCGGCAGCAGAATATACCTGTATGTTGTAGGCAGCAGAATATACCTGTATGTTGTCGGCTGCAGAATATACCTGTATGTTGTAGGCAGCAGAATATATCTGTATGTTGTAGGCAGCAGAATATACCTGTATGTTGTAGGCAGCAGAATATACCTGTATGTTGTAGGCAGCAGAATATATCTGTATGTTGTCGGCAGCAGAATATATCTGTATGTTGTTCGGCAGCAGAATATACCTGTATGTTGTAGGCAGCAGAATATATCTGTATGTTGTCGGCACCAGAATATACCTGTATGTTGTCGGCAGCAGAATATATCTGTATGTTGTCGGCAGCAGAATATACCTGTATGTTGTCAGCAGCAGAATATACCTCTATGTTGTCGGCAGCAGAATATACCTGTATGTTGTAGGCAGCAGAATATACCTGTATGTTGTCTGCAGCAGAATATACCTGTATGTTGTCGGCAGCAGAATATACCTGTATGTTGTAGGCAGCAGAATATACCTGTATGTTGTCGGCAGCAGAATATACCTGTATGTTGTAGGTAGCAGAATATACCTGTATGTTGTCGGCAGCAGAAATATACCTGTATGTTGTCGGCAGCAGAATATACCTGTATGTTGTCGGCAGCAGAATATACCTGTATGTTGTCGGCAACAGAAATATACCTGTATGTTGTCGGCAGCAGAATATACCTGTATGTTGTCGGCAGCAGAAATATACCTGTACGTTGTCGGCAGCAGAATATACCTGTATGTTGTCGGCAGCAGAAATATACCTGTACGTTGTCGGCAGCAGAATATACCTGTATGTTGTCGGCAGCAGAATATACCTGTATGTTGTGGGCAGCAGAAATAACTCACACTAACCTCTGCAGTGAGAACTTTGATAAGTTATTATACAGGTGAAACTCGAAAAATTTGAATATCGTGCAAAAGTTCATTTATTTCACTAATGCAACTTAAAAGGTGAAACTAATATGAGAGACTCATTACATTCAAAGCAAGATAGTTCAAGCCGTGATTTGTCATAATTGTGAAGGCTTACAGCTCATGAAAACCCCAAATCCACAATCTCAGAAAATTAGAATATTGTGAAAAGGTGCAATATTCTATGCTCAATGTGTCCACTAATTAAGCCATAACACCTGCAAAGGGTTCCTTAGCCTTTAAATGGTCTCTCAGTCTGGTTCATTGGGAATCACAATCATGGGAAAGACTGCTGACCTGACAGTTGTGCAGAAAACCATCATTGACACCCTCCATAAGGAGGGAAAGCCTCAAAAGGGAATTGCAAAAGAAGTTGGATGTTCCCAAAGTGCTGTATCAAAGCACATTAATAGAAAGTTATGTGGAAGAAAAAGGTGCACAAGCAGCAGGGATGACCGCAGCCTGGAGAGGATTGTCAGGAAAAGGCCATTTAAAAGTGTTGGGGACTTTCAAAAGGAGTGGACTGAGGCTGGAGTCAGTGCATCAAGAGCCACCACACACAGACGGATCCTGGACATAGGCTTCAAATGTCGTATTTCTCTTGACAAGCCACCCCTGAACAAAAAACAACGTCTTACCTGGGCTAAAGAAAAACAGACCTGGTCCGTTGCTCAATGGTCCAAAGTCCTCTTTTCTGATGAGAGCAAATTTTGCATCTCATTTGGAAACCAAGGACCCAGAGTATGGAGGAAGAATGTAGAGGCACACACTGCAAGATGCTTGCAGTCCAGTGTGTAGTTTCCACAGTCTTTGTTGATTTGGGGAGCCATATCATCTGATGGTGTTGGTCCACTGTGCTTCATTAAGTCCAGGGTCTACCAGGAGATTTTGGAGCACTTCATGCTTCCTTCTGCAGACGAGCTCTATGGGGATGCTGACTTCATTTTCCAGCAGGACTTGGCACCTGCCCACACTGCCAAAAGCACCAAAACCTGGTTCAATGACCATGGGATTATTGTGCTTGATTGGCCAGCAAACTCGCCTGACCTGAACCCCATAGAGAATCTATTGGGCATTGCCAAGAGAAAGATGAGAGACATGAGACCGAACAATGCAGAAGAGCTGAAGGCCACTATTGAAGCATCCTGGTTTTCCATAACACCTCAGCAGTGCCACAGGCTGATAGCTTCCATGCCACGCCGCATTGAGGCAGTAATTGCTGTAAAAGGGGCCCAAACCAAGTACTGAGTGCATACAGTATGCATGCTTATACTTTTCAGAAGTCCGATATTGTTCTATGTACAATCCTTGTTTTATTGATTGCATGTAATATTCTAATTTTCTGAGATTGTGGATTTGGGGTTTTCATGAGATGTTAGCCATAATCACAATTATGACAAATCACGGCTTGAACTATCTTGCTTTGCATGTAACGAGTCTATCTCATATATTAGTTTCACCTTTTAAGTTGCATTAGTGAAATAAATGAACTTATGCATGATATTGTAATTTTTTGAGTTTCACCTCTATGTAGTTAGTGGCATCATCTGTGGCAAACAGAAGGGGCACTGTGAGTTGCAGAGGTGGAGATGGAGGATGTGAACAATAAGGTAGGAATAGTTAGTTAAAATGATGTTCCAGTTTCCTATGAGTAAAATATTGCACCACTAGATAGAGGAGTATCTGCAATGTTGCTCCATATTACAAAAACAAAACCTACTGTATATTGCATCCAAACAGATCACAGCATGTTTAATGCAAGAGGCTAATTGGTTCCCTGCAGATGCAGTATGAGCTGACCTGTCAGAACCAGTCACCTAAATCTGTGCATATCATACGGACAAAATATATACTTGACCCTTAAAAGGAAATTAAACTCAAATGTTGTCTTTCATGCTACAGATACAGCACACAATTTTAAACAACTTTCCAATTTACTTCTATTACCTAATTTGCTTCATTCTCCTGGTATTTTTTGTTGAAAAGCATACCTAGATAGGCTGAGAAGCTTGGAGCTAGCTGCTGATTGGTGGCTGAACTTGTATGCCATTTTTAAGTGCTTACAAATGTGCTCAGCTAGCTCCCAGACAGGAGTGAATTGCTGCTTCTTCAATAAAAGATACCAAGATGACAAGCTACCCCAACCTTATGTCTCTGCACCCTAAACCTGTAGACTGCGAGCTCTCTGGAGCAGGGCCCTCTTCCTCCTGTACTAGTTTTGTTTAGTTTTGTTATGTGTTGTATTTGATCACAAATCCTTGTCATTGTGTACCCCTATCATTGTACCCAGCGCTACGGAATTTGGCGGCGCTTTACAAATAAAAAAATAAGAGATTGAAGCAAAATTGATAACAGAAGTAAATTGGAAAGTTGTTTACAAATGTATAATCTATCTGAATCATGAGAGAAAAATGTATAATCTATCTGAATCATGAGAGAAGCATGTATAATCTATCTGAATCATGAGAGAAACATGAATAATCTATCTGAATCATGAGAGAAAAATGTATAATCTATCTGAATCATGAGAGAAACATGTATAATCTATCTGAATCATGAGAGAAAAATGTATAATCTATCTAAATCATGAGAGAAAAATGTATAATCTTTCTGAATCATGAGAGAAAAATGTATAATCTATCTGAATCATGAGAGAAAAATGTATAATCTATCTGAATCATGAGAGAAACATGTATAATCTATCTGAATCATGAGAGAAAAATGTATAATCTATCTGAATCATGAGAGAAAAATGTATAATCTATCTGAATCATGAGAGAAACATGTATAATCTATCTGAATCATGAGAGAAACATGTATAATCTATCTGAATCATGAGAGAAAAATGTATAATCTATCTGAATCATGAGAGAAAAATGTATAATCTATCTGAATCATGAGAGAAAGATGTATAATCTATCTGAATATGGGAGAAAATGTATAATCTATCTGAACCATGAGAGAAAAATGTATAGTATATCTGAATCATGAGATAAACATATATAATCTATCTGAATCATGAGAGAAAAATGTATAATCTATCTGAATCATGAGAGAAACATGTATAATCTATCTGAATCATGAGAGAAAATGTATAATCTATCTGAATCATGAGAGAAACGTATAATCTATCTGAATCATGAGAGAAACATGTATAATCTATCTGAATCATGAGAGAAAAATGTATAATCTATCTGAATCATGAGAGAAACGTATAATCTATCTGAATCATGAGAGAAAAATGTATAATCTATCTGAATCATGAGAGAAACGTATAATCTATCTGAATCATGAGAGAAAAATGTATAATCTATCTGAATCATGAGAGAAACGTATAATCTATCTGAATCATGAGAGAAACGTATAATCTATCTGAATCATGAGAGAAAAATGTATAATCTATCTGAATCATGAGAGAAACGTATAATCTATCTGAATCATGAGTGAAAAATGTATAATCTATCTGAATCATGAGAGAAACGTATAATCTATCTGAATCATGAGAGAAACATGTATAATCTATTTGAATCATGAGAGAAAAATGTATAATCTATCTGAATCATGAGAGAAACGTATAATCTATCTGAATCATGAGAGAAAAATGTATAATCTATCTGAATCATGAGAGAAACGTATAATCTATCTGAATCATGAGAGAAAAATGTATAATCTATCTGAATCATGAGAGAAACGTATAATCTATCTGAATCATGAGAGAAAAATGTATAATCTATCTGAATCATAAGAGAAACGTATAATCTATCTGAATCATGAGAGAAAAATGTATAATCTATCTGAATCATAAGAGAAACGTATAATCTATCTGAATCATGAGAGAAAAATGTATAATCTATCTGAATCATGAGAGAAACATGTATAATCTATGTGAATCATGAGAGAAAAATGTATAATCTATCTGAATCATGAGAGAAAATGTATAATCTATCTGAATCATGAGAGAAAAATGTATAATCTATCTGAATCATGAGAGAAAAATGTTGGGTCTCACTGCTTTAAAGCCCAGGTAGAACTGTTTGGTATTTGTGCTTGGCAAGAAGATCCTTAGTGGGTTAACTAGTTTTGCGCAGAAAACACAGTTATATTAATATATAATAATAATAATATATACATTTTACCTCTGTGATTACCTTGTATCTAAGCATCTTCTGACAGTCCCCTGATCACATGGATATTTATTTATTATCTATTGACTTGCATTTACTATTGTGTTGTGCTAACTCTTAAATAACTCCCCGGGTGTGAGCACAATATTATCTATATGGCCCACATGAACTAGTAGTCTCCTGTTGTGAAAAGCTTATAAAAAAGAATGTAATAAGAGGCTGTCTGTAGTGGCTTAAAAACAGACAGAAATTTAGAGGTTTACATGTTTCTAACTTTCTTTAACCATTTTGGTTGTGCAAAACTGGGGGATGGGGAGTAAAGGTGTGATCTAACTTTTTGAACAATAACAATTTTTTTTAACAAACTTCTGCAGAATGAGATATTGTGCTCAACTCCTACAAGCTATGTCCCCAAATTACTTCTTTCAGTCTCATCCTCTATCACTTTGCTTTATTAGTGACTAATTCTACACAGAGGGGCATATTTATCAAGCTCCGTATAGAGCTTGAAGCCCCGTGTTTCTAGAGAGCCTTCAGGCTCGCCAGAAACACAAGTTATAAATCTGCTCCATGACCTCTACGCCTGCTCTGAGGCGGCGGACAGACATCGCCGGAAATCAACCCGATCCAATACGAACAGGTTGATTGACACCCCCTGCTCGCGAATATGCAAGGATAAATACAGAGAGCGGCATTTATCCTGCTATAAATCTTCTTGTACCAGGTAAAGGCTGATGGCACAATTTATTAGCACACTGATGTTTAATTTAAAAAATCTTCCTTAAAATCTTTTCCACCTCTTTCTTAGTCCTCACCCCATCCAGCACTGACTAGAGAACTAAGCTTAAAACTACCACTTTTACCAAATGCAGTAAAATCTCTCTTCACGGGGGGCGGAGCCTGTAGCTGCTGCGACAAGACGTGTCTGTGGAGAGCTCTTGGACTTTATTTGATTGCAAAAGGTTTTTTTACTGAATCTAACACAGTATTCCCTACTGTTCCAAGGTGTCCAGCCTAGAGAAACTCTAGAGAAGTCTAGGGGTTCATAACATCAAACCAGACCTGCCTATGTTCTTCAGCTCAACTACACGGAGGCAGCCACGAGGCCCATACCGAATGCCTGATCCTCTGTGCTGTTGGGGCTGCCCGCATTATTAACCCCCCCCAGGAGTTCTTGATTCTGGGTTATTAAGCCAGATATTTAACGCTGGCCCCATTTCTAACAGTACCGGACTATTCCTGAGGTCTTTCCCTATAATTGAGGCCTCAACTCTGTCCCCACAACTAGCTGCGCAGTAAGAGCGCAGTCCTTGCCTAGACATCCGTGATTCAACTTTCACAGGATGGAAGCCCTGGACAGATGGGAGTCAGCAATCTTACGACTCATAGAAGATCATTTTGTACAACTTGAGCAGAAACTGTGTGACCTACTAAATATCCCACAAGCTTCTACTCCTAGATCCCTGCAGAACACAAGGGAGACTGAGAGGTTAACAAGCTCCTCTAATGAGCAGTTAGAGCAAATATCCCGTACCTCTAACACCTCTCAACCTGCTTACAATTGCCTGACAGTGGATGATGTACGACGTGAGAGAATGGGAGATCTGATTGCCAGAGAGGGTTCCGTTAGCGATACAGCTACCAAGGTAAAGAGACCTCTAATTGGGCACCCGCCCGCCTTGCTGAGACAAGGATTGCTGCGTTTGAAAGACACAGAGTCTGCCGCCCAAGAGAAACCCTCATTGTGGTGCGATGGAGCAAGTGACCGGTCTATGAAGTATGACATACCTTGGTCAGAAGAAAAAAGTAACCCCCCTGTAACCCACACTGTGCTGATACAGGGAACCGCCAAGTTCAGACCCACAGCCTTAACCGGAGCGTCTGACATAATCTCCGGAAAGGTATCGATGTTCCAGCACATAAGATCTGGAGCCTCCAACAGCCCAATCAGAGCCGTTCCAGCTTCCGTGATAGATCTGGACTTGATCTCCAAGCAGAGCCCGGATAAGCAGCAGCTTGTGATGTTTCATCTGCTACCACGGATAGAGCATGGGTATGTTGTTAGAGAAGACAAAGCAGGAGTCGGCTGAACTAACTTTACATATATTGTAGGAGATTCCGCTCTTACAATAGTAATATATTACAATATCTTTCAGGCTGTTTACAGATGAACAGTGAGACTGATCCCTTGCACAATTATTTCCACTGTGGGGACTCTTTACCTTGCCGATATGTATAACATATTTGAACCCTAATGACGGCACTAAAGCCTGAGATATGGGGGACATTAACTGTTTAGATACTGCAGTATATATGTTTCTCTAATTAGTAATATGTCTGCATAACCTTCTGTGACACACTAGCCTACCTCGGTGCTCAGGAGTAGGCGGAGAGCTTACCAACATGGTTTGTAGAGGTCATGTGTCAGCGTGCTGTTAAACCCATATAAGTAGCCTTTTCAGTATCACTACCTATCTTGTGGGCTCACATATTAGCTTTAGTGCTCTTAGACCCCCCTGTTCACTAGTTATGAGACCCCAGCTGTTACATAGAAATGCTGCATTTGGACATGTGTGGGAACTACTGTTCTTTGATAAAATTAGAGCAGGGTAATTGCATATTCCACTCTATGGAGCTTCACCTCCTTAACTATCACATTTTACTAATTGGAATATACATAATTGCTTGTTTAGTTCTATTGCTGAGTTTACTAATTTTTATACAGCTTATTTCATACCTGCTACATTGGAGGAGTGCTTGAGCTTGTACACCATGTTATATCTCATTCTTAAGGTGGTCAGATATATATGAGAGCAAATTCATAGGCGCTCAACATTCTCCCCCAGTGCTATATAGCATTTGTCAGGTAACTATAAAGAGGTCACACTCTAAATCTGTTTTGTTACCCTTATATCTTTAAAACAGGTCCTTTGAGTTATTACTAAGCTAAATTAGGCCCCCATTCAGCTCTTTAAATATCCTGGGCTATGAATCATACCCTTCTTTGTACTTTCTCCCACATTGAAATGTCCTAGGTATATATGGCAAAGTTCTTGATTTTTCTATATATAATATACGACTCCACATAACTGTAATGTGAAATATCTTAAGTTGTTACTAATGTATACGCACTTTGTTATTACAACTTTTGTTAAAGATATAAAATGAGGATATTATTCAAGACCCACAAGTGGTCTTTTTGTTGGTAAAAGCCTCCTATAATTTTAATATATATTTATAGGGTCCAAAAGTGACCTCACGTGCCACTCAGGAGGGTAAAGAACAGTAGGCATTTCATTTACCTACTATACCTGTTAATTTTACTTTTAGGAACATACTATGTGTCAAAATGTCATCAATATGAAATTTGTTTTCCATCGCTGTTATGTTATATCGCTTCATATTACTTGTATGCCTAATTTCAATCCTCAAATAAAAATTGTTTTAAAAAAAAAAAAAAAAAAAAAAAATCTCTCTTCACCCAGTGACAGTTCACGGGCACTTTGCACTGTAGCAACCCAAACTTCCAAGATGCCAGTTGCCTTGAATTTGCAAAACAGCACTTGTTTATATGCTCAGTGCTCTTTACAGGGGGTGTAAAGGAGGAGATGGGGGATGTGAGCAAACAATAAGGTAGGAATAGTCAGTTAAAATGATCTTCCCTACCAGTTTCCTATGAGCAAAATCTTGAACTATTAACTGCTATGGTCTACAATTACCTATGGATTTATCATGTTGCCAAGCCCGGATTAAGTAAAGGGCATACAGGGCCTTTGCCTGGTGGCCTGGGGTCAGTTGCAGGACAGGCTGGTTGTCATAGGCCTGTCCAGTTGTCAGCATTATTTATGCATGATGCAAGGCTAGCCCTGCCCTTCCTTGCACTGCCTTACTGTGTGCCAGGCCAGGACTGATCTCAAACCCACCCTGTTTCTGTGAGCTGGATCAAAATGATCTTCCATACAATGGCTGGTTCTTCACATATGTATAGTTATGTTTTATGTGTAGATAATTCCTGTTCATATCAAAATAGAACTGTTCTTGGAGTCTGCACGTGCATTGTCACCTAGGGGCCGATTTATGTAGCTGCAAATGCAGCTGTTTCCGCGAAAAACATAAGTTAAGTAGCAGCGGTCTTAAGACCGCTGCTCCTTAACTCATCCGCCACCTATATCAGACACGATCAGGATGATTGACACCCCCTGCTAGCGACCGATTGGTCGCTAATCTGCAGGCGGCATTGCACAAGCATTTCAAATGAAATGCTTGTGCAATGATAAATGCAGACAGCGTATGCTGTCTGCATTTATCGATGTCGGGCAGACATGATCGGCTACAGCCATGGTGCTTGGCCTACACCTGCATCATTAATGGTTCTTCTGTGTGCCCCCCACAAAAGTATACAGAAAGTGCATGAATTTACATTTATGGTGGCAGGGTTCCTAATATGGCCACCCCAGAAAAACCTACCACCATATTTGTACATATTGAACATATTCTCTGAGATGGACTAACCAAGGGGCATTGACAACTGTCACAGACAAGCAGCTCCTCTTGATGTCTATGGGTGGCTGTATTTGTGTAATTGTGGATGCCTGGGGTGGTTTGCGTGTGCATATGGATGCCTGGGGTGGTTTGCGTGTGCATATGGATGCCTTTGGATGCTTGTGTGTGTTATTCTTTTCTGATAGTGCAGCTTGCTTGTGATGAAAAAGTGCTCAGGTACCTGTTATTTAAAGGGGCTACACAAACTGATCTTGATAAGAGCCTTATCAGTCCCTCAAATCTCGCACCATTCCCGCCCCTCCAGACAGGCTGGCGTCTCCATGATGTCCAATGGCCCCCAGTGTCCAGTGGTATAGAGATGGTGCTTTCGGGGTGATCCCAGGGGAGCAGTGGCACTTCCAGGGTGTTGCTGGAAAGCCCTGGGCCTCGAGCTGTTACACTCCAAAAAGAGCCTTGATCCATGGCGTGGCTCGAGAGTTATGGATGGCCAATCATACACCGGGAAGCCCACCGGGAAAAGGGTGTTGAAGGAAGAGGTTTGGGACCCCCCGTTCCCATGGGAGCTCGCTTAAGGCAATCACCCTGCCTCCTGCCCTTTCCCTGGGGGACTAATCCACAAAAGAGCGGATCTCTAGGGCAAAGGACCGCTGGAGTGATCTGGGTTAAAGAAGACTGGGGATCCGAGCTGAAGCGGCCGGCCGGCGGTTCCATGGAGCCGGCCAGCCGAAGGGCAGTTTGCTGAATAGGGCTTGGAAACCCCTGTTCCAAATGAAGCTCACCTTCGGCAACTGGCCCACCTCTGAAGCAGCTGGAGGCAAAGATTCCCGGAGGGTGCTGGGTGCGGCAGCTGACCGGTAGTTCCAGGAGCCCGGCCGGCCGGAGAGGGATAAGTTGGTCAGAGATCAGCTCTTTCAAGATCAGGTTCAACATACATTTCTCACAACAGGGAAGGGTTTGGAGATCGCGGTTGCTCTGAGAAGCCCAAAACCGCCAAGAAATGAGAGGGGGGAGGTAGTAGGGGTTTAACCCTTGCAGCCCGGTATCCCTGACAACTCTCCCCTTCCAGTTTGGCAGACCTGGCTAGATCCACAAACGGGTCGGCCTGGGGCTGTCCGAGGAGCTATGCCACTTCAGTCTGCCGGGAAAATCCATCAGCATTCCCATTGCTTTTCCCGGTCGGTACTGAATGTCAAAATTAAAAGGCTGCAGGGCTAAACTCCACTGCAGAAATCTCCCATTGTCTCCGGAAACTCGGTTAAGCCACACAAGGGGGTTGTAAGGATGGTGAAGGGCCTCCCATAGAGGTAGGGCTGTAGCTTTTTCACGGCCCATACCAGGGCCAGATACTCCTTCTCCACCCCCACGTAGCCTACCTCCCTGACCAACAGCTTTCTACTGATATAAGCTATGGGGTGGTCCTGCCCTTCTTCATCTGCCTGGCTTAACACAGCTCCCAACCCGAACATGGAGGCATCTGTGTGGACAGAAAAGTGTTTGGTACGGTTAGGAGCGGCCAGTACTGGAGCAGAGATTAAGGCAGACAGCTAGGGCACTGTAGTTGGGGAAAAATTTCCGGTAGTAACCTCCATTTCCCATGAACGCTAGCACTTGGGTTTTGGTTCAGGGCGTGGGCCATTTGGTCACTGCCTCAACCTTAGCCGGCTCTGGCCGCTGCTTCCCACAGCCCACTCAGTGGCCCAGGTACTGGACCTCCGAGCACCCGATGGTACATTTGTCAGGCTTCAGAGTCAGCCCGGAGGCTCTGAGGTGATATAAAATTATGCTTATGTGGACCAAATGGTCCTCCCAGGTGTCGCTATAGATGGTGATGTCATCCAGGTATTTGGAAGGTGGTTGGAGCGTTCTTCATCCCAAACAGCATTACTTTGAACTGGTAGAGGCTGAAGGGGATGATGAAGGCAGACTTGGGGATGGACTCAGGGTCTAAAAGGGATCTTCCAGTATCCATTGCAGAGGTCGAGGATTGTCAGGAAGTTGCAGCGGGCGATTCTGTCTAATAGGTCATTGACTTGGGGCATAGGGTAGGCGTCGGTGGTGGTTCAATACGGTAGTCCCATCCTTCTTGGGTACCAGCACTACCGGGGAGGCCCAGGGATTGTTGGACGGTTCAACAACTCCTAGGTCCAACATTCCCCAGAGCTTGCAGTGCATGCTGTCCCTCACTGCTTCTGGAACCCTGTAGGCTGCATGTCGCAGGGGAGCCTATCTACACTCAGTGGATGTCCATTGTGTTGTACCCAGGGACAGTAGAGAACATATCTCATCTGTCTTTTAAGAGTTGCCTGACTTGCTGTCTCTGTCCAGTCCCTAACCTCTCATCTAGGGGTATGTCGGTTTCTTGGGGGGGTCTCAATTTGTCCGGTGAGCTCCGGCATAGGAAGACTCTCTGAGTCCTCCACCGCCGGGGCACAGATAGCGGCCACATCCTTGGACCTTTTTATGTATGCCTTAAACATGTTCACATGAAAGTTCCGGCTGACCCGGTCATCTGAACATTTGGCTACCAGGTAGGTGGTGTCATTCAGTTGTTCCACCACTTGGTAAGGTCCCTGCCACAAAGCCTGTAGCTTATCCATTTTGACAAGCTTCAAGGCAAGAATCTTCTGCCCTACTGCTAGGGTCCGGGTACAAGCATTGTGATCATACCAGCCTTTCTGTTTACGTTGGGCGACCTGAAGGTTCTCTCGCACCCTGTTGGTGAGGTCCTTCAGTCGGTCTCTGAGCTGAAGGACGTACCCACAATGGAGTGTTCTTCCCCTCCTGTAGTCCCTTCCCAGTGGGCTCTTAGTAAGTCAAGGGGTCCTCTTATCTTCCTGCCATATACTAATTCAAAGAGAGAGAAGCCTGTGGATTCCTGGGGCACCTCTCTGTATGCAAAGAGGAGGTGCGGCAGGAATTATTCCCAGTCCTTGTGAGTGTCTGAGAACATCCTAAGCAGCTGCATTAGTAACCTCTCACATAGCCCATTCATCTGGGGATGGTATGGAGCACTGTGCAGGGCTTTGATCCCACACAATTTCCATAACCGCAGGGTGATTTCCACAGTGAACTGCGTTCCCTGATCAGAAATCACCTCTCGGGGGAAGCCTACCCTGGTGAATATTCGGATCATTGCATCTGCTATGCTCTCCACCTGGATATTGGCCAAAGGGATTGCCTCCGGGTATCTAGTGGCATAATCTACCACCGTAAGGATGTACCTTTTCCCTGAGGGGCTAGGAAGCAGCAGGTCAGACCGAAACCTCTTCGGTACAACCAACTGATGTTTGGGCACTGGCCCTTTTCTCCTCTCAGAGATCCGGTACAGGAGCCCTCTTTCCCACTGAAACCGTTCCTCCCGGGTCCCTGGGGGTCAGTTCCTACTCGGTCTCAATACAGGGCTAGAGTTGGATTGCTTAGGGTCTCCTGGGCAAAGTCGGAGGGTGTCACCCAGGAGGACTAGTCAGGAGATAGGGTTAGAGTAGGGGCAGCAAGTCTCACCTGGGTCCCTGGAGTCGGTGCAGTAGCCTGGCGTCTGGCCTGCTGGCGAGGGGTTACTGGGTGAGCATCCGGGGAGTTATTCCCCACAAAGTCTGAGACAAGGTGGCCGAGGTCATTTCCCAACAAGACCTCGGCAGGTAGCTGTTGCATTATGCCCACCTCCACATCCCAGGAGCCGACTCCCCAGTTCAGATGTACCCAAGCTTTGGGGGTATGTACTACAGCTCCTCCAGCCACCAGAATGGCAAGGGTCATCCCAGTTCGACTAGTGGTGGGGGCTAAGTGGGGTTGGATCAGGGAGACAATGGTGCCAATGTCTCTTAATCCCTGGGCCGCCTGCCCATTGACCCAGACATCCTGGCGATGGTGCTGGTGGTTGTCCTGGGTCACAAGGCTAACTTCATGCAGAACGCCAACTTCTTCATCTGGCTATTCTGCATAGTTGTCAGAACCCGCTATATACATGCAGTGGGTAGCGGCCTGATAGGTCCTAGTTTGAGTGGTTCCCCATTGGGCCAGTGAAGGGTTACTCAGCTGCCGGGCTGGGGGGTTCCTTGACTTTTTCAGACAGAACCATTGGATGTGGCCGAGTTGCCCACACCCAAAGCAGCCCCCTTGATTGCTGGCCCCGGCCAGGCTTTGGGCTGCCGGGGAACTGCTGGGGGTCGAGCAGGAGTTGTAGCAGAGTGGGGTATGGGTGGGAGTGCTGGGTCCACCTGGCGCTGGGCATCCACATATTGATCTGCCAGGGTGGTCGCTTGGCCAGCTGTGGTAGGTCTTTTGTCTTTGAGCCAATCCTGTACCTCAGTCGGAGTGCGGTCATAAAAATGCTCCTAAAGAACGAGCTGTACTGCTTCACCCAGGGTGGTTATGTGGCACCCCATGATTCAAGCGTCCAAGGACCGGGCTAACCAATGTGCCCACTCTGTATAGGAGTAGAGCAGAAGAAGGCTCCACAATGGTGCACAATCAGTGGTACTTGATCTACAAACACATAGTAATAGTTATACTTACAAAGTATAAAGCACTTCAGAAGTGCCACAAATGCCTGCTGGACCTTTAGTAGCTGTCCAGAAAGCTATCCCCTCAGCAACACATTCATGCCAGCCGTTGGACTTCACTGGTTCAGACAGGCTTCTATCAACGCCAGCTCGATGTTAGTGCTTACCCAGTTGCAAGTAATATCGATCTAGTGAAATGTGGAAGTCAGGGGTAAAATATTGCTAATAAAAGTCTTGATCCAAAAGTCTAAAACAAATATAGACTTTATAGAGTTTGTATATTGTCACACAATGTGTTTCTCAGTCGTATTGACCATTTCATTAGGTGTATACAACATTCACAGAATCACGACTTATAAACCCTATTCAGCATCTAATGCTGTTCAATGCGCATGCGTGTCGGTTCACCTGCATACAATGAGATGTCATCATTCACAGCGCTCAATATTGGTTGGAGTGTTAACGACCAATACCATTAAAGAATCAAACACACCCCCAATTTTAAAAAAAATGTACAATGTAACTTCATGATGATAAAGTGTAGCAATACTAAGGGATATATGATTTATATTGCCAATTCATAGAGTTAAAATTAATCAACTCATATATGAAAGTGAACCACCGCAAGAAACTAGTAGAACATAACTTTATAAAAAAAAACAATTCATATAACGTGTCAACACTGTTCTTCTATACATATACCGTTGTGGACATGGTATTAAAATTAAAACAAAGGATGTTGTCATATGAACAATATCCACATAAAAAATATCCGCATAAAAACGGGGACTACGATTGAATAATGATAAAAACAATAAAAATGATATAATAAAAAAAAAAAATATATATATATATTAAAAAATATATTTTAAAAACGCTCATAAATGTGTTAGATTGAATCCCGCAATCTTAATATCAACTGGTGTCAGTAAAATTATTGATATATACAACCTCACGTTCGCATGAGGTCACCTGCATAACTTAAATTATGTCATTCCTAATACTAAGTTCTAAGTTCATCAATGAAACGGCCACAGAAGACCAGACTTGTCCCATGGGGAGATCCAACTCATGTTGAAACGGCTCTGTTTCCCCGAGAAACGCGTTGCTGTGTTTTAACTTGTTTTAAATAAACTTGTTTTAATCTTTTATGCCCTTGCTCTGTGTATTTAGTTGCTAATGGTGGTGTTGAGCTGCTCGAGCACTTTTACCATTATGAGTGGTTACAGAGCTCCTCACACACACACCCTCATTGGCCCTGCTGATTGGCACCATCATCTGAAGGCATTGGGAGCTGTTTATGGCACCAGGAGTTCCACTTCTCATGTGAGTTGGCAATTGTCTTTTGTTCTTGTCCCTTTCAGACAGAACCATTTTTGTCTTCATTAGCGCACCTCCATAGGGGTCCCTATCTTGTTTTTTGCACTTTTATCAGCACATTTTTTATTGCACAGATTGCACTATATAACACAAGATTACAAGTTTATTATTCTGCGTAACAGGTGCATCCAACATTGTTTTGTCAATCCACTCTGTATAGGGCTGTCCCTCTTGTCTTTGCAGCTCTCTGAACTTCAGCCGGTGGGCCTCCGGCATAAGTCCATAGCGGGCAAAGATGCACACTCTTACCCGGTCATAGTTGGCTTGGTCTTCAGAGGGCACAGTATGGAAATCCTCCAGAGCCCTACCGGACAGTTTTGGGAGCAGGATAGTGACTCAGTCGGCATCATCAACCCCCTGCAACCGACACTGGGTCTTGAAGAGCTGAAGATAGCTGTCAATCACTTCCGCCCATCATCCTGTGAAGCCCAGAAGGTGGCATGGGGTAGCTTCTTGGGTCTGTTAGGAGAAGCCAGGGGATCCACCACAACTCCCCCATAGACTTCTGCAGCTCCATCAAGTGTACCTTTGTGGCATTGGCAATGACCCAAGTAACAATCTCCTCGGGTGGGTTAGATCCATAGAGGTCCAGTTGCCACTGGATCTGCCTCTGGAGATCCAACATGGTAGTCTCCTGGGTGGAGGCAGTACTGGGCTGTCTACTGCTTGGGCAGTCATCAGACCCACCCGCCGGCTGGTTAGCCTGGTCACCCTCCATCAGCTCGGCTATGAGTACAGTCTTTGTCTTGCTGCCAGCGATTCCTCCTCTGGCTTGCAGTAGGCTCTGCAGTTCGTAATTCTGGAGCAGTTGGTACGTTTCCATCCAGCAAGGACTTCAGGTGGTGGTTTGGACGTTCCAGGTAATCGGAAGTATCCCACCGCTGCCACCACTGTGATGGATTCCGGCTACCCTGACTGGGTAGCTCTGCCAATGGACCCTTCCGATATCTGGAAGCTGCCGCTATGCAGCGGAGAAAGTGATTCTAGCAGAACCCACCCAAATAACTAGACAGCCTAGCATTCAGGTGAAAACACGAAGTAACTTTATTGGATAAACACACAACATTTATACCCAAACTGATCTTGATAAGAGCCTTATAAGTCCCCCAAATCTCCCGCCATTCCCGCCCCTCCAGGCAGGCTCCATGATGTCCAATGGCCCCCAGTGTCCAGCGGTATTGAGATGGTGCATTCTGGGTGATCCCAGGGGAGCAGCGGCACTTCCAGGGTGTTGCTGGAAAGCCCTGGGTCTCAAGCTGCTACACTCCAAAAAGCATTTTGATCCATGATCAAGAGTTATGGGCAACCATAACGTACACCGGTAAGCCCACTGGGAAATGGGTATTGAAGGAAGAGGTTCGGGACCTCCGGTTCCCATGGGAGCTCCTTTCCGGCAATCATCCTGCCTCTTGCCCTTCCCCTGGGGGACTAATCCCCAAAAAAGCAGATCTCTAAGGCAAAGGACCGCTGGAGCGGCCTGGGTTAATGAAGACTGGGGATCTGAGCCGAAGTGGCCGGCCGGTGGTTCCATGGGCCGGCCAGCCGAAGGGCGGTTTGCTAAATAGGGCTCGGAAACCCTGGTTCCCAATGAAGCTCACGTCCGGCAACTGGCCCACCTCTTGCCCTCCCCAAGGGGTTCCAACCCCAAGAGAGCGGAGCTCTGGGACAAGGGGCCACTGAAGCGGCCGGAGGCAAAGATTCCTGGAGGGTGCTGGGTGCAGCGGCTGGCCAGTAGTTCCAGGAGCCTGGCCGGCCAGAGATGGATAAGTTGGTCAGAGATCAGCTCTTTCACGATCAGGTTCAACATACATTTCTCACAACAGGGAAGGGTTTGGAGATTGTGGTTGCTCTGAGGAGCCCCAAACCACCCAGAAATGAGAGGGGGAGGTATTAGGGGGTAGGGGTTTAATCCTTGCAGCCCAGTATCCGTGACAATGATAAATTATTTTCTTTCCTGGCATGGAGAGTCCACGAATCCATTCAATTACTAGTGGGAATTCAACTCCTGGCCACCAGGTGGAGGCAAAGAACACCCCAGCAAAGCTTCAAGTATCCTCCCACTTCCCACAATCCCCAGTCATTTAGCTGAGGAATCATGGAAAGAGAAGAAGACACAAAGGGTATAGAGGTGTCTGAGGTTTAGAAAATGACAAAAGCCATTTTAAGATTAAAATAAGGGCGAGTCGTGGACTCTCCATGCCAGGAAAGAAAAGAATTTATCAGGTAAGCATAAATAATATTTACTTTCCAAAGGCATGGAGGGTCCACTAATCCATTCAATTACTAGTGGGAACCAATACCCAAGCTAGAGTCCACAGAATGGAAGGGAGGGATACACAAGACAGGCGAGCCTAAACAGAAGGCACCACCGCTTGAAGAACTTTCCTCCCAAAAGAAGCCTCAGCTGAGGCAAAAACATCACATTTGTAAAATTTAGAAAAAGTATGCAATGATGACCAAGTGGCCGCCTTGCAAATCTGTTCCATAGAATCATAATTTTTAAAGGCCCAAGCAGAAGCGACAGCCCTAATGAAGTGAGTTGTAATTTCCTCTGGAGGCTGCTGTCCAGCTGTCTCATAAGCCAATCGAGTAACACTTCTCAGCCAAAAGGAGAGAGTAGAAGAAGTGGCCTTTTGACCCTTCCGCTTACCAGAAAATACAACAAAAAGAGCATAAGATTGACGAATATCTATAGTAGCTTGCAAATAAATCTTCAGATTACGCACAACATCCAGATTGTGCAATAATCGTTTCTTCTGAGAGGAAGGATTAGGACAAAATGAAGGAACAACAATTTATTGGTTAATATTGCGTTCCAAAACCACTTTAGGTAGGAATCCTAATTTAGTACAGAGGACCGTCTTCTACGCATGAAAAATAAGATAAGGAGGTTCACACTGTAGAGCCAAAAGCTCCAAAACTCTATGGGCAGAGGAAATTGCCAGCAGAAACAAAACTAGGACAATAATTTAATATCAACAGAATGCATAGGCTCAAAAGGAGTCTGCTGCAAACCCTGAGGACAAGATTAAGACTCCAAGGAGGAGCAATTGACCTAAACACAGGCCTGATTCTAACCGAAGCCTGGACAAAAGATTGAACATCTGGCAAAATTTACAGATGCTTCTGCAAAAGAATCGACAGAGCCGAAATCTGACCCTTTAGAGTACTGACTGATAAACCTTTCTCCAGACCCTCCTGTAGAAAGGACAGAATATGGGTAATTCTCACCTGACTCCAAGAAAAGCCCCTAGATCCGCACCAATGAAGGTATTTATGCCAAACCTTATAATAAATCTTGCGAGTAACCGACTTACGAGCCTAAATCATAGTCTCAATAACCTTCACCGAAAATCCTCGTCTGGACAAGACTAACCATTCAATCTCCAAGCAATCAGCTTCAGAGAAACTAAGTTCGGATGGAGGAAGGGACCCTGAAGTAGAAGATCCTTCCTCAGAAGTAATTTCCACGGGGGAAATGACGACATCTTCACTAGGCCCAAAAACCAAGTTCTGCGAGTCCACGATGGAGCTATTAGAATCACAAAAGCCTGCTCCTGTTTGATATGGGCTATCACCCGAGGAAGGAAGGAGGGCAACCGAAGGGAACAGATCAATTAGACCGAAGTCCCATGGCACTGTCAGGGTGTTGACCAGAGCTGCTTGAGGATCTATTGATCTTGCTCCATACTTTGGAAGCTTGGCATTTAGACATGATGCCATCAGATCCAGCTCCAGAACTCCCCAGAGAAATCCTTCTCTGAGAGTCTAAAATTATCCTCTGAGAGAGATCCGAGTGGTCTCCTTTTTATTGACTGAGCATACATAACTGTAGAGGTCTCAGATGGAAGCTAGCAAGCGGAATAATGTCCATGGATGCCACCATGAGACCAATTACTTCCATACACACTGCCACTGTTGGATGAAAAGAGGACTGAAGAGAATGACAAGCCACAAGAAGCTTGATTTTTCTGACATCTGTCAAAGAAAATGTCATAGTTACTGAGTCTATGATTGTTCCCAGAAAACATACCCTGGTACTTGACACCAAGGAATTTTTTCATAGATTCACCTTCCACCCATGAAAGTGGAGAATAGATAACAGAGAATCTGTATGGGATCTTGCTAACTGAAAATATGGCTCCTGATCCAAGATATTGTCCAGGTAAGGAGCCACCGCAATCCCTAGATATCTAGTCACAGCCAAAAGAGCCCCTAGAACCTTGGTAAAGGTTCGAAAAAATGTGGCAAGGCCAACGGGAATGGCTACATATTGGAAATGTTGATCCAAAAAGGCAAACCTCAGGAACTTTAAAATGTTACTTGTGCATAGGCACTTGAAGAAACGCATCCTTCAGGTCTATGGTTGTCATAAATTGACCCTCCTGAACTAGAGGGAGAATAGAACGAATAGTCTCCATTTTGAAGGATGGAACCTTGAGAAACTTGTTGAGAGACTTGAGGTCTAGAATGGGTCAAAAATTTCCCTCCTTTTTGGGAACCACAAAAAGATTTTAATAAAATCCCTGACCCTGTTCTGCTAGAGGAACTGGGACAATCACTCCCAGAGAAGACAGATCCTTTACACAGTTTAAGACGGCCTCTCTCTTTACCTGATTTACAGATAATCTCGATAGTAGAAATCTGTCCCTGGGGGGACAAGATTTGAATCCTATCTTGTATCCCTGGGAGATATCCACTGCCCAAGGGTCTGGAACGTTGTGAATCCAAGACTGCTGAAAGAAGGAAAGCCTGCTCCCTACCTGATCCAGAACTGGATCGCGGGCAGCCCCTTCATGCTGATTTACCATCAGCGGAAGGCTTTCTGGATTGCTTACCCTTATTCCAGGGCTGGCTAGCTCTCCAAGAGGTTTTGGCTTGTTCAGGTTTAGAAGACGAGGAAGATTTCTGTCCCTCGAAGTTACAAAAATAACGAAAATTAGAAGACTGATGACCCTTGGGCCTATTCTTCTTATCCTGTGGTATTAAAACTCCTTTACCACCAGTAACCGTGGAAATGATCTTTGCTGGACCAGGAACAAATAAAGTCTTACCCTTAAAAGGTTAATATAGAAGCTTGGATTTGGAAGTCACATCCGCAAACCAAGTTTTTAACCAAAGGGCTCTGCGGGCTAGAATCGCAAAACTAGAAATCTTGGCTCCCAGCCTGACTACTTGAATACTGGCATCACAGATAAAAGTATTAGCCAGCTTTAGAGCATTGATCCTATCTTGGATCTCCTCTATAGTAGTCTCCTCTGAAAATAGATCAGACAATAAGGAAGGTTCTGCAATGATAGACAATTTAGACATATATTTGTATATTGATGGGATTGATCTATGTTTTCATTTTATGTTTTTATCATTTTTTTTTCTCCCTCTCTCTCTCTCTTCTCCTCTTTTCCCTCGGCCTCGCTCTTGCGCTTGCTTCCTCCCTCTCCTCCCTCCCTTTTCTGTTTAGAATTAATTGTTATGTTTCAAGATTGAGATTTTAGCTGATGGAGGGAATTAATATTCTGTCATGGAAAATTGGGGGAATATCTTCCCCTATTAAACATAAATTAGTCATTAAAACTCTAGCTAAACACAAACCGAATGTTGTCTTCCTTCAGTAGGTAGGGGAGGGGATTTCCACTACTGGGGTTAATAGAAAATGTGGGGTTGTGGTTCTTTTAAATAAAGAATTGGGATATAATATAATAAAGGTTGATATAGATCCCAGCGCTAGATATATCCTTCTCCAAATCCAAATAAAAAATACAAAATTTATCCTGTGTAATATTATATATATAACTTTTCGGTTGAATTTTGGTAGAAGATTAAAATTAAATTATTCCCATTCATCGGTGAAAATGTAATATTAGGTGATGATTTTAGCATGACATTATGTCCAATATTGGATAGATTTTCTAACAAAAATATGTCAGAATATAAAAAAAATGCAAAATATTTTAAGAGTTTCTGCTATAATTTAAAAATGGTTGATATATGGCGGGTTAAAAACCCGGATACTCAATTATTTTCTTGCAAATCTAAAGCACATAGAACTTTTTCTAGAATTGACTTATTTTTAATTGCTGAATCTTTATCTATCCTTAAATTGGAAGTAGGCATTGGAGAAATTATAGTATCAGATCATGCAATTATCTCTCTGTCTTTTCCTGCTTTTACTAAAGATAAACTGCAAATACCTGTTTTCTTCCCCCCCCCCCCCCGATATTTGTATACTAAATGGCAGGAATATTGTTCTTATAATTTGGACTACCTTAATAAAGTAGAAATCTTTTGGGAGGCATTTAAAGCAGTGCTGCGGGGTGAAATTAAAGCGTATTTAAGCATAAGGAATAAAAACAGTAAGGAGGCGGAAATTAAACTTACCAATCAGGTCAGAATTACATATAGGAGATATTATTCGGATCGCTCTTTGATGAATTGGAAAAAAGATATGGAAAGCAGGAAAGAGAGAGATCTCTTTCTAAGACAAAAACTTTTAGAAGAAGATTGAAAAGAAAATCTTCATTTTAAGGGTTTTCATGGCTGTTCAGCAAAATATCTAGCCAGGCTTACTAAAAATAGAAAGAAGAAAAATATTATTCCATCCATACAAAGTAAAGACTGTCGATATAAAGCGACTAAAGAAATCTCTGAGGTTTTCTTCAATTATTACCAACAACTCTATGCCAGAATAGATAAGAATGATCATATTCAAGATGATTTCTGGTCTAAGATTAAGATTCCCCAATTACATGCTGAGGACTTGACTTCAATTGATGCTCTGATCTCTAAAGAAGAGATAAGCCAAGCTATAGATAGTGTAAAATTGAATAAAGCGGCAGGATCAGATGCCTGCCAGCGGAATTTAAAAAGAAAAATTTGGTTAAGAACTGCCCCCAGTACTAGAAACATTTTCAGTCATTATTATATGTTGGAGAATCCCATCTCGACTTTTTTTTCAGCAGCCAATATATCTCTCATCTTTAAGAAAGATAAAAATCCAGAGGATCCAGTCTCATACTGGCCAATTGCTGTGCTAAACACAGACTACAAGATATTAACATCTATTATATGTTTAAGACTTTCTTCTTGTTTACATAAAAATATCCACCCAGATCAGACAGGGTTTATGTCAGCAAGGAACTCAGTAAAAAATAAATACATAAACCTATTCATTTTTTGGATTATGCTTGGAATGTAGATCAAGACAGGAAGATGGCAAGATGTGGCTATTCTTTCCCTTGATGCAGTTAAAGCGTTTTATTCTATCGTATAGGTTTATCTATTTAGGGCATTAGATAACTTCGGATTTAAAGGGCAATTTGTTGAATTTGTACACAGATTATATAAAAAAACAGTGCCTTTCCTACTCATCAATGGAACGCTTTCTCCTAAAATAATGTTGCAGAGAGGTACAAGACAAGGGTGCCCTCTATCTCCCATATTGTTTAATATTGTCTTAGAGCCCTTAGCAGTACGATTTAGGTATATATTAGCTGGGGTCCCTTTAGGTACCCAGCAACTTAAGATATTTTTGTATGCAGATTCTGCATTGCTCTTTTTGGTTAATGTTTATCAGTCAATTCCGCTTATTATACAGTGTCTTGAAGAGTTTAGTTTTTTTTCTGGGTATAAGGTGAACCTAGAGAAGAGCGAGTTAATGTATGCAGGTAGCATGCTTGTTTCCTTACCTAGAATTCCCTTCAAAGTGGTAGATACTATTAGATACTTAGGTCTGGTGCTGCATAAAAATCCTAAAGATTGGTATAAGGCTAATTACATACCACTGTTTAAAAATATTAAAACAGATCTTCAATTATGGGCTGCGCTCCCACTATCTATCATGGCATGGGTCAATCTAATCAAATCAATTATTTTCCCGTTCCTTTTGTATCCTTTTCAAAATCTTCCATTATTCATATTAAATAAAGACCTGAAGAAGATCTATTCACAGTTCTCTAAATGTATCTGGAATAATAAAAAGCCCCGAATTGCCCTTACAAGACTAATGCAAAACCGCGGATCCGCCAGAGTGGCACTTCCTAATCTTAGGTGGTACAATCTCGCTGCTTTAGTCAAAACGGCTATAGATTGGATTGCTGGGACTAATACAGTCTGCGCTGCGGTATCTGTTAGCGCTCTACAAATAACCGATAATAATAATAATCTGAAGACTTAGAAACATTTTTAATTTCTCCATTTTCTTTCAAGTCTATTCTGCATTGTCCACTACGGTTTTAATTTGTGATATAAAATAATGTCCGAAGCATCGCAACAAAATACATGTCCAGAGTTAAGAGCT
Organism: Bombina bombina; assembly: GCF_027579735.1. Classification (NCBI taxonomy): domain Eukaryota; kingdom Metazoa; phylum Chordata; class Amphibia; order Anura; family Bombinatoridae; genus Bombina; species Bombina bombina. The sequence goes on from NC_069504.1 coordinate 1,121,730,089, forward strand.
AAGATAAATAGAGATTCCTATGTTAGAAATGGTTTCTTTTTTATTGTTCAACATGTGCTATATTGGTTATCCACAGTAATATCCCAGTAGGGATTGTTTATTTTTGTTATTGGGGTTTTTTCTGTATAAAATGCTTCGGAACATCAATAAATAAATGTTTAAAAAAAAGCAGTCCCCTTCTATGTATAAATCCCCATAGCCAAAAAAAAAGAGCCTTCATATGACAGAACAGTGCCCTAAACTGCTGCCCGAATAAATCCCCCAATCTTAAAAGGGATATTCAGTCCCACAAGGATCCACCTTGTTTATAAAATATCCCTTTATTTATTTTTTATTTTTTTCAAACAAGGAACTCCTAAGTGCTGCATCCTTCTCACCTAGAAGGTAAAAGCACTTACCTGTGGATCCGCTATAGGGCAGGTACAGCAACAGGTGTGACAGAATCCTCACTGACATAGACCTGTAGATAAAGAAAAAATATAGTACACAACCCTGGTTTTTATATATAGGGGTAGCAAAAATGTTGGAAGGTAAGCAAAGACCACCTCACCATCTTCCAACTGCTAAAAGCCACCATTACTCTTGCTAAAGAGAATTACACCATCTTCGCACATCACCTATAATGTGACACAGACGAAGAATGACTGGGGATTGTGAGTAGTGGAAGGATACTTAAAGCTTTGCTGGGGTGTTCTTTGCCTCCACCTGGTGGCCAGGAGTTGAATTCCCACTATTAATTGAATGGATTCGTGGACTCTCCATGCCTTTGTAAAGAAAAGTGAATCAGCTGACTGCTTATGTTTATTTACAAGGACCAGACACGCATGATCCTTTTGTTTCATGCAACTATCCAGAATACCATTTTTATATAACACAGAAGCTTATAGCTTGCTCATATTACATAGATGTTTATAGTTTGCTCATATTACATAGATGTTTATAGCTTGCTCATATGAAATAGATGTTTGTAGCTTGCTCATATAACATAGGTGTTTATAGCTTGCTCATATTACATAGATGTTTATAGCTTGCTCATATGAAATAGGTGTTTATAGCTTGCTCATATTACATAGATGTTTATAGCTGGCTCATATTACATAGATGTTTATAGCTTGCTCATATTACATAGATGTTTATAGCTGGCTCATATTACATAGATGTTTATAGCTTGCACATATTACATAGATGTTTATAGCTCGCTCATATAAAATAGATGTTAATAGCTTGCTCATATTACATAGGTGTTTATAGATTGCATATATGAAATAAGTGTTTATAGCTTGCTCATATTACATAGGTGTTTATAGCTTGATCATCTTACATCAGTGTTTATTGCTTGTTCATATTATATTGGTGTTTATAGCTTGTTCATATTATATTGGTGTTTATAGCTTGCTCATATTACATAGATGTATAAAACACACACACACACACACTATATAAGCTTATAGCTGGCTCATATAGCATAGCAGTTTATAGCTTGCTCATGTACTATATAAGCTTATAGCTGGCTCATATAACATAGCAGTTTATAGCTTGCTCAGGCACTATGTAAGCTTATAGCTGGCTCATATAACATAGCAGTTTATAGTTTGCTCAGGTACTATATAAGCTTATAGCTGGCTCATATAGCATAGCAGTTTATAGCTTGCTCAGGTACTATATAAGCTTATAGCTGGCTCATATAACATAGCAGTTTATAGCTTGCTCAGGTACTATATAAGCTTATAGCTGACTCATATAACATAGCAGTTTACAGCTTGCTCAGGTACTATATAAGCTTATAGCTGGCTCATATAACATAGCAGTTTATAGCTTGCTCAGGTACTATATAAGCTTATAGCTGGCTCATATAACATAGCAGTTTATAGCTTGCTCAGGTACTATATAAGCTTATAGCTGACTCATATAACATAGCAGTTTATAGCTTGCTCAGGTACTATATAAGCTTATAGCTGACTCATATAACATAGCAGTTTATAGCTTGCTCAGGTACTATATAAGCTTATAGCTGACTCATATAACATAGCAGTTTATAGCTTGCTCAGGTACTATATAAGCTTATAGCTGGCTCATATAACATAGCAGTTTATAGCTTGCTCAGGTACTATATAAGCTTATAGCTGACTCATATAACATAGCAGTTTATAGCTTGCTCAGGTACTATATAAGCTTATAGCTGACTCATATAACATAGCAGTTTATAGCTTGCTCAGGTACTATATAAGCTTATAGCTGGCTCATATAACATAGCAGTTTATAGCTTGCTCAGGTACTATATAAGCTTATAGCTGACTCATATAACATAGCAGTTTATAGCTTGCTCAGGTACTATATAAGCTTATAGCGTGCTCATATAACATAGCAGTTTATAGCTTGCTCAGGTACTATATAAGCTTATAGCGTGCCTCATATAACATAGCAGTTTATAGCTTGCTCAAGTACTATATAAGCTTATAGCGTGCCTCATATAACATAGCAGTTTATAGCTTGCTCAGGAAGTATAGAAGCTTATAGCGTGCTCATATAACATAGCAGTTTATAGCTTGCTCAAGTACTATATAAGCATATAGCTGGCTCATATAACATAGCAGTTTATAGCTTGCTCAGGTACTATATAAGCTTATAGCGGTCTCATATAACGTAGCAGTTTATAGATTGCTCAGGTACTATATAAGCTTATAGCTGGCTCATATAACATAGCAGTTTATAGTTTGCTCAGGCACTATATAAGCTTATAGCTGGCTCATATAACATAGCAGTTTATAACTTGCTCAGGAAGTATAGAAGCTTATAGCGTACTCATATAACATAGCAGTTTATAGCTTGCTCAGGTACTATATAAACTTATAGCTGGCTCATATAACATAGCAGTTTATAGTTTGCTCAGGTACTATATAAGCTTATAGCTGGCTCATATAACATAGCAGTTTATAGCTTGCTCAGGTACTATAAAAGCTTAAAGCTGGCTCATATAACATAGCAGTTTATAGCTTGCTCAGCTAGTATAGAAGCTTATAGCGTGCTCATATAACATAGCAGGTTCTAGCTTCCTCAGGTACTATATAAACTTATAGCTGGCTCATATAACATAGCAGTTTATAGCTTGCTCAGGTACTATATAAGCTTATAGCTGGCTCATATAACATAGCAGGTTATAGCTTGCTCAGGTACTATATAAGCATATAGCTGGCTCATATAACATAGCATTTTATAGCTTGCTCAGGTACTATATAAGTTTATAGCTTGCTCATATGAAATAGGTGTTTATAGCTTTCTCATATTACATAGATGTTTATAGCTTGCTCATTTTACATAGGTGTTTATAGCTTGCTCATATTACATAGATGTTTATAGCTTGCTCAATTTACATAGGTGTTTATAGCTTCATTTTACATAGATGTTTATAGCTTCATTTTATATAGGTGTTTATAGCTTGTTCATATTATATTGGTGTTTATAGCTTGTTTATATTACATAGATGTTTATAGCTTGCACATATGAAATAGATGTTTATAGCTTACTCATATAACATAGGAGTTTATAGCTTGCTCATATTACATAGGTGTTTATAGCGTCCACATTTATTATAGAAGTTTATCGCTCATTCATATGAAATAAACATTTATAGCTTGATCATATAACATAGGAGTTTATAGTTTCACCTGGTACCAGTATTATAGAAGCTTATAGCTTGGTCATATAACAAAGGAGCATAAAGCTTGCTCAGGTAATATAGAAGCTATAGCTTGCTCATATAAAACACAAGTTTATAACCTTCTCATAAAACATGGAAGTATATAGCTTGCTCATATGCAGCAAATGCTTATAGCTTGCTCACATAACACACAAAAGTATAGCTGGCTAATATAACATAGGAATGTATAGCTTGCCCAGGTATTATAGAAGCTTATAGCTTGGGTCATATGACATGGAAGCATATAGCTTGCTCATATAACATAGAAGTTTATACCTTGCCAAGGTTTTATAGAAGCTTATAGCTGGATCATATAACATAGCAGTTTATAGCTTGCTCAGGTACTATATAAACTTATAGCTGGCTCACATAACATAGCAGTTTATAGCTTGCTCAGGTACTATATAAGCTTATAGCTGGCTCACATAACATAGCAGTTTATAGTTTGCTCAGGTACTATATAAGCTTATAGCGTGCTCATATAACATAGCAGTTTATAGTTTGCTCAGGTACTATATAAACTTATAGCTGGCTCATATGACATAGCAGTTTATAGCTTGCTCAGGTACTATATAAGCTTATAGCTGGGTCATATAACATAGCAGTTTATAGCTTGCTCAGGTACTATATAAGCTTATAGCTGGCTCATATAACACAGCAGTTTATAGCTTGCTCAGGTACTATATACGCTTATAGCTGGCTCATATAACATAGCAGTTTATAGTTTGCTCAGGTACTATATAAGCTTATAGCGTGCTTATATAACATAGCAGTTTATAGCTTGCTCAAGTACTATATACGCTTATAGCTGGCTCATATAACATAGCAGTTTATAGTTTGCTCAGGTACTATATAAGCTTATAGCATGCTCATATAACATAGTTTATAGCTTGCTCAGGTACTATATAAGCTTATAGCTGGCTCATATAACATAGCAGTTTATAGTTTGCTCAGGTACTATATAAACTTATAGTTGGCTCATATAACACAGCAGTTTATAGCTTGCTCAGGTACTATATAATCTTATAGCTGGCTCATATAACATAGCAGTTTATAGCTTGCTCAGGTACTATATAAGCTTATAGCGTGCCTCATATAACATAGCAGTTTATAGCTTGCTCAGGAAGTATAGAAGCTTATAGCGTGCTCATATAACATAGCAGTTTATAGCTTGCTCAAGTACTATATAAGCATATAGCTGGCTCATATAACATAGCAGTTTATAGCTTGCTCAGGTACTATATAAGCTTATAGCGGTCTCATATAACGTAGCAGTTTATAGATTGCTCAGATACTATATAAGCTTATAGCTGGCTCATATAACATAGCAGTTTATAGTTTGCTCAGGTACTATATAAGCTTATAGCTGGCTCATATAACATAGCAGTTTATAACTTGCTCAGGAAGTATAGAAGCTTATAGCGTACTCATATAACATAGCAGTTTATAGCTTGCTCAGGTACTATATAAACTTATAGCTGGCTCATATAACATAGCAGTTTATAGCTTGCTCAGGTACTATATAAGCTTATAGCTGGCTCATATAACATAGCAGTTTATAGCTTGCTCAGGTACTATAAAAGCTTAAAGCTGGCTCATATAACATAGCAGTTTATAGCTTGCTCAGCTAGTATAGAAGCTTATAGCGTGCTCATATAACATAGCAGGTTCTAGCTTCCTCAGGTACTATATAAACTTATAGCTGGCTCATATAACATAGCAGTTTATAGCTTGCTCAGGTACTATATAAGCTTATAGCTGGCTCATATAACATAGCAGGTTATAGCTTGCTCAGGTACTATATAAGCTTATAGCTGGCTCATATAACATAGCATTTTATAGCTTGCTCAGGTACTATATAAGTTTATAGCTTGCTCATATGAAATAGGTGTTTATAGCTTTCTCATATTACATAGATGTTTATAGCTTGCTCATTTTACATAGGTGTTTATAGCTTGCTCATATTACATAGATGTTTATAGCTTGCTCAATTTACATAGGTGTTTATAGCTTCATTTTACATAGATGTTTATAGCTTCATTTTATATAGGTGTTTATAGCTTGTTCATATTATATTGGTGTTTATAGCTTGTTTATATTACATAGATGTTTATAGCTTGCACATATGAAATAGATGTTTATAGCTTACTCATATAACATAGGAGTTTATAGCTTGCTCATATTACATAGGTGTTTATAGCGTCCACATTTATTATAGAAGTTTATCGCTCATTCATATGAAATAAACATTTATAGCTTGATCATATAACATAGGAGTTTATAGTTTCACCTGGTACCAGTATTATAGAAGCTTATAGCTTGGTCATATAACAAAGGAGCATAAAGCTTGCTCAGGTAATATAGAAGCTATAGCTTGCTCATATAAAACACAAGTTTATAACCTTCTCATAAAACATGGAAGTATATAGCTTGCTCATATGCAGCAAATGCTTATAGCTTGCTCACATAACACACAAAAGTATAGCTGGCTAATATAACATAGGAATGTATAGCTTGCCCAGGTATTATAGAAGCTTATAGCTTGGGTCATATGACATGGAAGCATATAGCTTGCTCATATAACATAGAAGTTTATACCTTGCCAAGGTTTTATAGAAGCTTATAGCTGGATCATATAACATAGCAGTTTATAGCTTGCTCAGGTACTATATAAACTTATAGCTGGCTCACATAACATAGCAGTTTATAGCTTGCTCAGGTACTATATAAGCTTATAGCTGGCTCACATAACATAGCAGTTTATAGTTTGCTCAGGTACTATATAAGCTTATAGCGTGCTCATATAACATAGCAGTTTATAGTTTGCTCAGGTACTATATAAACTTATAGCTGGCTCATATAACATAGCAGTTTATAGCTTGCTCAGGTACTATATAAGCTTATAGCTGGGTCATATAACATAGCAGTTTATAGCTTGCTCAGGTACTATATAAGCTTATAGCTGGGTCATATAACATAGCAGTTTATAGCTTGCTCAGGTACTATATAAGCTTATAGCTGGCTCATATAACACAGCAGTTTATAGCTTGCTCAGGTACTATATACGCTTATAGCTGGCTCATATAACATAGCAGTTTATAGTTTGCTCAGGTACTATATAAGCTTATAGCGTGCTCATATAACATAGCAGTTTATAGCTTGCTCAGGTACTATATACGCTTATAGCTGGCTCATATAACATAGCAGTTTATAGTTTGCTCAGGTACTATATAAGCTTATAGCGTGCTCATATAACATAGTTTATAGCTTGCTCAGGTACTATATAAGCTTATAGCTGGCTCATATAACATAGCAGTTTATAGTTTGCTCAGGTACTATATAAACTTATAGTTGGCTCATATAACACAGCAGTTTATAGCTTGCTCAGGTACTATATAAGCTTATAGCTGGCTCATATAACATAGCAGTTTATAGCTTGCTCAGGTACTATATAAGCTTATAGCGTGCTCATATAACATAGCAGTTTATAGCTTGCTCAGGTACTATATAAGCTTATAGCTGGCTCATATAACATAGCAGTTTATAGCTTGCTCAGGTACTATATAAGTTTATAGCGTGCTCATATAACATAGCAGTTTATAGCTTGCTCAGGTACTATATAAGCTTATAGCTGACTCATATAACATAGCAGTTTATAGCTTGCTCATGTACTATATAAGCTTATAGTGTGCTCATATAACATAGCAGTTTATAGCTTGCTCAGGTACTATGTAAGCTTATAGCTGGCTCATATAACATAGCAGTTTATAGCTTGCTCAGGTACTATATAATCTTATAGCTGACTCATATAACATAGCAGTTTATAGCTTGCTCAGGTACTATATAAGCTTATAGTGTGCTCATATAACATAGCAGTTTATAGCTTGCTCAGGTACTATATAAGCTTATAGCGTGCTCATATAACATAGCAGTTTATAGCTTGCTCAGGTACTATATAAGCTTATAGCGTGCTCATATAACATAGCAGTTTATAGCTTGCTCAGGTACTATATAAGCTTATAGCTGGCTCATATAACATAGAAGTTTATAGCTTGCTCAGGTACTATGTAAGCTTATAGCTGGCTCATATAACATAGCAGTTTATAGCTTGCTCAGGTACTATATAAGCTTATAGCTGACTCATATAACATAGCAGTTTATAGCTTGCTCAGGTACTATATAAGCTTATAGCGTGCTCATATAACATAGCAGTTTATAGCTTGCTCAGGTACTATATAAGCTTATAGCGTGCTCATATAACATAGCAGTTTATAGCTTGCTCAGGTACTATATAAGCTTATAGCGTGCTCATATAACATAGCAGTTTATAGCTTGCTCAGGTACTATATAAGCTTATAGCGTGCTCATATAACATAGCAGTTTATAGCTTGCTCAGGTACTATATAAGCTTATAGCTGGCTCATATATCATAGCAGTTTATAGCTTGCTCAGGTACTATATAAGCTTATAGCGTGCTCATATAACATAGCAGTTTATAGCTTGCTCAGGTACTATATAAACTTATAGCGTGCTCATAAAACATAGCAGTTTATAGCTTGCTCAGGTACTATATAAGCTTATAGCTGGCTCATATAACATAGCAGTTTATAGCTTGCTCATGTACTATATAAGCTTATAGCATGCTAATATAACATAGGAATTTATAGCTTGCTCAGGTACTATATAAGCTTATAGCTGGCTCATATAACATAGCAGTTTATAGCTTGCTCAGGTACTATATAAGCTTATAGCTGGCTCATATAACATAGTTTATAGCTTGCTCAGCTACTATATAAGCTTATAGCTGGCTCATATAACATAGCAGTTTATAGCTTGCTCAGGTACTATATAAGCTTACAGTGTGCTCATATAACATAGCAGTTTATAGCTTGCTCAGGTACTATATAAGCTTAGAGCTGGCTCATATAACATAGCAGTTTATAGCTTGCTCAGGTACTATATAAGCTTAGAGCTGGCTCATATAACATAGCAGTTTATAGCTTGCTCAGGTACTATAGAAGCTTATAGCTTGCTCATATAACATAGCAGTTTATAGCTTGCTCAGGTACTATATAAGCTTATAGCTTGCTCATATAACATAGCAGTTTATAGTTTGCTCAGGTACTGTGTAAACATATTGGCCTAGATTTAGAGTTCGGCGGTAAAAGGGCTGTTAACGCTCCGCGGGCTTTTTTCTGGCCGCACCATAAATTTAACTCTGGTATCGAGAGTTAAAACAAATGCTGCGTTAGGCTCCAAAAAAGGAGCGTAGGGCATTTTTACCGCAAATGCAACTCTCGATACCAGAGTTGCTTACGGACGCGGCCGGCATCAAAAACGTGCTCGTGCACGATTCCCCCATAGGAAACAATGGGACTGTTTGAGCTGAAAAAAAACCTAACACCTGCAAAAAAGCAGCGTTCAGCTCCTAACGCAGCCCCATTGTTTCCTATGGGGAAACACTTCCTACGTCTGCACCTAACACTCTAACATGTACCCCGAGTCTAAGCACCCCTAACCTTACACTTATTAACCCCTAATCTGCCACTCCCGCTATCGCTGACCCCTGCATATTATTATTAACCCCTAATCTTCTGCTCCGTAAACCGCCGCAACCTACGTTATCCCTATGTACCCCTAATCTGCTGCCCTAACATCGCCGACCCCTATGTTATATTTATTAACCCCTAATCTGCCCCCCACAACGTCGCCGACACCTACCTACACTTATTAACCCCTAATCTGCCGAGCGGACCTGAGCGCTACTATAATAAAGTTATTAACCCCGAATCCGCCTCACTAACCCTATCATAAATAGTATTAACCCCTAATCTGCCCTCCCTAACATCGCCGACACCTACCTTCAATTATTAACCCCTAATCTGACGACCGGAGCTCACCGCTATTCTAATAAATGTATTAACCCCTAAAGCTAAGTCTAACCCTAACACTAACACCCCCCTAACTTAAATATAATTTTAATCTAACGAAATAAATTAACTCTTATTAAATAAATTAATCCTATTTAAAGCTAAATACTTACCTGTAAAATAAACCCTGATATAGCTACAATATAAATTATAATTATATTATAGCTATTTTAGGATTAATATTTATTTTACAGGTAACTTTGTATTTATTTTAACTAGGTACAATAGCTATTAAATAGTTAAGAACTATTTAATAGTTACCTAGTTAAAATAATAACAAATTTACCTGTAAAATAAATCCTAACCTAAGATATAATTAAACCTAACACTACCCTATCAATAAAATAATTAAATAAACTACCTACAATTACCTACAATTAACCTAACACTACACTATCAATAAATTAAATAAACACAATTGCTACAAATAAATACAATTAAATAAACTAGCTAAAGTACAAAAAATAAAAAAGAACTAAGTTACAGAAAATAAAAAAATATTTACAAACATAAGAAAAATATTACAACAATTTTAAACTAATTACACCTACTCTAAGCCCCCTAATAAAATAACAAAGCCCCCCAAAATAATAAATTCCCTACCCTATTCTAAATTAAAAAAGTTACAAGCTCTTTTACCTTACCAGCCCTGAACAGGGCCCTTTGCGGGGCATGCCCCAAGAAGTTCAGCTCTTTTGCCTGTAAAAAAAAACATACAATACCCCCCCCCCCCAACATTACAACCCACCACCCACATACCCCTAATCTAACCCAAACCCCCCTTAAATAAACCTAACACTAATCCCCTGAAGATCTTCCTACCTTGTCTTCACCATCCAGGTATCACCGATCCGTCCTGGTTCCAAGATCTTCATCCAACCCAAGCGGGGGTTGGCGATCCATAATCCGGTGCTGAAGAGGTCCAGAAGAGGCTCCAAAGTCTTCATCCTATCCGGGAAGAAGAGGCGATCCGGACCGGCAACCATCTTGATCCAAGCGGCATCTTCTATCTTCATCCGATGACGACCGGCTCCATCCTGAAGACCTCCACCGCGGACCCATCTTCTTCCGGCGACGTCCAACTGCAGAATGACGGTTCCTTTAAGGGACGTCATCCAAGATGGCGTCCCTCGAATTCCGATTGGCTGATAGGATTCTATCAGCCAATCGGAATTAAGGTAGGAATATTCTGATTGGCTGATGGAATCAGCCAATCAGAATCAAGTTCAATCCGATTGGCTGATCCAATCAGCCAATCAGATTGAGCTCGCATTCTATTGGCTGTTCCGATCAGCCAATAGAATGCGAGCTCAATCTGATTGGCTGATTGGATCAGCCAATCGGATTGAACTTGATTCTGATTGGCTGATTCCATCAGCCAATCAGAATATTCCTACCTTAATTCCGATTGGCTGATAGAATCCTATCAGCCAATCGGAATTCGAGGGACGCCATCTTGGATGACGTCCCTTAAAGGAACCGTCATTCTGCAGTTGGACGTCGCCGGAAGAAGATGGGTCCGCGGTGGAGGTCTTCAGGATGGAGCCGGTCGTCATCGGATGAAGATAGAAGATGCCGCTTGGATCAAGATGGTTGCCGGTCCGGATCGCCTCTTCTTCCCGGATAGGATGAAGACTTTGGAGCCTCTTCTGGACCTCTTCAGCACCGGATTATGGATCGCCAACCCCCGCTTGGGTTGGATGAAGATCTTGGAACCAGGACGGATCGGTGATACCTGGATGGTGAAGACAAGGTAGGAAGATCTTCAGGGGATTAGTGTTAGGTTTATTTAAGGGGGGTTTGGGTTAGATTAGGGGTATGTGGGTGGTGGGTTGTAATGTTGGGGGGGGGGGTATTGTATGTTTTTTTTTACAGGCAAAAGAGCTGAACTTCTTGGGGCATGCCCCGCAAAGGGCCCTGTTCAGGGCTGGTAAGGTAAAAGAGCTTGTAACTTTTTTAATTTAGAATAGGGTAGGGAATTTATTATTTTGGGGGGCTTTGTTATTTTATTAGGGGGCTTAGAGTAGGTGTAATTAGTTTAAAATTGTTGTAATATTTTTCTTATGTTTGTAAATATTTTTTTATTTTCTGTAACTTAGTTCTTTTTTATTTTTTGTACTTTAGCTAGTTTATTTAATTGTATTTATTTGTAGCAATTGTGTTTATTTAATTTATTGATAGTGTAGTGTTAGGTTAATTGTAGGTAATTGTAGGTAGTTTATTTAATTATTTTATTGATAGGGTAGTGTTAGGTTTAATTATATCTTAGGTTAGGATTTATTTTACAGGTAAATTTGTTATTATTTTAACTAGGTAACTATTAAATAGTTCTTAACTATTTAATAGCTATTGTACCTAGTTAAAATAAATACAAAGTTACCTGTAAAATAAATATTAATCCTAAAATAGCTATAATATAATTATAATTTATATTGTAGCTATATTAGGGTTTATTTTACAGGTAAGTATTTAGCTTTAAATAGGATTAATTTATTTAATAAGAGTTAATTTATTTCGTTAGATTAAAATTATATTTAAGTTAGGGGGGTGTTAGTGTTAGGGTTAGACTTAGCTTTAGGGGTTAATACATTTATTAGAATAGCGGTGAGCTCCGGTCGTCAGATTAGGGGTTAATAATTGAAGGTAGGTGTCGGCGATGTTAGGGAGGGCAGATTAGGGGTTAATACTATTTATGATAGGGTTAGTGAGGCGGATTCGGGGTTAATAACTTTATTATAGTAGCGCTCAGGTCCGCTCGGCAGATTAGGGGTTAATAAGTGTAGGTAGGTGTCGGCGACGTTGAGGGGGGCAGATTAGGGGTTAATAAATATAATATAGGGGTCGGCGGTGTTAGGGGCAGCAGATTAGGGGTACATAGGGATAACGTAGGTGGCGGCGCTTTGCGGTCGGAAGATTAGGGGTTAATTATTGTAAGTAGCTGGCGGCGATGTTGTGGGGGGCAGATTAGGGGTTAATAAATGTAATATAGGGGTCGGCGGGGTTAGGGGCAGCAGATTAGGGGTACATAAGTATAACGTAGGTGGCGGTCGGAAGATTAGGGGTTAAAATTTTTAATCGAGTGGCGGCGATGTGGGGGGAGCTCGGTTTAGGGGTACATAGGTAGTTTATGGGTGTTAGTGTACTTTAGGGTACAGTAGTTAAGAGCTTTATAAACCGGCGTTAGCCAGAAAGCTCTTAACTCCTGCTATTTTCAGGCGGCTGGAATCTTGTCGTTAGAGCTCTAACGCTCACTGCAGAAACGACTCTAAATACCGGCGTTAGAAAGATCCCATTGAAAAGATAGGATACGCAAATGGCGTAGGGGGATCTGCGGTATGGAAAAGTCGCGGCTGCAAAGTGAGCGTTAGACCCTTTAATCACTGACTCCAAATACCAGCGGGCGGCCAAAACCAGCGTTAGGAGCCTCTAACGCTGGTTTTGACGGCTACCGCCGAACTCTAAATCTAGGCCATAGCGTGCTCATATAACATAGCAGTTTATAGCTTGCTCAGGTACTATAGAAGCTTATAGCTGGCTCATATAACATAGCAGTTTATAGCTTGCTCAGGTACTATATAAGCTTATAGCTGGCTCATATAACATAGCAGTTTATAGCTTGCTCAGGTACTATATAAGCTTATAGCGTGCTCATATAACATAGCAGTTTATAGTTTGCTCAGGTACTATATAAGCTTACAGCGTGCTCATATAACATAGCAGTTTATAGCTTGCTCAGGTACTATATAAGCTTATAGCTGGCTCATATAATATAGCAGTTTATAGCTTGCTCAGGTACTATATAAGCTTATAGCTGGCTCATATAACATAGCAGTTTATAGCTTGCTCACGTATTATAGAACTTATATAGCGTGCGCATATCACCCACAAGCTTATAGCTTTGTTTAACTAATGCATAAGCTTATAATTTGCTCACAAAACACAAAAGCTTACAGCCTGCTCATATATGATAGAAGCTTATAGCTTGTTCAGATAATGCAGGAGCTTGTAGCTTGCTCAGATAATGTAGAGTCTTACATTTGTGCGTGTGTGTGCACTGATTGTGTTGTGTGCCTGTTTGTAATGCATGTCTTTTTTAAGTAGTGTTTGTGTTGTGTTTGTGTGTGTGTACTGATTGTATTATGTGCATGTTTGAAGTGTATGTGTTGTTTGAGTAGTGTTTGTGTGTGTGTGTGTACTGATTGTGTTATATTCCTGTTTGCAGTGTATGTGTTGTTTGTGTAGTGTTTGTGTTGCATGTGTGTGTGTGTGTACTGATTGTGTTGTGTGCCTGTTTGTAGTGTATGTGTTGTTTGAGTAGTGTTTGTGTTATGTTTGTGTGTACTGATTGTTAAGTGGGTCTGTTTGTAGTGTATGTGTTGTTTGAGTATTGTTTGTGTTATGTTTGTGTGTGTGTATATGTACTGATTGTGTTGTGTGCCTGTTTGCAGTGTATGTGTTGTTTGAGTAGTGTTTGTGTTATGTTTGTGTGTGTCTGTACTGATTGTGTTGTGTGCCTTTTTATAGTGTATGTGTTGTTTGAGTAGTGTGTGTGTGTGTACTGATTGTATTGTGTGCCTGTTTGTAGTGTATGTGTTTTTTTGTAGTGTTTGTGTTACATTTGTGTATGTGTGAATGTTTTTAGTATATTTGTTTTTCTAGTGTTTGTATTGTGTTTGTGTGTGTGTACTTATTGTGATGTGTGCCTGTTAGTAGTGTGTGTGTGTTTGTATAGTGTTTGTAAAGTGTTTGTGTTGTGTGTGTGTGTGCTGGTTGTGTTGTGTGCCTGTTTGTGATGTATGTGTTGTTTGTGTAGTGTTTGTGTTACGTGTGTGTGTGTATACTGATTGTTATGTGTGCCTGTTTGTAGTGTATGTGTTGTTTTTGTAGTGTTTGTATTACATTTGTGTATTTGTGAATGTTTGTAGTATATTTGTTGTTTGTCTAGTGTTTGTATTGTGTTTGTGTGTGTGTACTGATTGTGATGTGTGCCTGTTAGTAGTGTATGTACTGTTTGAGTAGTGTTTGTTTTGCATTTGTGTGTGTACTGATTGTGTTGTGTGCCTATTTGTAGTGTATGTGTGTTTGTATAGTGCTGTGTGCCTGTTTGTGGTATATGTTTTGTTTGTGTAGTGTTTGTGTTACATTTGTGTGTGTGTATACTGATTGTTATGTGTGCCTGTTTGTAGTGTATGTATTCTTTGTGTAATGTTTGTGTTGTGTTTGTGTGTGTGTACTGATTGTGCTGTGTGCCTATTTGTAGTGTATGCGTTATTTGTATAGTGTTTGTGTTGTGTGTGTGCTGGTTGTGTTGTGTGCCTGTTTGTAGTGTATGTGTTGTTTGTGTAATGTTTGTGTTACATTTGTGTTTGTGTGCATACTGATTGTTATGTGTGCCTGTTTGTAGTGTTTGTGTTGTTTGAGTGTGTGTGTACTGATTGTGTTGTGTGCCTGTTTGTAGTGTTTGTGTTTTGTTTGAGTGTGTGTGTACTGATTGTGCTGTGTGCCTATTTGTAGTGTATGCGTTATTTGTATAGTGTTTGTAAAGTGTTTGTGTTGTGTATGTGCTGGTTGTGTTGTGTGCCTGTTTGTAGTGTATGTGTTGTTTGTGTAATGTTTGTGTTACATTTGTGTTTGTATGTATACTGATTGTTATGTGTGCCTGTTTGTAGTGTATGTGTTGTTTGTGTAATGTTTGTGTTGTGTTTGTGTGTGTGTACTGATTGTGCTGTGTGCCTATTTGTAGTGTATGCTTTATTTGTATAGTGTTTGTAAAGTGTTTGTGTTGTGTGTCTGTGTGTGCTGGTTGTGTTGTGTGCCTGTTTGTAGTGTTTGTGTTGTTTGAGTGTGTGTGTACTGATTGTGTTTTGTGCCTGTTTGTAGTGTTTGTGTTGTTTGAGTGTGTGTGTACTGATTGTGTTGTGTGCATGTATCTTTATGGTGTTTGTGATGTGTCAGTAGCAGTCCAATACAAAAGGTGTCATTCATTGCACAAAAATGTGGTCATAGCACAACACCTGAGCTCTCAGATGCCTCATGTCTTTCTGGAATTGAAGGGGTTTCAACTTAATTGACTTAGGTGTGCTCAGAGCTGTGTGTTTTCCTGCTCCGTGCCTCAGCCGCCCCTGTTTGGTGAACAGTCATAAGACCCAAAGCTGACAAGGAATTTTTGCTTGGGAAATGCATTGTACACTGGCAGAAATCAACTGGGTGCCCCAGAGTCAGTCATGTGAGCTGTCTCCTGATGATCCTCATGCCTCTTAATATCATTAGGTATCATATTCATTTTCTTAATTAGCAATTTACTTCATTAGTTTTCATTAATCATAAGGCCATTGAGCGCTGCCTTTAAGAAAGAATATGAAATATAGATATATACAGAATATACAATATCCTGCATGAAATAAAAGCTCAGATTATTTCTTAAGATCCCAAATAAACAAAAAATAATAATTTTAAAATTAAGTGCTATATATATTATTATTAAATCATATTATTACAATGTGTAATATTGCATGGTGAAGTTTAGTTTCAGAATTTTACATTTTTTGATTGGTAACTGACCGTGGTGTGAGTTTTACTACCAGAATAAAGTATACATTTGTGTGATTGCATGTGTACTATTTGATGTGCATGTGTACTATTTGATGTGCATGTGTACTATTTGATGTGCATGTGTACTATTTGATGTGCATGTGTACTATTTGATGTGCATGTGTACTATTTGATGTGCATGTGTACTATTTGATGTGCATGTGTACTATTTGATGTGCATGTATACTATTTGATGTGCATGTGTACTATTTGATGTGCATGTGTACTATTTGATGTGCATGTGTACTATTTGATGTGCATGTTTAATGTTTGTGTATTATTTGAGTAGTGCAGTGTGTGTACTGTGTATACAATTCCCACAAACCTCTGCTGCCAAATCTTTGCAGAGTATGTTTTGATTTATTTTGTTATCTTATTTTAAACCTTTATAACTTTGTGTCTCATTTAATAAAGATTGATGCAGCAATTTTTGCTTTAGGTTTTGCAAGTAATTTCAGTGTTAGAGATAAGACAAAATATCTTATTTAAACCCTTAGTAGCTCCAAAAATACACAACATATGTATTTGTCAGCATTTCAAATCACTACCACATTCCAACAGAAATTACAAGTATCTGAAAAACAGGGAAGAAAATTATTTCAAATATAAACAATTAATAGTAGTTTAGTTTTCTGTACTGATTAGTGTAGTATTCTATGCTATATCTATTTATTTATCTATCTATCTATGATTATGTGTCACCATATGGTAAAAAATATTGTGAATTTTCTAATTA
Source organism: Bombina bombina (assembly GCF_027579735.1). Taxonomy (NCBI): domain Eukaryota; kingdom Metazoa; phylum Chordata; class Amphibia; order Anura; family Bombinatoridae; genus Bombina; species Bombina bombina. The sequence continues at coordinate 1,121,747,043 of NC_069504.1, forward strand.
TCAGAGCTAGAAATGCAGCTATCTATCTGTGTTATATCTATCTATCTATCTATTTATCTATGCTATGCTATATCTATCTATCATCTATCTATTTATCTATGCTATGCTATATCTATCTATCATCTATCCCTCTATTTATCTATGCTATGCTATATCTATCTATCTATCTATCTGTCTGTCTACCTGTCTGTCTATCTATCTATTTATCATCTATCTATCTATCTATCATCTATCTATCTATCTATCTATCTATCAAGGAAAGTTTTGCGCTATGAGAATAGATATCATACACCTCTCTAAAAGACAACTCCCCAAATGCTGTCTAGAAAACAGTTATGATACAAGATATATGTATAGAGAGGGCGCCTGTTAGGCTAAAGACATCAACACTTTCATATATTTCACAAATATTTATTAAAAATGTAACAATAAGATAAAATATGGGACGTCTCCCTAAACCACGATGTGGCCTAATTAATCAGATATAAATCAGACCTGTAACATTCATAATGTCTGTTAGGATAAAGGTAAGTTAAAATTCAATAAAAAGTTACAATGTTCGTTGATACCGGATAGTGCTATTTTGTTGCAAAATCCACACTTCGTTGCACAGTCTTATTAATGTATACCACCAGTGTTACGTGTTAAAAAGCTTTCAAACAGTTATCACTGCAATCAGTGATATAGTTGCTCTATGAACAAAAACACGATACTTCTCAAGTCAATTACGAGTACGACTCCATTCACAGTCCAGGAGACTTTTCAAAAAGCACAGTTATTACAGTGTGTATTAGATGGATCGTACCTGATATCGCTGTGGGGAATCCGGATCAGTGAGCAGGTGTATCACCCTTTCGTATGGTGGGTATATTACCCGTTTTGTGTAGCAAGGTTTTTCTGATCCTCCTTGGAGTTTTTCTCCCAGCGAGTTGTACCATGTGACTATTGGCGTCTGACGTCACGGATTCTCTCCCGTCTCATCAAGGTGATCGGAGGAGGGTTCTAAAGACCACTATTGGCTTCTTGCCAGTACATGTAATTGGCAATATAAAACTTGAGACCTGCACTTAGTGCTTTGCATACAGGAAAAGAGCTGTACCGAATGTATTTTTTCTTTCAGATTCCAGCTTAGATTTTCTGAGAAAGTTATACAATTATTAATAACCCGGGTTATATAAAAAGAAGTCCATAGACCATATAGAGATAAAATGTGTGTGTACTGCACAACAGCAATATCAGTGCCACATAAACTACGCGTTTCGCCCTTCTCAGGGCTTTATCAAGATGTTTGTGGCATGTAATAGTCTCCCTTATAAACGGTGTCTTCAGCTACAATTGGTGGAAACATAATTGGCACTTATTAAATTCAATTACCTTAAGCTGGTATTGACTCATTCTCTTTAAGATGGTATAGAGGATTTCAATTGGGACTTTTAGCGTCTGCATCTTTTTAGGTGGTATACATTTAGCATATTAATACATCTTATAATCCAGTTATTAAAGATATACACTAAAATATACATTTGTTATCAGTAATTATATTGGGGATTTCCAAAATTATAGAGAGTGTTTTTCCTATTGGTGAGTGTCATTAATTTAAAAAATATAGTAAAATTTTTAAAACCATACTAGCCCCAAGTGAATTGAAATATAAGACTAAGATAAAAAATAGTTTATGTGGCACTGATATTGCTGTTGTGCAGTACACACACATTTTATCTCTATATGGTCTATGGACTTCTTTTTATATAACCTGGGTTATTAATAATTGTCTAACTATCTCAGAAAATCTAAGCTGGAATCTGAAAGAAAAAATACATTCGGTACAGCTCTTTCCCTGCATGCAAAGCACTAAGTGCAGGTCTCAAGTTTTATATTGCCAATTACATGTACCCGGCAAGAAGCCAATAGCGGTCTTTAGAACCTTCCTCCGAACACTTTGATGAGACGGGAGAGAATCGGTGACGTCAGACGCCAATAGTCACGTGGTACAACTCACTGGGAGAACAACTCCAAGAAGGATCAGAGAAACCTTGCTACACAAAATGGGTAATATACCCACCATACGAAAGGGTGATACACCTGCTCACTGATCCGGATTCCCCACAGCGATATCAGGTACTATCCATCTAATGCACACTGTAATAACTGTGCTTTTTGAAAACTCATTATCAGAGCTATAAATGCAATTGCCTCTCTGTACAAAGAGGGAGCAAGTTTCTCTGTTTAGCAACACTGTGGAGGCCATCTTGGCGACTCTGCCACCATATTGTAAAGGCAAATCATTATATATATTTTTTTAAATGTGAGACCTGTGAAAATATACTACTGACACAGGGCCAGATGGGCCCCTTAGAGGTGTGGGTCCAGTCTTATCTGATACCCCTATAGTTACGTTCCTGCACTTGTCTGATATGTTATTTTATAGCAAGGCAACAGAAATGTCTAGTAATTATTACTGCCCCTTTAAATCAAAGTAGGAAGTGAGTGTGTTTGTTGAGGTTTCTGATGAGACAAGTTTAACAAATAGATTGAGATGGGTGTGGTTGTGAAAATATTTATTGGGTTCTTTTAACACCCCAAGAAGAACTGAATGAAGACCATTGTTGAAGAGCTTTTTCTCAGTTAATTCCAGCAAAGGGAATAATATTTATTCTGGTACAGATTTGAACTTTTTAAATGTGTGAAGCAGCCAGAAGAAAAAGAATTCGGATCATACATTTTAAAGGGACATTAAATGCCAAAGGAAAATAAATCTACCCCCTAGTGTGCATGTGCGGAGGGACCTACAAAGTTGTGAATAAAACTTGTGACATCATGCATGACGTTAGCGCAGATATCAAAACTGGTAAAAATAGGTACAGACATGGCAGCACTTGTATGAACTCAAAGGGAAAAAAAATAATAATTTATTTTTATATTATTTTTTATTTATTTACTTATTTATTTAACCCTACTCCCACCTTTACCCCCTTCCATGCTCTGCATAAAGCACTGGGTATGTAAAAAGTCACAAGCTTACAAATTCAGAGCAACTGACACCTTGGGGGTGTTACAATAATGAATAGGGTGTATTGCAGCTCCGATAAACCCTAGAGCCACTAATATCAGTGTTCTCTAAAATATATTTCAGAGTATTTTCTAAAAAATACATGTTCCTGCCCATAAAGGGATATAAATCCCTTTGAAATAGTAATAGAAAATGTTGAATTATATCAGTAATAAAAGAACTGTTTAATTCCCTTGATTTATTTGCCACCTTTCTCTGTGATTTACCTATGAAAATGTGAGGTTTTACAGTTCTCGGAAAGTGAGTGCTCCCTGCAGACTTTACAGATGTAACCCATTAACATATCTGTCATTAATTGGCCTCAGCAAAAGTAATAAGATAAGATATTATGAAACAATACAAGTTTTATTCTACTCCAGTCCAGATTGGCTTTTTCAGATAAGGAAGTTTGGTCCATTGAAAAACAATTGCCGTACATAAATTGGGGGGGCAGCAGAATTTTGAGCGCCTAGGGCAGCACAAAACCTAAATACGCCCCTGATATTACACATTTATAAAAATCTTTCCCCCCATAAAATTATGTTTTAAAGGGACAAGTCAAAATGAAACCTTTATGTGCAATTAAAAAAATAGCATTTACTTTTATCAAATTTACTTCAATCTCTCTGTATCCTGAAACAGCCCTTTCCAATGGGAGCATACAATGGTAGACTCAGGAGCTTACACTGTGCCAAACCAGTCAAGCCCTTGCTGATGGTGCTGTTAAGCAGTATAACAATCTAAATTGTGGTGGCCCCTATAACCTGCAATGGTCTCTACATTAGCCATTTGCTTATAGTAAACAAGGGGCTGTAAACTTAGACACAAGGTGGGGCAGCACATTGTGTATTACCTCTGGGGTGGGCAGATATACAGCTTTATCACTCAGCACAGCACTATATGCTATTGCATTTTGGATCTAGAATTAGCAGACAAGCAAGTCCATTTAACTAGCTGTACTGAAAGCTTATGCATTTTTTAATGGAGTTAGAACTGTGGAATCTAAGCCTTGGATTAGCTCTGCAGAAGCACCTAGCTGTAGCCCCTCCTACTGCGCCATCAGCTGATCCATGCTTCTGGATAACATTTGGACAATTACAGACAACTGTTTATCTGTTTTATTTCCTTTTATTTTATACCTGTAATTATAATTGTGGTCCGCATATTGTTTTTACCTTATTCATTCAACTTTAATAACTCTTCCTGGCCAGCTGATTGCGAGCTCAAGTAGTTAATGAGACTGTATATTATTTTATCTGATATACACTTACTAAGTTGGGTTTTATTTTTAACCTGTAAGGTTTGGGTAACCAAAATCAATACTTAAAGGGACACTAAACCCATTTTTTTTCTTTCATGATTTAGATAAAGCAGCAATTTTAAACAACTTTCTAATTTACTCCTATTATCAAATGTCCTTCATTCTTTGCTATCTTTATTTGAAATGCAAGAATTTAAGCTTAGGAACCGGCCCATTTTTGGTTTAGCACCTGGGTAGCACTTGCTGATTGGTGGCTATATGTAGCCACCAATCAGCAAGCCCTATCCAGGGTGCTGAAACAAAAATGGGTCGGCTCCTTAGCTTAAATTCTTGCTTTTCAAATAAAGAGAACAAGAGAACAAACAAAAATTGATAAACGGAGTAAATTAGAAAGTTGCTTAAAATTGCAGAGGGGCTTTAATTTTTTAATTAAACATTTTTTCTGGGTATGGAACGAGCAATGGCAGGCATCCAAACCTGCAAAAACTCATTTCAGGGAGGCGGCTTCTCCCACTACTGCGCCGCCACCCCCACCCCCACACTTATATACTGGACACCTTGAAACCCTAAATAAGATAGAGACTTATCATTAAAGTAGCTTCCCACTAAATTCACATAAAAAAGTAGCTTTATTGCACAACCACATACAATAAAACGAATAGATGGAAACAAAAGAAGGCGCCAACATAGTGCAAAATTAATAGGGCATAACACGCCGTTGCTGTAAGTGTTACTATACTCACAAGATAGCAGACACTTGAGAAGTGTCACGAACGCCTCCTGGGGTCTTGGAGTCGTCCAGCTAACTCCCACTCCTGTGTGGTATGAATCCTGGTTCCGTAGCCTACACGTCCTCTTTTTGTGTGCAATCTGGCTTTTCTGGATGATAAACGGCACTCCAAGCTTGTGATGTATCAGGCTGGGCACCAGACACCGTTACCAAGTAGATCAAACACACTACACAGATCCAGACCAAACACTAGATAAAGTGTATAATTGGCAATAGTGTCGTGTTGATAAAGATAAAATACAGTTTGTGGCAAAAGTCTAAAATCAATAAAAAGACTTTATTTAACACAACGTTTCTCGGTCAGTAAGTGACCGTTTCCTCAGGTGCATATATGTAAAGACGCTTGTTGAATGCTCAAATATTTTAGAATATGAAGTTTAATTACATGCAGTAAATAAGGTAGAATTTGTGTTTTATTTTATTAGAATAAGTGGGGGCTTTTTAGTTACTGATGCTTTGAGGGTTCTATAACATCCCAGCAACTAAAGGCATTCCTTAAAGAAACACTTTTCCGGATTTGGGCCACATTGGATCATGGTACTTGGAGTTTCAGGGAGATTGCATTCCATTTGCTGGCATCAGGGAGCCGCTATTACAATCAGGGAGACTCCCTGAACTTCAGAGAGACTTGGGATGTCTGCAATGGTGATCTTTCACTAGCGCTATATGTGTAATGTCCTTTCAAATATTGTTGCAAACATTATGCACACTCTAGGCTGACACATGCAAGTTCATGAGTGTTTTAACAAAGGATACCAGAGAAAAAACTACATTTGATAAAAGAAGTAAAACTGATTTAAACATATATATATTTCTATATAAACAGTATATTCTCTATCTGAATTGTGAAACTTGTATATAATGACCATGTCCCTGCATTACAGCATATTATTTCCTATTTGATTCTAGAATTAAAAAAACTGTGGAAACTTGAATGAATCAAACTGTACTAAAGCATATAAATGCAATCACCACATATTATGTTCTGACCTAGAATGTATAGATAGTATGAAAATAATCTTGCTTTGCTGTTTCCTTGTTACAAGGATATGTGTTCGTTGTTGTGTTTGGCTCTTTATTCATTGCGTCGTTTCATGGTTCATAAGGTCCTGTAAATAGCCAGCTCACACACTGCGGCTTTGTGTGCCTGATGATATAGTTTAAATAAGAAATGGCAACGTATTGACTTGTCTTAGTTTTGCAATATCAGGAAGCAAGGTTTAACTATAATGCTCAGTTATCTGTTCATTTCATTTTTTACTCATTGCATTAAATAATTTGTTAGATATTTTTATGATTTTTTTTTTCTAAAAGTAAAGCAAAAAAAACAACATTTTGAATTCAGACTTTTACAAATCTTTACAACTAAGTAAAAGCAAAGTATATTTTCAGTAAATCACATACATATGCCACTCCTTGCAAACCCTTATGAGATAAAGTAAGTTTATGCACTAAAATGTCCTCTATTATTTGAACACCAAGCAATTAAATAGACATACAAGTGAAAACAAATCTGTAATGAGTTAGAGAATTGTACTGTTGCTCTATTGCTTGTATTTAACATTGGGGTTAATTCCAAATTTTGTATTTTTTGGCTGCTTATTTGCTCCTGATATGTTTTCTTCAAGTCTGGAGTTATCACAATGCAAACTATACTAACATTTATACTAAGTGGCGCTTAGCGATCACGTTGTTAAAATGTTTGTTTTTATTTCATACTCATTTGTGTTCGGAATTTAACAGTTTGCCGTTCTGTTTTGTTTAATTGGCGACCAAGTACTTTTCAGATTTTTTTTTATAGGAAACAAGGTTTTCAGAATCAATTACTAAAATTAAAAAATAAATAATAGATTAAAAACATATTTCAGCAACATTGCATTACCCAGTATCATGCTCATTCACAAATGGCATTGAATTGAACACTAAGCAGAAACAACACTTATGGCTAAACACACAAGTAGACTTAATTAAAGGGACAGTCTACCATTGAATTGTTATTGCTTTAAAAGATAGATAATCCCTTTATCACCCATTCCCCAGTTTTGCATAACCAACACAGTTATATTAATATACTTTTTACCTTTGTGAGTACCTTGTATCTAGGAACCTTCTTCCAGCCCCCTGATCACATGACTGTGACTGTTTATTTTCTATTGTCTTAAATGTAGCATTGTATTGTGCTAGATCTTAAATAACCCCTTGTGCCTGAACACAGTGTAATCTACATGGCCCACGTGTACTTTCTGTCTCTTTGTGTTGAAAATAGATTTAAAAAGCATGTGATAAGAGGCAGCCCTCAAAGGCTTAGAAATTAGCATATGAGCCTACCTATGTTTAGTTTAAACTAAGAATACCAAAAGAAAAAAGCAAATTTGACGATAAAAGTAAACTGGAAAGTTGATTAAAATTAAAAGACCTATCTGAATAATGAAAGTTTAATTTATACTAGACTGTCCCTTTAACCGTATTAAACCCTATTGGGTTTTATTGTGATCACCACCCATTATTGGTCATTCCAGTGCCTTTGTGGGAAAATGGAGATCGAATCTCTTGGCAGTATAATATCACGGCTGTGTTTGGCTCAGAAGAGCAAAATTGAATGCTCTATCTGAATCACATTATTCTATTTACCAAACCTTTCATTACTACTATAGCCTTCAGCAGGTGGGTGGGGAAAGTATAATATGTACTGAACATAGCAAGGTCTAGCAATTTAAGTAATTCCCATTTTTAAATCAGCCATATTATATCTAGACCTCAATACAAAATAGAGAATATAACACTTATATTTGTTGCTTTATTGTTGCTCCGTTCCCTTAACTTTTTTTTAATTTCTCTAAATTAGGGTTTATTGAATTAAATATTCATCAGTTTTTCATTACCCATGTGATATCTAGAGGACTATATGACCCATGTGATATCTAGAGGACATTATTACCCATGTGATATCTAGAGGACTTTATTAATCATGCTATATCTAGCGGACTATATTATCCATGTGATACCTAGAGGACTATATTACCCATGTGATATCTAGAGGACTATATTACCAAAGTGATATCTAGAAGACAATATTACCCATGTGATATCTAGAGGACTATATTACCCATGTGATATCTAGAGGACTTTATTACCCATGTGATATCTAGAGGACTATATTACCAAAGTGATATCTAGAAGACAATATTACCCATGTGATATCTAGAGGACTATAATACCCATGTGATGTCTAGAGGACTATAATACCCATGTGATATCTAGAGGACTTTATTACCCATGTGATATCTAGAGGACTATATTACCAAAGTGATATCTAGAGGACAATATTACCCATGTGATATCTAGAGGACTATAATACCCATGTGATATCTAGAGGACTATAATACCCATGTGATATCTAGAGGACTTTATTACCCATGTGATATCTAGAGGACTATATTACCAAAGTGATATCTAGAGGACAATATTACCCATGTGATATCTAGAGGACTATATTACCCATGTGATATCTAGAGGACTGTATTACCCATGTGATATCTAGAGGACAATATTGCCCATGTGATATCTAGAGGACTATAATACCCATGTGATATCTAGAGGACAATATTACCCATGTGATATCTAGAGGACTACAATACACATGTTATATCTAGAGTACTATATTACCCATGGGATATCTAGAGGACTTTATTACCCATATGATTTCTAGAGAACTATAATACCCATGTGATATCTAGAGGACAAAATTACCCGTGTGATATCTAGAGGACGTTATTACCCATGTGATATCTAGAGGACTATATTACCCATGTGATATCTAAAGGACAATATTACCCAAGTGATATCTAGAGGACTATACTACCCATGTGATATCTAGAGGACTATATTACCCATGTGATATCTAGATGACTATAATACCCATGTGATATCTAGAGGACAATATTACCCATGTGATATTTAGAGAACCATATTACCCTGTGATACCTAGAGGACTATAATACCCATGTTATATCTAGAGTACTATATTATCCATGTGATATCTAGAAGACTTTAATACCCATGTGATGTCTAGAGGACTATAATACCCATGTGATATATAGAGGACTTTATTACCCATGTGATATCTACAGGACTATAATACCCATGTGATGTCTAGAAGACTATATTACCCATGTGATATCTAAAGGACTATAATACCCATGTGATATCTAGAGGACAATATTACCCAAGTGATATCTAGAGGACTATATTACCCATGTGATATCTAGAGGACTGTATTACCCATGTGATATCTAGAGGACAATATTGCCCATGTGATATCTAGAGGACTATAATACCCATGTGATATCTAGAGGACTACAATACACATGTTATATCTAGAGTACTATATTACCCATGTGATATCTAGAGGACTTTATTACCCATATGATTTCTAGAGAACTATAATACCCATGTGATATCTAGAGGACAAAATTACCCGTGTGATATCTAGAGGACGTTATTACCCATGTGATATCTAGAGGACTATATTACCCATGTGATATCTAGAGGACAATATTACCCAATTGATATCTAGAGGACTATATTACCCATGTGATATCTAGAGGACTATACTACCCATGTGATATCTAGAGGACTATATTACCCATGTGATATCTAGATGACTATAATACCCATGTGATATCTAGAGGACAATATTACCCATGTGATATTTAGAGAACCATATTACCCTGTGATACCTAGAGGACTATAATATCCATGTTATATCTAGAGTACTTTATTACCCATGTGATATCTAGAGGACTTTATTACCCATGTGTTTTCTAGAGAGCTATAATACCCATGTATTATCTAGAGGAAAAAATTACCCATGTGATATCTAGAGGACTTTATTACCCCTGTGATATCTAGAGGACAATATTACCCAAGTGATATCTAGAGGACTATATTACCCATGTGATATCCAAAGGACTATAATACCCATATGATATCTAGAGGACTATATTACCCATGTGATATCTAGATGACTATAATACCCATGTGATATCTAGAGGACAATATTACCAATGTGCTATTTAGAGAACCATATTACCCTGTGATACCTAGAGGACTATAATACCCATGTGATATCTAGAAGACTATATTGTCAATGTAATATCTAGAGGGCTATATATCTAGAGGACTATATTACTCATGTGATATCTAGAGGACTATATTAACCATGTGATATCTAGACAACTATATTACCATGTGATAACTAGACGACTATATTATCCATGTGATATATTACCTATGTGGTATCTAGAGGACTTTATTACCCATGTGATATCTAGAGGACTATGTTACACATGTGATATCTAGATGACTATATTACTATTTGATATCTAGAGGACTATAATACCTATGTGATATCTAGAGGACTTTATTACCTATGTGATATCTAGAGGACTATATTACCCACGTGATATCTAGAGGACTATAATACTCATGTATTATCTAGAGGACTTTATTAACCATGTGATATCTAGAGGACTATATTAATCATGTGATATCTAGAGGACTTTATTACTCATGTGATATCTAGAGGACTATAATACCCATGTGATATTTAGAGGACTTTATTATCCATGTGATATCTAGAGGACTATAATACCGATGTGATATCTAGAGGACTTTATTACCCATGTGATATCGAGAGGACTATAATACCCATGTGATATATAGAGGACACTATTACCCATGTGATATCTAGACAACTATATTACCCATCTGATATCTAGAGGACTATATTACCCATGTGATATCTAGAGCACTATATTACCCATGTGATATCTAGAGGACTATATTACCCATGTGATATCTAGAAGACTATATTACCCATGTGATAGCTAGAGGACTATATTGCCCATGTAATATCTAGAGCACTATATTACCCATGTGATATCTAGAGGACAATATTACCCAAGTGATATCTAGAGGACTATATTATCGATGTGATATCTAGAGGACTATATTACCCTGTGATACCTAGAGGACTATATTACTCATGTGATTTCTAGACAACTTTATTACCCATGTGATATCTAGACAACTATACTATCCATGTGATATCTAGAGGACTGTATTATCCATGTGATATCTAGAGGACTATACAATCATGTGATATCTAGAGGACTATGTTACCCTGTAATATCTAGAGGACTATATTATTATGTGATACCTAGAGGACTATGTTACACATGTGATATCTAGAGGACTATATTACCCAGGTGATATCTAAAGGACTATATTACCATGTGACATCTAGACGACTATTTTATCCATGTGATATATTACCTATGTGATATCTAGACAAATATATTGCCCATGTGATACCTAGAGGACTATAATACCCATGTGATATCTAGAGGACTATATTAACCGTGGGATATCTGGAGGTCTATATTACCCATGTGATACCTGAATATTACCCATCTGATATCTACAATATTACCATGTGATACATAGAGGACCATATTACCCATGTAAAATCTAGATGACTATATTACACCTCTGTTATCTAGACAACTATGTTATCCATGTGGTACCTAGAGGACCGTATTACCCATGCGATACCTAGATGACCATATTATCATGTGATATCTAGAGGACTATGTTACACATGTGATATCTAGAGGACTATATTAATCATGTGATATCTAGATGACCATATTACCCATGTGATACCTAGAGGACTATAATACCCATGTGATATCTAGAGGACACTATTACCCATGTGATATCTAGACAACTATATCACCCATGTGATATCTAGAGGACTATATTACCCATGTCATATCTAGAGCACTATATTACCCATGTGATATCTAGAGGACTATATTACCCATGTGATATCTAGAAGACTATATTACCCATGTGATATCTAGAGGACTATATTGCCTATGTAATATCTAGAGGACTATATTACCCATGTGATATCTAGAGGACAATATTACCCATGTGATATCTAGAGGACTATATTATCGATGTGATATCTAGAGGACTATGTTACCCATGTGATTCCTAGAGGACTATATTACTCATGTGATTTCTAGATGACTTTATTACCCATGTGATGTCTAGACAACTATATTAACCATGTGATATCTAGAGGACTATATTATCCATGTGATATCTAGACGACTATATGACCATGTGATATCTAGAGGACTATATTACCATGTAATATCTAGAGGACTATATTACCATGTAATATCTAGAGGACTATATTATTATGTGATACCTAGAGGACTATGATACACATGTGATATCTAGAGGACTATATTACCCAGGTGATATCTAGAGGACTATATTACCATGTGATATCTAGATGACTATATTATGCATGTGATATATTACCTATGTGATATCTAGAGGACTATATTGCCCATGTGATACCTAGAGGACTATAATACCCATGTGATATCTAAAAGACTATATTAACCGTGGGATATCTGGAGGTCTATATTACCCATGTGATACCTATAGGAGAATATTACCCATCTGATATCTAGAGGACCATATTACCATGTGATACATAGAGGACCATATTACCCATGTAAAATCTAGATGACCATATTATCATGTGATATCTAGAGGAATATGTTACACATGTGATATCTAGAGAACTATATTAATCTAGACGACCATATTACCCATGTGATACCTTAGAGGACTATATTATCCATGTGATACCTAGAGGACTATATAACCCATTTGATATCTAGACGACTATATTACTTATGTTATGTCTAGAGGACTATATTACTTATGTGATATCTAGAGGACTATATTACCATGTGATATCTAGAGGACAATATTACCTATGTCATATCTATAGGACAATAATACCCATGTGATATCTAAAAGATAATATTAATCATGTGATATCTAGAGGACTATATTACCCTGTGATATATAGAGGACTATATTACCATGTGATATCTAGAGCACTAGTGTGCCGTGAGAGATCCTCAGGTGTGCCACGGCAGACTGACAACAGTGTGACATATTTTTTAAACTTTGCTTGTTTTTTACTCCCAGTGCAGGGGTAGTTTGTAGGAGGCATGGCATAACAGCACAATACATACAGTATGTGTGTGTTTGTGTGTATGTGTATACACATATGCTGTATTAGGCTACAATGTGGGATGGTGGTGTGCCACAGGATTTTTTAATGTAAAAAAGTGTGCCACGGCAAAAAAAAGGTTAAAAATCACTGATCTAGAGGACTATATTACCCATGTGATATCTATAGGACTATATTACCCATGTGATATCTAGATGACTATATTACCCATGTGATATCTAGAGGACTATATTACCATGTGATATCTAGAGGACTAAATTACGACGTGATATCTAGAGGACTATATTATCAGGTGACACTTAGAGGACCATATTACACATGGGATATCTAGAGGACTATATTACCATGTGATATCTAGAGGACTATGTTATCATGTGATACCTAGAGGACTTTGTTAAACATGTGATATCTAGAGGACTATATAACCCATGTGATATCTAGACAACTATATTACCCATGTGATATCTAGACGACTATATTACCATGTGATATATAGAGGACTATGTTACACATGTGATATCTAGAGGACTATATTATCATGTGATACCTAGAGGACTATGTTACACATGTGATATCTAGAGGACTATATTACCATGTGATATCTAGAGGACTATATTGTCATGTGGTACCTAGAGGACTATGTAACACATGTGATACCTAGAGGACTTTGTATAACAAATACTTAACTAATAGGAAACAAGTCCAATGTACAGGGGCGCCAACAGAAGATCCAGTAAGCAAATGGTTAATTATATCCTTGTGGCCAACAGATGGTATGAAGACAGTTTCTCAGATAGTGGAAACAAATACAAGTAGCTGCTCCCTCCAGATACAAATAGATGACCAAAGCAAATCCTCTTAAGTCTGGAAAGACAAAAAACAGAAGGGTGCTTTCTTGTGCAGATCAATTAATGTACAAAAATTGAAACAAAACTTGCTCCTATAATACTCACAAACACTGCAGCACTCGTTGTGCTATTGGGCACAGGGTGAGGTTTTAACAGTGCTCCAGCTCACTGATGTTAACCTTGTCAGTTCCGACAGAGTTTTGAACAAAGCGTGTTGATGTTCAGGTTCCTCCTTCCTTGGTTCTTATCTCCAAAACTGAATATGAGTGAGAAGAGGGATACAACACACAAATCCTAGTGCAAATCAGTGAGAGCTCAGATGATATCAAATGAATCACGCTTGATGGTATACTCACAAACACTGCAGCACTCATATGTGCTATTAGGGGCAGACTGGAGTCTCACAGTGCTCCAGCTCGCTGAAGTGGCTAAAAATTCAATCCACTCGATACAAAAGATAGAAAACGATACAAAGTAATATGTAAAACAAATTGACACTTTAATTAAAAAAAAACATTAAAAAGATTACAGCACAAACATGTGCATAAAAAAGTGTGCTACGTATTTCTCAGTCAGCAGACCGTTTCTTCAGGCATCAATGTGCTATCTAGACAACTATATTACCTATGTGATATCTAGAGAACCATATTACTCTGTGATATCTAGAGGACTATATTATCCATGTGATATCTAGAGGACTATATTACCCATGTGATACCTAGAGGACTATAATACCATGTGATACATAGAGGACCATCTTACCCATGTAAAATCTAGATGACTATATTACCCCTGTGTTATCTAGACAACTATATTACCCATGTGATACCTAGATGACCATATTATCATGTGATATCTAGAGGACTATGTTACAAATGTGATATCTAGAGGACTATATTAATCATGTGATATCTAGATGACCATATTACCCATGTGGTACCTAGAGGACTATTTTATCCATGTGATACCTAGAGGACTATGTTACACATGTGATATCTAGAGGACAATATTACCATGTGATATCTAGAGGACTATATAACTCATGTGATATCTAGACGACTATATTACATACGTGATATCTAGAGGACTATATTACCATGTGATATCTAGAAGACAATATTACCCATGTGATATCTATAGGACAATATTACTCATGTGATATCTAGAGGACAATATTAATCATGTGATATCTAGAGGACTTTATTACCCTGTTATATCTAGAGGACTATATTACCATGTGATATCTAGAGGACTATATTACCCATGTGATATCTAAAGGACTATATTATCATGTGATACTTAGAGGACCATGTTACACATGTGATATTTAGAGGACTATATTATCATGTGATATCTAGAGGACTATATTACCATGTGATATCTAGAGGACTATATTACCCATGTGATATCTAAAGGACTATATTATCATGTGATACTTAGAGGACCATGTTACACATGTGATATTTAGAGGACTATATTATCATGTGATATCTAGAGGACTATATTACCATGTGATATCTAGAGGACTATATTATCGTGTGATACCTAGAGGACTTTGTTAATCATGTGATATCTAGAGGACTGTATTACCCATGCGATATCTAGGCGACTATATTACCTATGTGATATCTAGACAACTATATTACCCATGTGATATCTAGATGACTATATTACCATGTGATATCTAGAGGACTATATTATCATGTGATACCTAGAGGATTATGTTACATATGTGATATCTGGAGGACAATATTACCATGTGATATCTAGATGACTATATTATCATGTGATACCTAGAGGACTATGTTACACATGTGATACCTAGAGGACTTTGTTACACATGTGATACCTAGAGGACTTTGTTACACATGTGATATCTACATGACTATATTACCCATGTGATATCTAGAGGACTATACAGTATTATCATGTGATATCTAGAGGACTATATTACCATGTGATATCTAGAGGACTATATTATTATGTGATACCTAGAGGACTAGGTTACACATGTAATATCTAGAGGACTATATTACCCATGTGATATCTAGAGGACTTTATTACCCATATGATATCTAGACAACTATATTACCCATGTGATAAATAGAGGACTATATTACCATGTGATATCTAGAGGACTATATTACCCATGTGATATCTAGAGGACAATATTACCCATGTGAAACCTAGATGACTATATTACCCATGTGATTTCTAGACAACTTTATTACCCATGTAATATCTAGATGACTATATTATCCATGTGATATATTACCTATGTGATATCTAGAGGACTATATTACCCATGTCAAATTTAGAGGTCTATATTGCCCATGTGATACCTAGAGGAATATAATACCCATGTGATATCTAGAGGACTATATTACTCATGTGATATCTAGAGGACTATATTACCCTGGGCTATCTGGAAGGCTATATTACCCATGTGATACCTAGAGGACTATATTACCCATGTGATATTTAGAGGACCATATTACCATGTGATACATAGAAGACCATATTACCCATGTGATATCTAGATAACTATATTACCCCAGTGTTATCTAGACAACTATATTATCCATGAGGTACCTAGAGGACTATATTACCCATGTGATATCTAGAGGACTATATCATTATGTAATACCTAGAGGACTATGTAACACATGTGTATCTATAGGACAATATTATCATGTGATATCTAGAGGACTATATTTATCATGTGATACCTAGAGGACTATGTTACACATGTGATATCTAGAGGACAATATTACCATGTGATATCTAGAGGACTATATTATCATGTGATACCTAGAGGACTATGTTACACATGTGATACCTAGAGGATTATGTTACACATGTGATATCTAGAAGACAATATTACCATGTGATATCTAGAGGACTATATTATCATGTTATACCTAGAGGACTATGTTACACATGTGATACCTAGAGGATTATGTTACACATGTAATATCTAGAGGACTATATTACCCATGTGATATCTAGAGGACTATATTACCCCTGTGTTATCTAGACAACTATATTATCCATATGCTATCTAGAGGACTATAATACCCATGTGATATCTAGACAACTATATTACCCATGTGATATCTAGACAACTATATTACCCTGTGATATCTAGAGGACTATATTATCCATGTGATATCTAGAGGACTATGTTACCCATGTGATACCTAGAGAACTATATTACCCATGTGATTTCTAGACAATTTTATTACCCATGTGATATCTAGATGACTATATTTACACCCACCCACACATATACACCTGCATACACACACACACACATAAATACACACACACACACATACATATATACACACACATAGACACACATACATACACATACATACATACACATACACACACACGTACATTCATACACACAAGAGAGAAGACTTGTTCCCAGCTTCTGTTACTATAGGTGGGGGAAAAGGTTTCTTGAATATTGTTTTAAACATTTTTTTGAATGTGGTTGGTGAGCATTTCTTTCCTCTATAATAGGTGAGAACGTGACCATAGAGGAAGGTTGTGTGCAGTATGTACTGTACCAAATTCAGACTTTGCTCCAGCAGATATCATTTTGTTTGATCTGTGCATCTTTGTGAATATTTGGACAAACTCCTTGAGATGCAAAGTTTCCTCCTTCATAAAGAGTCACTATGAAATGACTTATGCTGACACATCTATGATAATTAGCAGATAAGTCACTAACTCGTAACTCCTATTATATACTGTAATTAATCTTCATCTGAATTTTAATTGAGACTATGATACATAATGTTCTGTTATGTTATTTACTTTGGCAGTTTGATTAATTGGAATATTTAATTTCTTGAAGGGAAGTAACTCTTTCTACATTGTAAAATAACTGAATTCAAAATAAGGGTCAGATTACAAGTGGTATGCTATTGAATATTTTCCAAGTTGAAAGTAAAATGTTAGCAAGCAAAACTCAATGCGCGCTAACTTGAGGACTTTGGATATATCGCAACATCATTAACTTCTACTCCCCATAGACCTAAATGGAGTACACTTCCCAACAAAACTAACACTTATCACTCACAAACTAACCCGACACTGCGTAAGACCTACAGTACTAAACCCAAAGGTAGACATAGAAGAACATTTTATTTTTATTTATATATATATATATATATATATATATATATATATATATATATATACAGTACAGTGCAAAAGTCTCAGGCCACGATTAGATTTGTTGTTTTTGCAATGGTATAATGGCCATATATAATTATTTCTCAGTCTCTTTATTAGAATACAACCAGAAAATACAGGATATTTGTATGCAATATTAAAAAACTGAAATTAATCAGAAAAAAATGCTTCTATAGGCTAAAGTGGCAAGTATTTAGTGTGACCTCCACTTACAGTTGAGCAATAGCAGGAACCTGGCTCTCGTAAACCTAAATGGAACCCTAATTAATGTCATTCCTAATACCTGTATTTGTCCTACTATTTCATTTCAAAATGACTGCTGTGAAAAAGATCTATTACACCAGGGTTGTGCAAGACATGCTTGAGCATTACATACAATGTGGTATGAGTTTAATTCATTGGAAGCTTGCTAATAAGACCAACTTTCAATCACATCATTCTATTCAAAATGCCAAAGATCACATAATTTGACAGACATAAAATCATATTTTTTAATTAGCAGGGCCACTCTTAAAGGTAAATGAGCAAATAAACTGGAAAGAATAAATTTGAAGAATCAGGAGAGGTCAAGGACATAAAAGGACTGAAAGGCCAAGAAAATGTTCTAAATCTGATGAGAAGTGTCTCAGAGTTTCTTCTTTGAGAGACCAGAAAAAGTAAAGCAAGGACCTGGCTCAGCATCTGGCAGCTTCATCGAGATGCCAAGTTGACCCTTCTACAAACCGAAGAAGCTTGATCAGGAATGGTCTTTTTGGAAGGGTAGGAGCCAAGAAAACCACTTTTTCAGAAGGGGGAACAGGGTGAAAAGGCTAAGATATGCTAAAGATTGGAATGAAGATCAGTGGAAAAAAGTATTATGGTGTGACAAAACCAAGTTTGAAATTTTTGGGTCCAATTGTCGACAATATGTTGGAGAGAGATGGGAAAATGAGTGCTTGCAGCATTCAGTGAAACATGGTGGAGGGTCTGTCCTGGTTTGGAGCTGCATTTCTGCCAGTGGTCTTGGCGATATTGCCCAAATTGATAGGATCATGAATGCTGTAAAGTACAGACAGGTTTCAATTCATCATGCCATTCCTTCTGGAAAGCACCTGATTATGAATGGTTTTATTTTTCATCATGATAGCAAACCAAAGAACACTGCTAATGTAGTGAATTAATATTTCTAGAGAAAAACAACTGATAAAATACTGACAGTCATGGACTGGCCTCCAGAGAGCCCAGACCTGAATATTATAGCGGCAGTATGGGATCACCTAGACAGAGAAAGAAATAAAAGACAACCTAAATCTAAAGAAGAACTTTGGGAGGTGCTGAAAGAAACCTGGTATAATACACCAGAAGATTACTTCAGAAAACTTTAGGGCAGTCTCCCCAAAAGAGTTCAAGATGTGCTTAGTGTCAAGGGAGGTCACACTTAATACTGATTTTTGCCTGAAATAGCCATTTTGTTTTGAAAATTGTGTTTTTATATTTTCTGTTCTTTATAAAGATATTGAAAAATAAATATGGTCAGTAAAACTTTGCTAAAACAACAAATCTTAAGGTGGCCTATGACTCTTGCACAGTACTGTGTGTGTATATATATATGGAAATGTAGAGGAACAAAAGGGAGGATAGCGCTGGTTCTGTAGAATCAAATCTATATGTACAGTGAAAAGAAATAATAAATATATACTCTTAAAGATAAATGCGCATAATGAAACAGCAGGTATACACAGCAGTAAAAAGACCCATATAGTGACATATGTGATCTGGTAACGTGTTTAAATTCAATCCTGATGTATACAGCTGGAATTCAAACTTACAGGATGAGACCTCAATCCTATGAGGTAAGGTATTGGCAATGCAATGGTGTACTCGTATGAAAATCCGCTCCCCTCGCAGAGTGTGACGAGATATTTGAATCACTGACAGGAATCTGTATTTCTTCTGTCCTTCGAATATATAATCTTCTTGGAGTATGGTAGGTCTCCCCAGGAGTGTATATGAAAAGAAAGAAGCCGCAATATAGTGTGATAACGTTTAAAAATGTGATACAATTTATTCACATGAAAAACACACACTATTAAAATGCCTGCTTACATTAGTTAACCTCAAAGTAATATGAGGTGTTTTAAAGGCTGTTTCAGAGATTGTACATGCGAATAATAATCACTCTCTATGTATGCCGGGGCTAAAGTCCCAAACGTCAGCCTCAAATGTCCACAGCAGCAGGAATAACAAACCGGATCCACCGGTGTTCAGATATAGTTCACATGTCTCAGCTTAGGGTTCTGGTTACTGTTCTGGGGAAAGTTTTTGTGACCTAGTCCCTATTTGTCTCTAGTCTCATAGTTTGTAGTGCCTGTTTTTTCCCCGCTTTTTGTCCCATATATATATATATATATATATATATATATTTATATGTATACAAAACACGGAAGCGGACTGCACTCTCATACCGGATCGGGTACACATCCCATGACCCTGCAACATGCTCAGCCCTGGGTGCTCACAGGCACTCACAGGAAGCTGTGCTGTCCCCAGAGTCACAGGCAGTTAACCCCAGAGAGGTCTGGGTGCAAGAACCATAGGGAAAATTACAAAACAAATTAATACAACACACAGAGAAAGTCCAGCACTCACTTACAAGCTCTCAGCTAAGATTTAAAAGCAAAAATGAAAAGGTTAGTTACCGCATTTGGCCAAATGGGACAAGCCCAGGTACCTCTTCAAGGTCCTTTCCAATACCTGGGACCCTAAAACAGCCACACAATGCAAGCTCTCAAATTCAAACAAACTGGGAACAAGGGAAGGGTGCACAGGCTTATGTAATCACCCTAGACATATACAAAACACGGAAGGGAACTGCACTCTCATACTGGACCGGGTACACATCCCATGACCCTGCAACATGCTCAGCCCTGGGTGCTCACGGGCACTCACAGGAAGCTGTGCTGTCCCCAGAGTCACAGGCAGTTAACCCCAGACAGGTCTGGGTGCAAGAACCATAGGGAAAATTGCAAAACAAATTAATACAACACACAGAGAAAGTCCAGCACTCACTTACAAGCTCTCAGCTAAGATTTAAAAGCAAAAATTAAAAGGTTAGTTACCGCATTTGGCCAAATGGGACAAGCCCAGGTACCTCGTCAAGGTCCTTTCCAATACCTGGGACCCTAAAACAGCCACACAATGCAAGCTCTCAAATTCAAACAAACTGGGAACAAGGGAAGGGTGCACAGGCTTATGTAATCACCCTAGACATATACAAAACACGGAAGGGAACTGCACTCTCATACTGGACCGGGTACACATCCCATGACCCTGCAACATGCTCAGCCCTGGGTGCCACTGGCACTCACAGGAAGCTGTGCTTTCCCCAGAGTCACAGGCAGTTAACCCCAGACAGGTCTGGGTGCAAGAACCATAGGGAAAATTACAAAACAAATTAATACAACACACAGAGAAAGTCCAGCACTCACAAGCTCTCATTAAGATTTAAAAGCAAAAATGAAAAGGTTAGTTACCGCATTTGGCCAAATGGGACAAGCTCAGGTACCTCGTCAAGGTCCTTTCCAATACCTGGGACCCTAAAACAGCCACACAATGCAAGCTCTTAAATTCAAACAAACTGGGAACAAGGGAAGGGTGCACAGGCTTATGTAATCACCCTAGACATATACAAAACACGGAAGGGGAATGCACTCTCATACCGGATCGGGTACACACAGGCAGTTAACCCCAGACAGGTCTGAGTGCAAGAACCATAGGGAAAATTACAAAACAAATTAATACAACACACAGAGAAAGTCCAGCACTCACTTACAAGCTCTCAGCTAAGATTTAAAAGCAAAAATGGAAAGGTTACTTACCGCATTTAGCCAAATTGGACAAGCCCAGGTACCACATCAACTAACCTTTCAATTTTTGCTTTTAAATCTTAGCTGAGAGCTTGTAAGTAAGAGCTGGACTTTCTCTGTGTGTTATATATATGTATATACTGTATATATATATATATATATATATATATATATATATATATATATATATATGTGTGTGTGTATAAGACTTTTGCACAGTACTGTGTATATATATATAATTCTTTTGTAAAATAAATATCTATTCCTATATATCTATATGAATATATACAGGTATAGATATATACAGAAATATGTTTTTTAAAAGGCTAAAACAATTTCTTTTACAAGATATACCGAGTCCACGGTTTCATCCTTTACTTGTGGGATATATTCCTCCTGCTAACAAGAAGTGGCAAAGAGCACCACAGCAGAGCTGCTATATAGCTCCTCCCCAAACTCCTCTCCCCAGTCATTCTCTTTGCCTATGCTAGCAATAGGAAGGGTAAAGTTTATATGGTGATAAAATGATAGTTTTAGTTTTCTTCAATCAAGAATTTTTTATTTTTTAAATGGTACCGGAGTGTACTATTTTTCCTCTGGCAGAACATAGAAGAAGAATTCTGCCTGGAGTCTGATGATCTCAGCAGTTGTAACTGAGATCCAGGTTTGCTTTCCCACAAGATTGCTGAGGAGAACAGAAGAGTCTTCAGTGTGGGGAACGTTTCCTGCTGTAAGCAGCACTGAGGTATGTGCAGTCATTATTTCTGAGGAGACTGTGATGTATCAGAACTGACTGACATAATTCCCATTGAGGGAAGGGGTAAGCAGTAATTCTGTTCAGTGAAAGAGGTTATTACTGGGATCCTGTATGGTTTAATGCATGGTGAGACACTGGGGCAGCCTAACGTTTTATTAGCAATCTAACATAGGTTATGGCTGGTGGTTTTTAATTTTGGGGGGTCCACATGGCTAATACTGCACTCGTTTTTAGTGTTTGTTATACCCACATGGCTTGTTTGGGATGTTTTACATGCTGCGTTTGAGCTTAGCATATATCGTAGTAGATGGGCGGAGTCTGTTTTCACGCCTCAGTTGCGCAGTTTCCTTACTCACAGGCAGTAGCAGTCAGCTCCGGTTGGGCCCAAACTAATCACTCTTGTACCGGAGTGATTTGGAGTGTCTTCTAACATCCCTGGGGGCAGGTAGGCGCCACAGCTGAGATGCGGATATAAACATTAATAAGAGTTTTAGTCAAAACGTCATTATCCTTATTAAATAATTTGTTTAACTGTCCTTACTTGGGGTGCAATATCCGGATGCTTTTTAGGGCAGAATTATCTAAAAATTGTGCATCTGTGTTTAATTCTTAGCGGTTTTGCAGAACTTTTTATACTTTCAAATCAGGTGTTTAACTTTTCTGTGGTGTTACATAGCCTGTTCAACATGTCTGACATTGAAGAAAGTCAATGCTCTATGTGTTTAGAAGTCGTTGTGGAACCCCCTCTTACATTGTGCCCCTCTTGTACTGAAAGGGCCCTACACTGTAAAGGTTACATTTTAGGTAATGAAAGTGTGTCTAAAGATGATGTTCAGTCTGATATGCCACCTAATACTCCCCAAGTGTCTCAACCTTTAATGCCCGCACAAGTGACGCCAAGTACTTCTTGTGCGTCTAATTCTTTTACTTTGCAAGATATGGCTGCAGTGATGTCTACTACCTTTACAGAAGTATTGTCTAAACTGCCAGTTTTGCAGGGTAAACGCAGTAGGCCGGGTTCTGATGTAAATGCTGAACCCTCTGATGCCCTAGTGGCTATTTCCGATACACCCTCACAGTGTTTTGATATGGGGGTCAGGGATTTTATGTCTGAGGGAGAACTTTCAGAATCAGGAAATGTTTTACCTCAGATAGATTCGGACGTCTTGTCCTTTAAATTTAAACTGGAACACCTCCGTCTGTTGCTCAGGGAGGTTCTGGCGACTCTGGATGATTGTGACCCGATCACGATTCCCCCAGAAAAATTGTGTGAAATGGACAAATATTTAGAAGTACCTACTTACACGGATGTTTTTCCGGTTCCTAAGAGAATTTTGGAAATTGTTAAGAAGGAATGGGATACACTACGTATACTGTTTTCTCCCCCTCCTAATTTTAAGAAAATGTTTCCCATATCTGACACCATGCAGGATTTTTGGCAATTGATTCCCAAGGTGGAGGGAGCTATTTCTTCTTTAGCTAAACGTACAACTATACTCATTGAGGACAGTTGTGCGTTTAAAGACCCTATGGATAAAAAATTTGAGGGTCTTCTAAAGAAAATATTTGTTCACCAGGGTTTTCTCTTACAGTCTATATAGCTTGCATGGTTCCAGTAACTACTGCAGCTGCTTTTTGGTTTGATGCCCTGGAAGAGTCTCTGAAGGTTGAGACACCTTTAGAGGACATTTAAACAGAATTAAGGCTCTTAAGCTAGCAAATTCTTTTATGACGGATGATGCTTTTCAACTTGCAAAGAGCGTTATGGCTAAAGTCATGGTCGGCTGACGTATCATCTAAATCTAAGCTTTTGACTATTCCCTTCAAGGGTAAGACCCTATTTGGGCCTGAACTGAAGGAAATAATCTCTGACATTACTGGAGGTAAGGGTCACGCCCTACCTCAGGACAAGCCCCTCAAGATGAGGAATAAACAAAATAATTTTCGTTCCTTTAAAAATTTTAAAGGAACATCCTCTGCTTCCCCTTCCTCCACTAAGCAGGAAGGGAACTTTGCACAATCCAAGGCGGTCTGGAGACCTAATCAGACCTGGAATAAAGGTAAACAAGTCAAAAAGCCCGCTGCTGCTACCAAGACAGCATGAAGGGGCAGCCCCCGATCCGGGACCGGATCTAGTAGGGGGCAGTCTCTCTTTCTTTGCTCAGGCTTGGGCAAGGGATGTACAGAATCCCTGGGTATTGAAAATTGTGGCCCAGGGGTATCAGTTGGCTTTCCCAAGGGGAAGATTTCATCTTTCACGATTGTCTGTAGACCAGACAAAAAGAGAGGCGTTCTTACGCTGTGTAAAAGACCTCTACACCATGGGTGTAATTTGCCCAGTTCCAGATCTGGAACAAGGGCAGGGGTTCTATTCAAACTTTTTCGTGGTTCCCAAAAAAGAGGGAACCTTCAGACCGATTTTAGATCGCAAGTGTCTAAACAAGTTTCTCAGAGTCCCATTGTTCAAGATGGAGACTATTCGTACAATTCTGCCTATGATCCAGGAGGGTCAATACATGACTGCGGTAGACCTGAAGGATTTGCATTTCAAGACAAACATTATCAGTTTGTGTCCCTGCCCTTCGGGTTGGCCACGGCTCCCAGGATCTTCACAAAGGTTCTAGGGTCTCTTCTAGCAGTTCTCAGGCCACGAGGCATAGCAGTGGCGCCCTATCTGGACGATATCCTGATTCAGGCGTCAACATTTCATCTGTCCAAATCTCACACAGACATCGTGTTGTCATTTCTGAGAACTCACGGTTGGAAAGTGAATGTAGGAAAGAGTTCTCTAGTTCCACAGACCAGAGTTCCATTCCTAGGAACTCTGATAGACTCAGAAAATATGAAATGATTTCTGACAGAAGTCAGAAAATCAAAGATTCTAAATACTTGCAGGGCTCTGCAGTCCATTCAGCGGCCATCAGTGGCTCAGTGTATGGAAGTCATCGGACTAATGGTAGCGGCAATGGATATCATCCCGTTTGCTCGCTTTCATCTAAGACCACTACAACTGTGCATGCTCAGTCAGTGGAATGGGGATTATGCAAATTTATCTCCTCAGATAAATCTGGATCAAGAGACCAGAGACTCTCTTCGGTGGTGGTTGTCGCAGGACAATCTGTCCCAAGGGATGTGCTTCCGCAGACCATCTTGGGTAATAGTAATGACGGACTCCAGTCTTCTGGGCTGGGGTGCAGTCTGGAATTCCCTGAAGGCTCAGGGTGTGTGGACTCAGGCAGAGTCTCAATTACCAATCAATATTCTGAAACTGAGAGCGATATTCAATGCACTGCTGGCGTGGCCTCAGTTGGCTTCGGCCAAATTCATAAGATTCCAGTCGGACAATATCACGACTGTGGCATATATCAATCATCAGGGGGGAACAAGGAGTTCTCTAGTGATGATAGAAGTATCAAAGATAATCCAATGGGCGGAGACTCACTCTTTCCATCTGTCTGCGATCTATATCCCAGGAGTAGAGAACTGGGAGGCGGATTTTCTAAGTCGTCAGACTTTTCATCCGGGGGAGTGGGAACTCCATCCGGAGGTGTTTGCAGCCTTGATTCATCAATGGGGCACACTGGAATTGGATCTGATGGCATCTCGACAGAATGCCAAACTTCCATGTTACGGGTCCAGGTCAAGGGATCCCCAGACTGTACTGATAGATGCTCTAGCAGTACCTTGGTCGTTCAACCTGGCTTATGTGTTTCCACCTTTTCCTCTCCTTCCTCGTGTGATTGCCAGAATCAAACAGGAGAGGGCTTCAGTAATTTTAATAGTGCCTGCGTGGCCACGCAGGACCTGTTATGCAGATCTAGTGGACATGTCGTCTCTGCCACCGTGGAGACTGCCATTGAGAAAGGACCTTCTCATTCAAGGTCCGTTCCAACATCCAAATCTAACTTCTCTGCAGCTGACTGCTTGGAGATTGAACGCTTGATTTTATCTAAACGGGGTTTCTCTGAGCCGGTCATTGATACCCTGATTCAGACTTGCAAGCCGGTCACAAGAAAAATTTAGCATAAGATATGGCGTAAATATCTTTATTGGTGTGAATCCAAGGGTTACTCATGGAGTAAGATCAGGATTCCTAGGATTTTGTCTTTTCTCCAAGAAGGATTGGAGAAGGGATTATCAGTTAGTTCCTTGAAGGGACAAATTTCTGCTTTGTCAATTTTGCTTCACAAGCGTCTGGCAGATGTTCAGGCATTTTGTCAGGCTTTAATCAGAATCAAGCCTGTGTTTAAACCGATTGCTCCACCATGGAGCTTGAATTTAGTTCTTAATGTTCTTCAAGGGGTTCCGTTTGAACCCATGCATTCCATAGATATTAAGCTGTTATCTTGGAAAGTTTTGTTTTTAGTTGCTATCTCTTCTGCTTGAAGAGTTTCTGAGCTTTCTGCATTGCAATGTGATTCCCCTTATCTTATATTCCATTCTGATAAGGTGGTTTTTGCGTACTAAACCTGGATTCCTTCCTAAGGTTGTTTCAAATAAGAATATTAATCAGGAAATTGTTGTTCCTTCTCTGTGTCTTAATCCTTCTTCTAAGAAGGAGCATCTGTTACATAACTTAGACGTGGTTCGTGCTTTGAAGTTTTACTTGCAAGCAACCAAGGATTTCCGTCAAACATCTTCTCTGTTTGTTGTTTATTCTGGGAAGCGTAGGGGTCAAAAAGCTACAGCTACCTCTCTTTCTTTTTGGCTGAAAAGCATCATACGTTTGGCATACGAGACTGCTGGACAGCAGCCTCCTGAAAAGATTACTGATAATTCCACTAGAGCTGTGGCTTCCACATAGGCTTTTAAAAACAATGCTTCTGTTGAACAGATTTGTAAGGCTGCGACTTGATCCTCCCTTCATACTTTTTCCAAATTTTACAAATTTGATATTTTTGCTTCTTCTGAGGCTATTTTTGGGAGAAAGGTGCTTCAAGCAGTGGTGCCTTCCGTTTAGGATCCTGTCTTGTCCCTCTCTTTCATCCATGTCCTAAAGCTTTGGTATTGGTATCCCACAAGTAAAGGATGAAACCGTGGACTCGGTATATCTTGTAAAAGAAAAGGAAAGTTATGCTTACCTGATAAATTGATTTATTTTGCGATATACCGAGTCCACGGCCCACCCTGTCATTTTGAGATAGGATTTATTTTTTATATAAACTTCAGTCACCTCTGCACCTTAATGGTTCTTTCCCTTTCTCTTCCTATACCTTCGGTCAAATGACTGGGGGGAGGAGTTAGGGGAGGAGCTATATAGCAGCTCTGCTGTGGTGCTCTTTGCCATTTCCTATTAGCAGGAGGAATATATCCCACAAGTAAAGGAGGTATACTGTATATATATATATATATATATATATATATATATATATATATATATATATATATATATATATATATGTGTGTGTATATATATATATATATATATATATGTATATACATATGTATATACGTCTTTATATATGTATATACATATACACGCACATATACAGTGTTTATATATATCCTATAATATAAAAGGCCCAGTGTGTTTGTCTGAAGCTGTCATGCGCAGTAGAGACTGCAGGAGGACAAACACACCTGGCCTTCAACAAACTGACCTGGGCTGGCTGCTGGCACCTAATCCATGAAGGGGGCGGAGCCGACTGGCTGTGAAGGGGCGGAGCCTTGTCGTGAAGGGGAGGAGCTGGGCGTGAAGGGCGAAATCTTAGTGTGACGGGTGGGGCCGGGCGGGAGCTGCTGTGGCTGCCTGAGTGTCTGCATGAGAGAGAGAGCAGCACAAGAGGGGAGATATAGAGCAAAAGAGGGGGGGAGAGAGCAAAAGAGAGGGGTGAGAGAGAGGAAAAGAGAGGGGTGAGAGAGAGAAAAATAGAAGGGTGAGAGAGAGCAAAAAAGAGGGGTGAGAGAGCAAAAAAGAGGGGTGAGAGAGAGCAAAATAAAGGGGAGGGAGAGAGCAAAAGAGAGGGGGAGAGAGAGCAAAAGAGGGGAGAGAGAGAGCAAAAGAGGGAGAGAGAGAGCAAAAGAGGGGGGTAGCAAAAGAGAGGGGGAGACAGAGAGAGCAAAAGAGAGGCGGGAGACAGAGAGAGAGAGACAGCAAAAGAGAGGGGAGAGAGAGCGAAAGAGAGGGGGTGAGAGAGAGATCAAAAGAGAGGGGGAGAGAGAGAGCAAAAAAGAGGGGGAGAGAGAGAGACCAAAGGAGAGGGGGGGAGAGAGATCAAAAGAGAGGGGAGAGAGAGTGAGCAAAAAAGAGGGGAGATAGAGAGAGCAAAAGGGAGAGACAGAGCAAAAGATAGGGAGAGAGAGCAAAAGAGAGGGGGGAGAGAGAGAGAGAGAAAGAGAGGGGGAGAGAGAGAGCAAAAGAGAGGGGAGAGGGGGAGAGAGAGAGAGCAAAAGAGAGGGGGGAGAGAGACCAAAAGAAAGGGGGAGAGAGACCAAAAGAGAGGGGGGAGAGAGACCAAAAGAAAGGTGGGAGAGAGACCAATAGAGAGGGGGGAGAGAGAGAGCAAGCAAAAGAGAGGGTGAGAGAGAGAGTGGGCAAAAGAGAAGGTGAGTGAGAGAGTGCAAAAGAGAGTGGGAGAGAGAGAGAGAGCAAAAGAGAGGAGAGAGAGAGTGCAAAAGAGAAGGGGAGAGAGAGCAAAAGAGAGGGAGAGAAAGAGCAAAAGAGAAGGGGAGATAGAGAGAGCAAAAGGGAGAGACAGAGCAAAAGATAGGGAGAGAGAGAGAGCAAAAGAGAGGGGGGAGAGAGAGAGAGAAAGAGAGGGGGAAAGAGAGAGCAAAAGAGAGGGGAGAGGGGGAGAGAGAGCAAAAGAGAGGGGGGAGAGAGAGCAAAAGAGAGGGGGGAGAGAGACCAAAAGAGAGGGGGGAGAGAGACCAAAAGAAAGGTGGGAGAGAGACCAAAAGAGAGGGGAGAGAGAGAGAGAGAGCAAGCAAAAGAGAGGGTGAGAGAGAGAGTGGGCAAAAGAGAAGGTGAGCGAGATAGTGCAAAAGAGAGGGGGAGAGAGAGAGAGCAAAAGAGAGGAGAGAGAGAGTGCAAAAGAGAAGGGGAGAGAGAGCAAAAGAGAGGGAGGGAAAGAGCAAAAGAGAAGGGGAGAGAGAGTAAAAGAGAGGGGGAGAAAGAGCAAAAGAGAGACGAGAGAGAGCAAAAGAGAGACGAGAGAGAGCAAAAGAGAGGGGGGAGAGAGCAAAAGAGAGGGGGGAGAGAGAGAGCAAAATAGAGGGGAGAGAGAGAGCAAAAGAGAGGGGGAAGAGAGAGAGCAAAATAGAGGGGGGAGAGAGCAAGGGGTGGGACCGCTGTACTACAAAAAATGGCCCGTGTACACGGGCATTAGGACTAGTATATATATATATATATATTATATATATATATACACAGTATATATATATATATATATATATATATATATATATATATATATATACATACAGTATATATATACACACACACACACACATATATATATATATATATATATATATATATATATATATATATATATATATATATATATATATAATATAGCCATTTCCAGTAAAACACCTTGTTATACACTATATACCTTCTTAAACAAAAATAAATTTTATATATATATCAAAGAACAAACAGGGGAAAGAAAAAGATATGTTTGTTCCTAGCTGAAATGCTGTTTGTTTCCTTTCTGTGGATTTATGAAAAACTGCCCTGAAAAAAAGGACTTTATTTTACTTTCTGCACTTGCTACTTTAAGTGTGTTCCAGTAAGAGACTTGCCTGGAGGTTTTAAAGGTTTTTCCTGCATATATGGTTACCGGAACTGCAAGTTTCCATCCAGTAAGAGAGCACAAGTATCTGGAGGGTTTGCAGGATTTCTACATGAGTAAAGTGTGACAAGATTCTACGATCTCCAGAGATCCTTTATTAACCTGATCCATACCATGGGAGTTGCCTTAGCCCATCTGTTATTCTGCTACATTCTTACCTCATGCGATTGAGGGCATTGGGAGTATGTGTACATCCAAAAGGGGAAAAAGTGAAGAAGATTACCTATCTGACCTCATTGTTTATCCATCTTTGGGACTATGTGTTTTTCTACCCCTTGCATATATACATATATATGAGATATTTTTAGCTGTTTCTCCTGCGCTATCCTGCACTCTTTTATTTTAATTTGTACTATTTTAGAGGTGTGAAGGGACACCTCTGCATTTCAGGATTTGGCTGCAAGTTATTTACAGCTAGGGTGGTGTGTAGAGGTGCCCGGTGAGACCTTCTGGGTTTTCTAATTTCTATATAGTAGCGCCTTAGGGTGATTTAGGGGCTTTTGTCCTTACTTCATCTATCTTTCTTGTTTTATATATATATATATATATGATTTTTTTTTAGATAGTGTATATATGAGTTTTATATATATATATTTTTATTATTATTGTTTTTTTACGGAAGGAATGCTTAGTTTATTCCACTCTCCAAGGCTACGAGGCTCATTTTACAATAGAATGATAAAGTAAGATTAATTTTGTACTTCTAGGGTTAATTTTTTTTTAAATACATTTTTTATTGAGGTTCAATTCACGGCACACAAATAATGCATTTCAGTAAAATCCATACAAAGAGATTGTTTTCAAATATACATCAAACATTAGTTGGACAAGATGTACGTACCATAGTTATATGGCATTGTTAAGGAATAATAGTGAACATCATGCTTGCCAGTTAAACTATACGTCTTCTAAATGACATATGAGGCCTTTTTATAAAAGAGACAAAGCTATAGAAGACCACCATGAACATTAGGAGACCACTCTTGGATCCCAAGTGGTGAACCAAAGTTTTCTTATTTTATAGGCTATACATAGCATGTTCTTGTATGCAAACATTATGGGCCCAAACCAAGAGGAACTGTAACATAAATTTAAAACACTGTGGGGGGGCCTCATTAACTATAATACAACTTATGAGGCCTCTCATACTCAGAGCTAAGTAGAATTTTATAGAACTAATAAATTATGTCTTAAATGTTGGGAGGGGTAGGGGGCCACAATAACTGTCAGACATCGGATCACGTCACAAGAGGGGGCTATATGGAGGGGATTAGCGAGCTACTATTCAAGGGCAGTGTAATAAGTAGAATTATTAATTCCATTAATTACTTAAACCATTAATTACTTGACCATTTGCTAAGATTACTGAGGAG
This sequence comes from Bombina bombina, assembly GCF_027579735.1. Lineage (NCBI taxonomy): Eukaryota > Metazoa > Chordata > Amphibia > Anura > Bombinatoridae > Bombina > Bombina bombina. Next base: position 1,121,779,099 of record NC_069504.1, read on the forward strand.
GATTATGAATCATATACATGCTCTAGGTAAAGTCTAATATTATATATTAAATCCCAACAACAGGTCAGGTATCTATAACATAACAAGTATTTATCGCAAATATAGCAGGCTAGAAGGAAATCATGTTATCCGTGGCATTGTAGTGGAGCCATTCAATTTTGTGCTATAGCCCCAGTGGGTAATATATTCAAGGCTAAAATAATGGAATCCTGTCATATATTGTATTTTGCGCATAAGAAGCCTTGTCTTCCACAAGTGGAAAGACAAGTCAATACCTACATTTACAGAAATGATAAATTTTATTAAAAAGCAATGTATAATCGAACAGAGAGATACAGATACTAATGTAGACTTACAAGTACATTCCTTTTTCGGGAAATAGTCAACTTTTATTAAATCACTCTATAAGAAAAAACAGGAGATTATGATTTTTCCATTAGTTTTACTAGGAATATGGTAGGTCCCATGGATGGTACTCTGAGGAAGAGAGAGGGGGGAGGATTAGGGAAGAAAAGGAGAAAAATAGGTTTGGACTATATGATTCTATATGATTTTTTTTATTTTATTTATGTTCTTAGTCTTGTTTCATTTTGTTTTATTCTGTCTGTCTGGTTTTGTTCTGTATTATGTTGTTGTGTTTTGTCTGCCGATATTACCACATATTTTTTTAAATATTGAGATAATTCCGATTAGTGGAAAATTGGTGTTGTATTGAAGTTATCATTTGATTATGTGGTATATCTATGTACTTTATTTTTTTTAATGTAAAATATAAAATCTCAACAATGTGTAGGCTAAAAGGAAACTGATAATTATTTCAGCGCATTTGAATAAGAACTTGGTACATTTTTTCATGCTTTGTATTTCTCTAATGCGCCCTGCTTGGAGTCAAATTGATGTATTTATTTATTTCCATTTTTCTCTATGTTTTTTTTAGAAGATGTACACACTGTTGGTTCTAAATAAATAGTTTTAAAAAAATTACTTGACCATTTGCTAAGATTACTGAGGAGGATTATGAATCATATACATGCTCTAGGTAAAGTCTAATATTATATATTAAATCCCAACAACAGGTCAGGTATCTATAACATAACAAGTATTTATCGCAAATATAGCAGGCTAGAAGGAAATCGTTTTATCCGTGGCATGGTAGTGGAGCCATTCAATTTTGTGCTATAGCCCCAGTGGGTAATATATTCAAAGCTTACATAATGGAATCCTGTCATAAATATGTTAAGATTCTAAGTACAAAAATTCTAAATTGTGGGTCATAAGCCTGTGTATACATATGTATATATGGCAGTTCTCTCCTTATGATCATACAAAATATATAGCATCTCCTTTAGGATATTGCGATCGTGCCTCCCCAGCCACTGGAAGCACGTCACCTTGCTCATATCAGTAAGTTAAAGGAGAAAAGGTATAGAGTAAAACACAAACAGGCTCTGACTCAATAAAGTTGGTTCCAATCTACTTCTTATCATAACCTGATAGGTCTTCTGCAAGAGCATCTGATAAAGAAGCATAGCTACCCCATCTGAAAATGTACATGAATCTGTTTATGAAACTGATTAAATATATCAATTGGTTGTATCATACTAATACTATGTTTGCGATTTGGGGATTATAAAATAAAGATTTAGTAATACCTACTATATATATATAAATATATTTATATATATATATATATATATATATATATATATATATATATATATATATAAAAATATATATATATATACACACACATATACAGGGAAAAAATTATTTGATCCCCTGTTGATTTTGTACGGTTGCCCAATGACAAAGAAATAATCAGACTATAATTTTAATGGTAGGTTTATTTGAACAGCGAATGACAGAATAACAAAAAAAATCAGAAAAACGCATTTCAAAAAAGTTATACATTGATTTGCATTTTAATGAGTGAAATAAGTATGTGATCCCTTATCAATCAGCAAGATTTCTGGCTCCCAGGTGTCTTTTAAACAGATAGTGAGTTGAGATTAGGAGCACTCTTTTAAATCTAATCTCAGTTTGTTACCTGTATAAAAGACACCTGTCCACAGAAGCAATCACCATAGCCAAGACCAAAGAGCTGTCCAAGGATGTCAGAGACAAGATTGTAGACCTACATAAGTCTGGAATGGGCTACAAGACCATCACCAAACAGCTTGGTGAGAAGGTGACAACAGTTGGTGCAATTATTCTCAAATGTAAAAAACACAAAATAACTGTCAATCTCCCTCGATCTTGGGCTCCATGCAAGATCTCACCTAGTGGACTTTCAATGATCATGAGAACAGTGAGGAATCAGGCCAGAACTATACAGGAGGATCTTGTCAATGATCTCAAGGCAGCTGGGACCATAGTCACCAAGAAAACAATTGGTAACACACTATGCCGTTAAGGACTCAAATCATGGCCCCCCCTGCTCAAGAAAGCACATGTACAGGCCCGTCTAAAGTTTGCTAATGAACATCTGAATAGTTTAGAGGAGAACTGGGTGAAAGTGTTGTGGTCAGATGAGACCAAAATCAAGCTCTTTGGCATCAACTCAACTCGCCCCAATACCCCATCACCACCGTCAAACATGGAGGTGGACACATTATGCTTTGGGGGTGTTTTGGGGACAAGATAACTTCACCGCATCAAAGGGTGAAGGACGGGGCCATGTACCGTCAAATCTTGGGTTAGAACCTCCTTACCTCCGCCAGGGCATTGAAAAAGGGTCGTGGATGGTTATTCTAGCATGACAATGACCCAAAACACACGGGTAAGGCAACAAAGGAGTGGCTCAAAAAGAGGCACATTAAGGTCCTGGAGTCACCTAGCCAGTGTCCAGACCTTAATCCCATAGAAAATCTGAGGAGGGAGCTGAAGGTTCGAGTTGCCAAGCGTCAGCCTCAAAACCTTGGAGAGGATCTGCAAAGAGGAGTGGGACAAAATCCCTACTGAGATGTGTGCAAACCTGGTTGCCAACTACTAGAAACGTCTGACCTCTGTGATTGCCAACAAGGGTTTTGCCACCAAGTACTAAGTCATGTTTTGCAAAGGGGTCAAATACTTATTTCACTGATTAAAATGCAATTCAATTTATAACTTTTTTGAAATGCGTTTTTCTGGATGTTTTTGTTGTTATTTTGTCTCTCACTGTTCAAATAAACCTACCATTAAAATTATAGACTGATTATTTCTTTGTCAGTGGGCAAACGTACAAAATCAGCAGGGGATCAAATATTTGTTTCCCTCACTGTATATATATGTCTATATATATATATATATATATATATATATATATATATATATATATATACCCATATGTAAAAAGTGTCAAGAATAGTCCATACCAAAGATTATGTACACAGGACATTGAGAATTGTTGGACTTAAAGAGAAGAAGTCTGATAAAACCTGTAGGTCTGTCCGTTTCCTATAATTTCCTCATCCTATGCTTTTTTTGTGTAGGCTTCCGTGTACAGGGTTTTTAAACGAGTTCACATACCATCTTGACTTAGAATGATTGCATTGGAAATAGTATCCTAATAAGCCCCACTTTGGTTATGAAGTTTCCCTTCAGCTCTGGAACATAACACCCAGAATGGCGTCCTCACAATCTTGCCACCTCAAGCAATAGGTTGTATCCTCTCTTTCAGGGGTATCTTAACACTTGGTTTATTGGCACCTATCTGCTCTTCTGCATCTTTCAGCTGCTGTGATCGTGGCTCCACATAGGGTGATTGTAGCGGCTAAGGTACAGAGATGTGGAGCTACCTTTGGGTAGTCCCTTCTTTCATGAATCATCAGATGCACGGCAGGCTCCCGGTACTGAGTGCCACGTGGGGAGTTATGTTGCATATTTTGCTGAGCTGGGGGAGGTATACCCTCTTATACTGACGATGTCCTAGGACTCTGTATTTGCGAAGGATTATCCCTTTCTGAATGCTGATGTTCCACAAGTATCAGCACAGCTCGTAAACTCCTCTGCAGGTCATGAAAGTGCTGGGTTATTAACTACTGGATCCTCTGCTCTAAGGTATCAACTGCCTCCATTACAGCTGGTCTGTGTCTTTATATTTGACACAGTAGTGCTAGCCAAAATTAAGTGTAGAGCAGGCTGTATCATAATAGTAGTTAATATCTATGTAAGCAGCATTAGTCTAGCTGAGACTATCTTATCCAGATAACTGGGGGGGGGTGCCAAGGTTGCCAGCAAAACTGGTATGAATTATTTCAGTACTTGATATTGCGCTCATATGTAGTCTTTTTTCCGAAAGATGCTAAAGTGTTGATAATCGGCAAAGCCCAGAGCTTCTGAAGATGTGCCTTTTCATGGACGCAGCCTAGACACGCCCCTCGTTATATATTATTTTAATGTATTTATGTTGTGTTTGTTTTTAACCATTTCACTTTATGCAAGGTCTTCTGACGAACTCTAATTTTGTTTGCACTCGAGTGTACCTGTTTATTTTCAACTTGTGAAACACGCCCAAATTAGCCCTTGAAAATCTTCTTGAATGTTTTTTACTTTAGCTCATTTACTGTATCCAATTAGGGACAAATATAAACAAACCCTGCACATATCAACCAATAGGGTTACAGGCGTCCTCCACAAATACCGCATATTGGATGACTTGTAAGTGACTTGGCACAGGTGGTAGTTGGGTTTGGCCCCTCCCCCAGAACTTAGGCCCCGTACTTGAGCTAGTCACTATATGGCTGCCAGTAAGATATAAATCAATAAGTATACCTCTTTGACTGTCAAATATTATAGATATAATATCAAACATAGAAGTCAAAGAACATTTGGGTAACAGTGATCATAACATGGTCACATTTGAAATCTCTTTTCATAAGCAGTGTCTTAAAGGTTTAACAAAGACTTTTAATTTTAGGAAAGCAAAATTCAACGGTTTAAGGAAATCATTAAATAACAAACGGCTAGATTACGAGTTGTGCGTTAGGTTTTTAAAAGCAGCCTTAAGAGGTCGTAACGCTGCTTTTTAATGCCCGCTGGTATTACGAGTCTTGAAGGTACAGACTCACTACTCAATTTTTTGGCCAGACTTGGAAATACCACAAATCCACTTACGTAAATTGCGTATCCTCTTTTTTCAATGGGACTTGCATAGCGCCGGTATTAAGAGTCTGCCAAAAAATGAGTGGTAGACCCTCTCCTGTAAAGACTGGTACCGCATTTTAACCCCTTAACGACCAAGGACGTACGCCACACGTCCTCAAAAAAAATACAGTTAATGACTGAGGACGTGTGGCGTACGTCCTTGGTCTGGAAAGCAGCTGGAAGCGATCCTGCTCGCTTCCAGTTGCTTTCCGGTTATTGCAGTGATGCCTCACTAGCGAGGCATCCTGCAATAACCTTTTTTAGCAATCCGGTGCAGAGAGAGCCACTCTGTGGCCCTCTCTGCACCGGACATCACCGGCTAAATCCGTTGGTGGGTGGGAGCCGGTTCGGGAGGCGGGTGGCGGCCATCGATGGCCCTGATAATGTGGAGGGGGGCGGGATCGTGGGCGGGGGTGATCGGAGGCACGCACGGACGCGCGCACGTGCACGGGAGGGCGGGGGCGGGCGCGTGAACGGGGAGGGAGCGGGTGGGATCCGCTACACTACAGAAAACTTATGTATTCAAATTTTTGAAAAGTTGCACTATATATAAAAATGCATTAGTCAGGGGGTGGGGGATTGGTCGGGGGGGGGAAGCCCAAGATGGCCCCCAATAAGGCAGAGGGGGAGGGTTAGAGAGCTGTTTTGGGGGGGATCAGGGAGGTTGGGGGCTAAGGAGGGATCCTACAAAGTAGCATATGTAAATATGCTAAAAAATTATTTAAAAAAAAAAAAATATTTTAGTACTGGCAGATTTTCTGCCAGTACTTAAGATGGCGGGGACAATTGTGGTGTGGGGGAGGGAAGGGAGCTGTTTGGGAGGGATCAGGGGGTCTGATGTGTCAGGTGGGAGGCTGATCTCTACACTAAAGCTAAAATTAACCCTGCAAGCTCCCTACAAACTACCTAATTAACCCCTTCACTGCTAGCCATAATACACGTGTGATGCGCAGCAGCACTTAGCTGCCTTCTAATTACCAAAAAGCAACGCCAAAGTCATAAAAGTCTGCTATTTCTGAACAAAGGGGATCCCAGAGAAGCATTTACAACCATTTGTGCCATAATTGCACAAGCTGTTTGTAAATAATTTCAGTAAGAAACCTAAAATTGTGAAAAATGTAGCGTTTTTTTTAATTTGATTGCATTTGGTGGTGAAATGGTGGCATGAAATATACCAAAATGGGCCTAGATCAATACTTGGGGTTGTCTACTACACTACACTGAAGCTAAAATTAACCCTAGAAGCTCCCTACATGCTCCCTAATTAACCCCTTCACTGCTGGGCATAATACACGTGTGATGCGCAGTTGCATTTAGCAGCCTTCTAATTAGTAAAAAGCAAAACCAAAGCCATATATGTCTGCTATTTATGAACAAAGGGGATACCAGAGAAGCATTTACAACCATTTATGCCATAATTGCATAAGTTGTTTGTAAATAATTTCAGTGAGAAACCTAAAGTTTGTGAAAAAAATTGTGAAAAAGTGAACAATTTTTTTTATTTGATCGCATTTGGCGGTGAAATGGTGGCATGAAATATACCAAAATGGGCCTAGATCAATACTTTGGGATGTCTTCTAAAAAAAAATATATACATGTCAATGGATATTCAGGGATTCCTAAAAGATATCAGTGTCCCAATGTAACTAGCGCTAATTTTGAAAAAAAGTGGTTTGGAAATAGCAATATGCTACTTGTATTTATGGCCCTATTACTTGCAAAAAAAGCAAAGAAGATGTAAACATTGGGTATTTCTAAACTCAGGACAAAATTTAGAAACTATTTAGCATATGTTTTTTTTGGTGGTTGTAGATGTGTAACAGATTTTGGGGGTCAAAGTTAGAAAAAGTGTGTTTTTTTCCATTTTTTCCTCATATTTTATAATTTTTTTTACAGTAAATTATAAGATATGATGAAAATAATGGTATATTTTGAAAGTCCATTTAATGGCGAGAAAAACGGTATATAATATGTGTGAGTACAGTAAGGGGAAAATTACAGCTAAACACAAACACCGCAGAAATGTAAAAATAGCCTTGGTCCCAAACGGACAGAAAATGGAAAAGTGTTGTGGTCATTAAGGGGTTAAAGTCAGTAGTTAAGAGTTTTACACTACAACGCCGTAGCATAAAACTTTTAACTAAAGTGCTAAAAAGTACACTAATACCCATAAACTACGTATTAACCCCTAAACCGAGGACCTCCCGCATCGCAAACACTAAAATAAATTTTTTAACCCCTAATCTGCCAAACCGCACATCGCCACCACCATAATAAATATATTAACCCCTAAACCGCCGCACTCCCACCTCGCAAACACTAGTTAAATATTATTAACCCCTAGTCTGCCATCCCTAACATCGCCGCCACCTACCTACATTTATTAACCCCTAATCTGCCGCCCCAACGAACGTCGCCATCACTATACTAAAGTTAATAACCCCTAAACCTAAGTCTAACCCTAACCCTAACACCCCCTAACTTAAATATAATTAAAATAAATCTAAATAAAAAATCCTATCATTAACTAAATAATTCCTATTTAAAACTAAATACCTGTAAAATAAACCCTAAGCTAGCTACAATATAACTAATAGTTACATTGTAGCTAGCTTAGGGTTTATTTTTATTTTACAGGCAAGTTTGTATTTATTTTAACTAGGTAGAATAGTTATTAAATAGTTATTAACTATTTAATAACTACCTAGCTAAAATAAATACAAAGTTACCTGTAAAATAAAACCTAACCTGAGTTACAATTACACCTAACACTACACTATAATTAAATTATTTCTCTAAATTAAATACAATTAAATACAATTAAATAAAATTATCTAAAGTACAAAACAAACACTAAATTACAGAAAATAATAAACAAATTACAAGATTTTTAAACTAATTACACCTAATCCCCCTAACAAAATAAAAAAGCCCCCCCCCCCCCAAAATAAAAAAGCCTTACCCTACACTAAATTACAAATAGCCCTTAAAAGGGCCTTTTGCAGGGCATTGCCCCAAAGTAATCAGCTATTTTACCTGTAAAGAAAATTACAAACCCCCCCCAACATTAAAACCCACCCCCCACACAACCAACCCTACTCTAAAACTCACCCAATACCCCCTTAAAAAAACCTAACACTAACCCCTTGAAGATCACCTTACCGGGAGAAGTCTTCATCCAACCAGGCCGAAGTCCTCAGCGAAGCCGGGAGACGTCTTCATCCAAGCCGAGCGAAGTGGTCCTCCAGACAGGCAGAAGTCTTCATCCAGACGGCATCTTCTATCTTCATCCATCCGGCGCGGAGCGGGTCCATCTTCAAGACATCCGACGTGGAGCATCCTCTTCATCTGACGGCTAAGACTGAATGAAGGTTCCTTTAAATGACGTCATCCAAGATGGCGTCCCTTCAATTCCGATTGGCTGATAGAATTCTATCAGCCAATCGGAATTGAGATAGAAAAAATCCTATTGGCTGATGCAATCAGCCAATAGGCTTGAGATTGCATTCTATATGCCAGATCAAGCCTATATGCATTCTATATGCCAGATCAATCCTATTGGCTGATTGCATCAGCCAATAGGATTTTTTTCTACCTTAATTCCGATTGGCTGATAGAATTCTATCAGCCAATCAGAATTGAAGGGACGCCATCTTGGATGACGTCATTTAAAGGAACCTTCATTCAGTCTTAGCCATTGGATGAAGAGGATTCTCCACGTCGGATGTCGGATTTCTTGAAGATGGACCCGCTCCGCGCCACTTCGCCCAGTTTGGATGAAGACTTCTCCCGGCTTCGTTGAGGAATTCGGCTCGGTTGGATGAAGACTTCTCCAGGTAAGGTGATCTTCAAGGGGTTAGTGTTAGGTTTTTATAAGGGGGTATTGGGTGGGTTTTAGAGTAGGGTTGGTTAATATAAGAGATGCAGTCCCCTGAACTCTTCATACATCCTGGATAGCCAAGAGACTATGGTATTACAAAACTTCATTGTTTTTCAGCTCCGGGCTTAACTTTCCCTATTGTCTATCATGAAGCCTTATGGGACTGATGTTTGTTACTAAAGTTATTTCCTTAAAAAGTTGTACCTCACACTACTTATCTGTGTATATCTAGGTAGTGCTTATTTCTAGTTATATCTGTTTTACTTATTGGCATCCCAAAATTGTCACTAGGTCTTCCTGTTCCTATTTTCTATTTGCAAATATAACAGCTACTATTCCAACAATATACAACGGTTCATTACTGTCCCTTAGCTATGTAATTTTACCAGGGCGCAATAACTATGGCGTGAGGTGGTTCTGCCATCTGCGGCCGGGATGGCAGACTATCTCTGCTCTATTATAATACCTCACAACTCATTACATGGACATAGCTAATGATAAGCTTATATTGAACCCTTGCCCTATGTCAAATTGTTCCCATAACGCCCATTAAGCACTAGATAGGCATATGGATATTTGTATTATTACTCTTGACCTCAATGAGTTAAATGAACATGAAGCACATTATATTTTGAGTTCAATCCATTTTGGTACTACTCCCAATATTCTCTTCAAGGCTATCCCTCTTAAGCTCAATTAAAGGAACAGTCTAGGCCAAAATACACTTTCATGATTCAGATAGAGCCTGTAATTTTAAACAATTTTCCAATTTACTTTTATCACCAATTTTGCTTTGTTCTCTTGGTATTCTTAGTTGAAAGCTTAACCTAGGAGGTTTCATATTCTAATTTCTTAGACCTTAAAGGCCACCTCTTTTCAGATTGCATTTTAACAGTTTTTCACCACTAGAGGGTGTTAGTTCACATATTTCATATACGGTAGATAACACTGTGCTTGTGCAGTTATCTGGGAGCAGGCACTGATTGGCTAGACTGCAAGTCTGTCAAAAGAACTGAAATAAAGGGGCAGTTTGCAGAGGCTTAGATACAAGGTAATCACAGAGGTAAAAAGTATATTAATATAACTGTGTTGGTTATGCAAAACTGGGGAATGGGTAATAAAGGGATTATCTATCTTTTAAAACAATAAAAATTCTGGTGTAGACTGTCCCTTTAAGCATATTATTTCTGTCGCAAAACTCACTGACATGAACCTCTCAATATCACTACAGACTGAACTATCATAGAAACTCCCTTTACTCATATTTATTATTTTCATTGGGCTCAGCGTCACTTGTATGCTCAATGTTATGGAACTTACATGAACCGTTTTATGCTTACATTATGGTGATTTAAGTCCTTATAAGCTTATGTAGACACATTGTAGATTCAAAGGTTACCCCGATTGCTCAATGTAAGATTTAATTTCAGGCCCAAAGTTTGTCATACTATTATACTCACTAGGTATATGCAGTTTTATTAATATTATTCACAGATGTTTTGTCTCTAACAGACCATCTCAGAGTGTGACTATAAAACGAGGTTTGTCATTTGAGATCCAAAGTGGTCTCCATTATTGGGAATAACCTCCTATTCTTTGGATTTACAGTGATGAGGTCCATGAGTGACCTCTTATGTCTTCATGGAGGTTAACTGAGTATTAGGCATCTGAATTATTTACTATATCCTTGGACCTTTGTTTTAGGAATATATGTTGTACACTTAAAACTTCATGCCATGAGATATCTGTAATCTATTAATACTCGGCTAGATTTAGAGTTTTGCGGCCAAAGGGGTACATTAGCTACGCGTCTTTTTTTTCCCCCACACCTTTTAAATAACGCTGGTATTTAGAGTTCCCTGAAGGGCTGCGTTAGGCTCCAAAAAGGGAGCGTACAGGCATATTTACCGCCACTTCAACTCTAAATACCAGCGTTGCTAACGGTAGCGGCTAGTTGGAAAAACGTGCTCGTGCACGATTTCCCCATAGGAAACAATGGGGCAGTTTGAGCTGAAAAAACACCTGTAAAAAAGCAGCGTTCAGCTCCTTACGCAGCCCCATTGTTTCCTATGGGGAAACAGTTTCTAAGTCTGCACCTAACACCCTAATATGAACCCCGAGTCTAAACACCCCTAATCTTACACTTATTAACCCCTAATCTGCCGCCCCCGCTATCGCTGACCCCTGCATTATATTATTAACCCCTAATCTGCCGCTCCGGACACCGCCGTAACCGCAAAATAAAAAAATGCCCTACCTTATTCTAAAATAAAAAGTTAACAGCTCTATTACCATACCAGCCTTTAAAAGTGCTTTTTGCGGGGCATGCCCCAAAGAAATCAGCTCTTTTGCCTGTAAAAAACCCATACAATACCCCCCCCCACATTACAACCCACCACCCACATACCCCTAATCTAACCCACCCAAACCCCCCTTAAATAACAGTAAGCCCCTGAAGATCTCCCTACCTTGTATTCACCCAGCCGGGTATCACCGATCCGTCCAGAAGAGGTCCTCCAGAGGGTCCGAAGTCTTCATCCTATCCGGCAAGAAGAGGTCCTCCAGAGGGTCCAAAGTCTTCATCCAGGCGGCATCTTCTATCTTCTTCCATCCGGAGCAGAGCGGGTCCATCTTGAAGCAGCCGACGCGGAGCCATCCTTCCTCACCGACGGACTAACGACGAATGAAGGTTCCTTTAAATGACGTTATCCAAGATGGCGTCCCTCGAATTCCAATTGGCTGATAGGATTCTATCAGCCAATCGGAATTAAGGTAGGAAAAATCTGATTGGCTGATTGAATCAGCCAATCAGATTCAAGTTCAATCGGATTGGCTGATCCAATCAGCCAATCAGATTGAGCTTGCATTCTATTGGCTGTTCCGATCAGCCAATAGAATGCGAGCTCAATCTGATTGGCTGATTGGATCTTTGAAGGGATTATAAGGGATTATATTGATGAGCATATTCGTGTAAACAAGATTGTGAGTTCTAATCAGCATTGTTTTATGAGAAATAGATCATGTCAAACTAATCTAATTAGATTCTATGAGGAAGTAAGTAAAAATATAGATAAAGGGGAATCAGTTGATGTGATATACTTAGATTTTGCAAAGGCGTTTGTTACAGTGCCACATAATAGAATAATGCACACAATTAAGGGACTGGGAATAGCTGAAAATGTTAGCTCATGGATAAATAACTGGATAAAAGATAGGGAGCAACGAGTAGTAGTTAATGGATCATACTCAGACTGGACAAAGGTAATCAGTGGAGTCCCCCAGGGATCAGTACTGGGCCCTGTTCGTTTTAATATTTTTATAAATTACTTGAAGCAAGGATTAAATAGCAACATCTCTATTTTGCAGATGATAAGTAAGATGATGTTAAGTAAGGTCATTAGGTCAGAGCATGATGAACTTTCGTTACAAAAAGACCTGCAAAAATTAGAAGTATGGGCAGGTAAATAGAAAATGAGATTTAATACAGGAAAATGCAAGGTTCTACATTTTGGAAGTAAAAATAAGCAGGCAACGTATTATTTTAATGGGACAAGACTTAGCCAAAAACAGGAGGAAAGGGATTTGGGGGTAGTAATAGATAACAAGCTAAAGATGAGTGCACAATGCAGGGCAACGGCTTCAAAGGCTAATAAGATACTAGCATGTATTAAAAGAGGCATTGATTCAAGGGAGGAAAGCATAATTCTATCACTATATAAATCCCTGGTAAGACCTCACCTGGAGTATGGAGTGCAGTTCTGGGGACCGATTGCAAAAAAAGATATTGCAGAAATAGAAAAAGTTCAGAGAAGGGCCACAAAGCTAATAAGAGGATTAGAGAATTTAAGCTATGAGGAGAGGCTAGCCAAACTGGGTCTGTTTTCTTTAGAAAAAAGGCGCTTGAGAGGTGACAATTTAAGGTTGGAGGAAAGGAGATTTAATCTCCTACAACAGAAACGTTTTTCACAGTAAGAGCAATAAAATTGTGGAACTCATTACCAAAGGAGGTGGTGAATGCCAATACCCTAGATACATTTAAAAAATTTTGGATACATTTGTGTCTATAAATAAAATTCATAGATATGATTGCTGGTATTAAATGGGTCACCTTTTAGTGGTATTATTTAAGTTTAACTGGAGCTTTTTGTAAGTATTTTAGATTTGTATAGGTTGAGCTCGATGGACTTTGGTCTTTTTTCAACCTCATCAGATAAAAAAAAAAAAAAAAAAAATAAGGTAATCACAGAGGTAAAGTATATATTAATAACACACAAACAAAAGTGTTTTTAACACCTTGACTGCCATTAAAACACAAAAATAAGAAATCTTACCCCAGAGTGACATTTTTAATTCCCCATGACTGCCAGTAACACATACGAATAAGACGTATTTTTTTTTTACTTTCCTTGCCTGCCAGATACACAGAGTAGTGCATTTGTACAATCACTTTTTTTCTGTTGTGATGCATAGAGGCAAAGGGGGTCTTTAAAAATCAGCAGCCACTCAGGGAATTAAAAAATGATGTCCAGTATTGTGTTCATATTTTACAGGACAGCTTGATAAAATACTGGACTGTTTGGTTACATATTGGACACATGGCAACCCTGTCAACCATTCACTGTTCAACATGTAGGAGAAGCGTGGTTCTGCATGCCAAAGGGTACTTCAGCTTTTCTAGGTAGAGTGGACAACATCAATTTTTAGGATTAAATTACAAGAAAACCAGGCAAAATAAATAATGCAATTGCATTGCAAAGTATAACTGAAAATGTTGGTCCAAGTTACAAGTGGCGCCCTAACAATTACACACGAGTGAAAAGAGGTTTATTGCGGGTGTTTGCGCTTGTCGGGTTTGTCGCTCGTATTACAAGTTGAAAGTAAAACGCACTTACTTGAGCACTATCGAAGTTAACGCGCATCAGGATATCGCATCTTCAGAGCTGTAGTTAACTGGTTTGTAAAACAAAAAAGTGTCACAAAACACATCAAAAATACATTACAAAGTACAGTAACACTCAAAATAACACTATCTGATAAAATAATTTAAAGAAATGATTGCACAAAAAAGTTATAAGGGCTCAAAGATATGATATATTATGTGTTAGAAAAAAAGGCAGGCAAAGGGCTTAGAGCTTTATATGTATAAATATGTATAGCTATCTATCTATCTATCTATCTATCTATCTATCTATCTATCTATCTATATATATATATATATATATATATATATATATATATATGCTTATTTGTATTTGTGTATTTATATATATACAGTGCAGAATTATTAGGAAAGTTGTATTTTTGAGGATTAATTTTATTATTGAACAACAACCATGTTCTCAATGAACCCAAAAAACTCATTAATATCAAAGCTGAATAGGTTTGGAAGTAGTTTTTAGTTTGTTTTTAGTTATAGCTATTTTAGGGGGATATCTGTGTGTGCAGGTGACTATTACTGTGCATAATTATTAGGCAACTTAACAAAAAACAAATATATACCCATTTCAATTATTTATTTTTACCAGTGAAACCAATATAACATCTCAACATTCACAAATATACATTTCTGACATTCAAAAACAAAACAAAAACAAATCAGTGACCAATATAGCCACCTTTCTTTGCAAGGACACTCAAAAGCCTGCCATCCATGGATTCTGTCAGTGTTTTGATCTGTTCACCATCAACATTGCGTGCAGCAGCAACCACAGCCTCCCAGACACTGTTTGATGATGGACCACAGGTTCTCAATGGGGTTCAGATCAGGTGAACAAGGAGGCCATGTCATTAGATTTTCTTCTTTTATACCCTTTCTTGCCAGCCACGCTGTGGAGTACTTGGACGCGTGTGATAGAGCATTGTCCTGCATGAAAATCATGTTTTTCTTGAAGGATGCAGACTTCTTCCTGTACCACTGCTGGAAGAAGGTGTCTTCCAGAAACTGGCAGTAGGACTGGGAGTTGAGCTTGACTCCATCCTCAACCCGAAAAGGCCCCACAAGCTTATCTTTGATGATACCAGCCCAAACCAGTACTCCACCTCCACCTTGCTGGCATCTGAGTCGGACTGGAGCTCTCTGCCCTTTACCAATCCAGCCACGGGCCCATCCATCTGGCCCATCAAGACTCACTCTCATTTCATCAGTCCATAAAACCTTAGAAAAATCAGTCTTGAGATATTTCTTGGCCCAGTCTTGACGTTTCAGCTTGTATGTCTTGTTCAGTGGTGGTCATCTGTCAGCCTTTCTTACCTTGGCCATGTCTCTGAGTATTGCACACCTTGTGCTTTTGGGCACTCCAGTGATGTTGCAGCTCTGAAATATGGCCAAACTGGTGGCAAGTGGCATCTTGGCAGCTGCACGCTTGACTTTTCTCAGTTCATGGGCAGTTATTTTGCGCCTTGGTTTTTCCACACGCTTCTTGCGACCCTGTTGACTATTTTGAATGAAACGCTTGATTGTTCGATGATCACGCTTCAGAAGCTTTGCAATTTTAAGAGTGCTGCATCCCTCTGCAAGATATCTCACTATTTGTGACTTTTCTGAGCCTGTCAAGTCCTTCTTTTGACCCATTTTGCCAAAGGAAAGGAAGTTGCCTAATAATTATGCACACCTGATATAGGGTGTTGATGACATTAGACCACACCCCTTCTCATTACAGAGATGCACATCACCTAATATGCTTAATTGGTAGTAGGCTTTCGAGACTATACAGCTTGGAGTAAGACAACATGCATAAAGAGGATGATGTGGTCAAAATACTCATTTGCCTAATAATTCTGCACACAGTGTATATATATATATATATATATATATATATATATATGTATTTACAGAGATCTCCCTGCTGAGTAGCAAAAACCATGAAACAGCTGTCCTGGGATTGGTCTGAATCACTGTACTAACGCTAACTAAGATTAAAAGCTGTGTAATACGGCGATGCTATGGCATAAAGGGAAGTCTGCCTTAAAAAGCAGGCTAAAAGTAAAAAAGTGAGTCAATGTTTACCTCATTTGCATATCTCACCCAGAATCCATTGCTGCATTGTAAACAATGTATTCAGAGAGTTTCTGTGGGAAAAGCAAGTCTTCGGACTTGTCTAGATTACTAAACACAATGAGTTATTCTCTCTCTCTCTCTCTCTCTATATATATATATATATATATATATATATATACTATATATATATATATATATATATATACTATATATATATATATATATATATATATATATATATATATATATATATATATATATATATATATATATATATATATACACTGTAGGAATAAATATATATTTTTCCAAAAAAACACAAAATATATATAGAAATATGTATTAATGAATAAATAGAACATTTTCATGTCTGTTAGCGCACTTGAGAATATGCGATCAGGGTTGTGCGTGAGTATGCTGTTAATCTATTGACTTCAATGGGGGGAAACGTTGAAGCGCACAAAATCCTAAATTCGGCTTTTTGAGCTCATCGGCTTAGCATTCGAGCATAGACAGTTTACTTTCAATTTATAATACGAGCACTACCCAACATGCATAAAACTCTTACTTCTAGCGGAGTTAGCGCCCAAGCGGGAGTGATAAACAACGCTGCACTTCTTGGGGAATAACATTTTCAGTTTAATATCCCTTTAAGTAAAACCTATTCTTTTTAGATTCTATTTAAAACAAATCCATTTGTAAATGATATTAGTGAAACTTAGTGGTCTTTTCAGACAACATTGCTGGGGTCTGTCAGCTGTAATTTGCTAGTGCTTTTTGTGCATATTATACTCTTTGAAACTTATTATTCTACCATTATATATCTAGTAGCCGATTTTGTATTTGGAGATTATTTGGTAGATTAAAGAATGTTTATGCAATTTAAAATAATTTCAAGCTTCTGAATAAACTATTATTTTAAACTACCTGAGTCTTCAGTAAATAGTTGCACAAGCAAGGGGTTAATAGGGAACGGAGGACTCAGTGTTTTGATCATCAGCTAATGAGACTGATAATTGGTTATCGATTACTCTGTAGCGGGGATAAAATCAATTAGATCTGAGAGTTACTGCTGGTTTATGTGTCTGTATTCTCTAGGGAAGACTTTGTGAGTTGTCTGGGTTAAGTAGTTCTTTACCCTTTTATTGATTACTTTGCTTGGGTCATTATATTTCTTTAAAGGATAATGAGCCTTCTAGGAATTTATTATGAAAATAAGTAATTAACACTTTCATATTTTTAGTAGCAACTATATGAGATCCCAGTAGGGCACTGCGTAAAATCACAGATTGCTTAAAAAACTCCACCCAAAATCCTACAGATAATGCATTTCAGAATAAGGAGCCGTAGTGGGTACTTTATTTACAACTGGAAAACTATCATAAACCAGCAACACGTTATATTAATTGCTACGGTAAATGTCACTATACTATATTCATTGAAAAATGTATTTGCCCAGTTTGAACAGATCTAATCCAGAAATAAATCAGAAATGATCTGAATATCCAGTATCCACATGACATGACTGGGCATTTGCTGTCCAATGATATCTACCAAATAATTGTACCCTGCTTTACCAATCAGCAACAGTTAACTAGCATGAGACTCTAATGTCCCTCCCCTGAGGATCCACTGCTCTATTTTTGTTGCCTGCAGTGTCCGGCTCCTCACTCCTATTCCTAGGTTCAAAGTGTGGGGAGGGAATTTTGCAACTATTTGTTCTACATCACATATAGGGCCAGATTACGAGTGGAGCACAAAATTGCGCTTAATCGAGTGCGATATTTGTGCTCCACTCATAATACCAGCGCACCCAATTGTGCAATGGTATTTGAATTGGCTCACAATGCGAATGCAATCTCGTGTTTGCATTGTATGCAAGCTTTGCACTCAATAGAGCATGCTTCCATAGTCTACAATGGGAGAATCTTACGCAGCGAAGGGGGTAAGTCCCGCAGCGATGGGCAGCAGATCTTAAATATATATGAATATATATATATATATATATTTATGTGTTTATATGTGTATAAACACATATTAACACATACATATATATGTATAAAATCATATACATATATATTTATAGAGAACACACAGTTCCCCATAGAATGCTATGTTAAGGCACATTTCAGAGCCGTCTTTTTCTAATACACTACACCCGCAAACTTTAACTGCAAAAAACTGCTTTGTACAGTTCTTTTATAATGGCTGGTTATTTAGCACATGCCCGTAAATTAGCGCTCAACTGGTGATCTAGCCCTTATTTGTAGGCGTGTTAAGTTGGTTTTGCTCTTTCTTGTGCTGAAGAGGTCATTTGTGGGCCAGTGTATAGACCGTTGACTGTGAGTGTTTAAACGTTATATCTAACTTTCAGATGGGGAATTACGAAAGTATAATTTTAGGTTCACAGTATATAGACACAATGGGGTCTATTCATATATGTGCGGACAGACATGATCCGCTATAGCGAACCATGTCCGCCGCACATCAATAAATGCAGACAGTATACGTTGTTGGCATTTATCATTGCACCAGCAGTTCTTGTGATACCGGCCCCTGCAGATTTGCCGCTAGCAGGGGGTGTCAATCAGTCCGATCGTACATGATCAGGCGGATTGCTATACGCCGCCTCAGAGGCGGCGTATGAGTTTAGGAGCAGTGATCTTAAGACCACTGCTTCTTAACTCCTGTTTTCGGTGAGCCTGAAGGCTCCCACGGAAACAAGGGGAACAGGGGCCATTCAGCTCTTGTTAAATAGACCCCAATGTAACCACAATACACAGCAACATTGATGAAATAAGTAAATTGGAAATTTGTTTAAAATTGTATGTTCTATCTGAACTTGGTTTAATGTCCCTTTAACTATAGTTGTCCTAACATTCTTAGGCCTAGATTTGGAGTTCGGCGGTAGCCGTCAAAACCAGCGTTAGAGGCTCCTAACGCTGGTTTTGGCCGCCCGCTGGTATTTGGAGTCAGTGATTAAAGGGTCTAACGCTCACTTTTCAGCCGCGACTTTTCCAATACCGCAGATCCCCCTACGCCATTTGCGTAGCCTATCTTTTCAATGGGATCTTTCTAACGCTGGTATTTAGAGTCGTTTCTGAAGTGAGCGTTAGAGCTCTAACGACAAAACTCCAGCCGCCTGAAAATAGCAGGAGTTAAGAGCTTTCTGGCTAACGCCGGTTCATAAAGCTCTTAACTACTGTACCCTAAAGTACACTAACACCCATAAACTACCTATGTACCCCTAAACCGAGGTCCCCCCACATCGCCGACACTCGATTAAAATTTTTAACCCCTAATCTGCCGACCGCCACCTACGTTATATTTATGTACCCCTAATCTGCTGCCCCTAACCCCGCCGACCCCTGTATTATATTTATTAACCCCTAACCTGCCCCCCACAACATCGCCGCCAGCTACTTAAAATAATTAACCCCTAATCTTCCGACCGCAAAGCGCCGCCACCTACGTTATCCCTATGTACCCCTAATCTGCTGCCCCTATCACCGCCGACCCCTATATTATATTTATTAACCCCTAATCTGCCCCCCACAACGTCGCCGACACCTGCCTACACTTATTAACTCCTAATCTGCCGAGCGGACCTGAGCGCTACTATAATAAAGTTATTAACCCCTAATCCGCCTCACTAACCCTATCATAAATAGTATTAACCCCTAATCTGCCCTCCCTAACATCGCCGACACCTACCTTCAATTATTAACCCCTAATCTTCCGATCGGAGCTCACCGCTATTCTAATAAATGGATTAACCCCTAAAGCTAAGTCTAACCCTAACACTAACACCCCCCTAAGTTAAATATAATTTACATCTAACGAAATAAATTAACTCTTGTTAAATAAATGATTCCTATTTAAAGCTAAATACTTACCTGTAAAATAAACCCTAATATAGCTACAATATAAATTATAATTATATTATAGCTATTTTAGGATTAATATTTATTTTACAGGCAACTTTGTAATTATTTTAACCAGGTACAATAGCTATTAAATAGTTAAGAACTATTTAATAGTTACCTAGTTAAAATAATAACAAATTTACCTGTAAAATAAATCCTAACCTAAGATATAATTAAACCTAACACCACCCTATCAATAACATCGCCGACACCTACCTTCAATTATTAACCCCTAATCTTCCGATCGGAGCTCACCGCTATTCTAATAAATGGATTAACCCCTAAAGCTAAGTCTAACCCTAACACTAACACCCCCCTAAGTTAAATATAATTTACATCTAACGAAATAAATTAACTCTTGTTAAATAAATGATTCCTATTTAAAGCTAAATACTTACCTGTAAAATAAACCCTAATATAGCTACAATATAAATTATAATTATATTATAGCTATTTTAGGATTAATATTTATTTTACAGGCAACTTTGTAATTATTTTAACCAGGTACAATAGCTATTAAATAGTTAAGAACTATTTAATAGTTACCTAGTTAAAATAATAACAAATTTACCTGTAAAATAAATCCTAACCTAAGATATAATTAAACCTAACACCACCCTATCAATAAAATAATTAAATAAACTACCTACAATTACCTACAATTAACCTAACACTACACTATCAATAAATTAATTAAACACAATTCCTACAAATAAATACAATTAAATAAACTAGCTAAAGTACAAAAAATAAAAAAGAACTAAGTTACAGAAAATAAAAAAATATTTACAAACATAAGAAAAATATTACAACAATTTTAAACTAATTACACCTACTCTAAGCCCCCTAATAAAATAACAAAGCCCCCCAAAATAAAAAATTCCCTACCCTATTCTAAATTAAAAAAGTTACAAGCTCTTTTACCTTACCAGCCCTGAACAGGGCCCTTTGCGGGGCATGCCCCAAGAAGTTCAGCTCTTTTGCCTGTAAAAAAAAACATACAATACCCCCCCCCAACATTACAACCCACCACCCACATACCCCTAATCTAACCCAAACCCCCCTTAAAAAAACCTAACACTAAGCCCCTGAAGTTCTTCCTACCTTGTCTTCACCATCCAGGTATCACCGATCCGTCCTGGCTCCAAGATCTTCATCCAACCCAAGCGGGGGTTGGCAATCCATAATCCGGTGCTGAAGAGGTCCAGAAGAGGCTCCAAAGTCTTCCTCCTATCCGGCAAGAAGAGGACATCCGGACCGGCAAACATCTTCTCCAAGCGGCATCTTCGATCTTCTTCCATCCGGAGCGAAGCGGCAGGATCCTGAAGACCTCCAGCGCGGAACATCCATCCGGACCGACGACTGAACGACGAATGACTGTTCCTTTAAGGGACGTCATCCAAGATGGCGTCCCTCGAATTCCGATTGGCTGATAGGATTCCATCAGCCAATCGGAATTAAGGTAGGAATTTTCTGATTGGCTGATGGAATCAGCCAATCAGAATCTAGTTCAATCCGATTGGCCGATCCAATCAGCCAATCAGATTGAGCTCGCATTCTATTGGCTGATCGGAACAGCCAATAGAATGCGAGCTCAATCTGATTGGCTGATTGGATCAGCCAATCGGATTGAACTTGATTCTGATTGGCTGATTCCATCAGCCAATCAGAAAATTCCTACCTTAATTCCGATTGGCTGATAGAATCCTATCAGCCAATCGGAATTCGAGGGACGCCATCTTGGATGACGTCCCTTAAAGGAACAGTCATTCGTCGTTCAGTCGTCGGTCCGGATGGATGTTCCGCGCTGGAGGTCTTCAGGATCCTGCCGCTTCGCTCCGGATGGAAGAAGATCGAAGATGCCGCTTGGAGAAGATGTTTGCCGGTCCGGATGTCCTCTTCTTGCCGGATAGGAGGAAGACTTTGGAGCCTCTTCTGGACCTCTTCAGCACCGGATTATGGATCGCCAACCCCCGCTTGGGTTGGATGAAGATCTTGGAGCCAGGACGGATCGGTGATACCTGGATGGTGAAGACAAGGTAGGAAGATCTTCAGGGGATTAGTGTTAGGTTTATTTAAGGGGGGTTTGGGTTAGATTAGGGGTATGTGGGTGGTGGGTTGTAATGTTGGGGGGGGGTATTGTATTTATTCTTTTACAGGCAAAAGAGCTGAAATTCTTGGGGCATGCCCCGCAAAGGGCCCTGTTCAGGGCTGGTAAGGTAAAAGAGCTTGTAACTTTTTTAATTTAGAATAGGGTAGGGAATTTTTTATTTTGGGGGGCTTTGTTATTTTATTAGGGGGCTTAGAGTAGGTGTAATTAGTTTAAAATTGTTGTAATATTTTTCTTATGTTTGTAAATATTTTTTTATTTTCTGTAACTTAGTTCTTTTTTATTTTTTGTACTTTAGCTAGTTTATTTAATTGTATTTATTTGTAGGAATTGTGTTTAATTAATTTATTGATAGTGTAGTGTTAGGTTAATTGTAGGTAATTGTAGGTAGTTTATTTAATTATTTTATTGATAGGGTAGTGTTAGGTTTAATTATATCTTAGGTTAGGATTTATTTTACAGGTAAATTTGTTATTATTTTAACTAGGTAACTATTAAATAGTTCTTAACTATTTAATAGCTATTGTACCTGGTTAAAATAATTACAAAGTTGCCTGTAAAATAAATATTAATCCTAAAATAGCTATAATATAATTATAATTTATATTGTAGCTATATTAGGGTTTATTTTACAGGTAAGTATTTAGCTTTAAATAGGAATAATTTATTTAATAAGAGTTAATTAATTTCGTTAGATGTAAATTATATTTAATTTAGGGGGGTGTTAGTGTTAGGGTTAGACTTAGCTTTAGGGGTTAATCCATTTATTAGAATAGCGGTGAGCTCCGATCGGAAGATTAGGGGTTAATAATTGAAGGTAGGTGTCGGCGATGTTAGGGAGGGCAGATTAGGGGTTAATACTATTTATGATAGGGTTAGTGAGGCGGATTAGGGGTTAATAACTTTATTATAGTAGCGCTCAGGTCCGCTCGGCAGATTAGGGGTTAATAAGTGTAGGCAGGTGTCGGCGACGTTGAGGGGGGCAGATTAGGGGTTAATAAATATAATATAGGGGTCGGCGATGTTAGGGCAGCAGATTAGGGGTACATAGGGATAACGTAGGTTGCGGCGGTTTACGGAGCGGCAGATTAGGGGTTAAAAAAAATATGCAGGGGTCAGCGATAGTGGGGGCGGCAGATTAGGGGTTAATAAGTGTAAGGTTAGGGGTGTTTAGACTCGGGGTACATGTTAGGGTGTTAGGTGCAGACGTAGGAAGTGTTTCCCCATAGGAAACAATGGGGCTGCGTTAGGAGCTGAACGCTGCTTTTTTGCAGGTGTTAGGTTTTTTTTCAGCTCAAACAGCCCCATTGTTTCCTATGGGAGAATCGTGCACGAGCACGTTTTTGAGGCCGGCCGCGTCCGTAAGCAACTCTGGTATCGAGAGTTGCATTTGCGGTAAAAATGCTCTACGCTCCTTTTTTGGAGCCTAACGCAGCATTTGTTTGAACTCTCGATACCAGAGTTAAATTTATGGTGCGGCCAGAAAAAAGCCCGCGGAGCGTTAACAGCCCTTTTACCGCCGAACTCCAAATCTAGGCCTTAGTGTATCAGTTCTAATAGCTAAAATAAAAGTTTTTTTCTCTGGAGAGTTTGAAGCTTTAGTGAATGTTTTAATAAGTGCAATGTAATTAGCACATTGTTAATAGGGGGACTTATCATTGACTACTCTCTCCTCTCTCTTCCAGTTGGCATATTTCCTGCTCAGTGCCCTCAGTCTGATCGTCTGCGTCCTGGCAGTGGCTTTTGCTTCATACCATTACTCAAATATCACAAAATTCGCCTGTGAGCTGATAGAGAGGACCTGTCAGTGTACCCTGGACTCATCTGACCCTCTCAGCAGGACCTTCCTATACCAGGATGTGACAGACTGCAGCACTGTAACCAGCACACTCAAACTGTATGTGCTCCTCCAGATGACACTTAACCTGCTGCTTGCTCTGGTGTGCCTGGCAGCCTGCTTCGTCATGTGGAAAGATAGATACCAGGTGTTTTATGCGGGTATGTGGCTCCAAGGATCCGCTACAACTGAAACCCAGCAACATAAAGTATAGTGCTTTATAAACAGCGCCCCCTGGGTCCTACAGCCGCAATACCACTGAGACACTGGCAGATATAGCACTTCATGCCACTTTTGTCACTGGCATATAATATGTTTGGCAATACACTAGCAACCAACCTACTCAGAGCAAAGTCTATGCAGCCATATATTTACAATGAGTCAAGCTAATTTCTAAACATATCCCATAAAGCAATGTACATTGTATGTATGTTATTGTTATCAAATAGTATGTTAATCTGTATCAGTGTTTTCATTTAGTTTCTCAAGTAACATAACAAATACAGATATTTCAGCCATATGAGTATCGCTTTCTAAAAGTGCAAACTGCAAATACTTTATTGTGGTTCCAGACCTGTTACAGATGCGCATGTGCAGTGCTGAGTGAGTAACAGTCACTAAGGTGTCAAGGGAGAGACCCACATGTATCAGATTGTGAGTGAAAGAGCAGACCTTGGGCTGGTACAATGTCACTGTCATGGGCTGCTTCACTACTGATGTTTCCAGACCTCCCTAAATTACAAAATGTTGAAAGAGAAGTTTGCATGTACTACATTGTTAAATGACATGTTTTCATTTTAAAATGTATTCGTTTTTTCCAAAACATGTATTTCTGTACTGATCATTTTTTTGTATTTATACTTGTGAGGTGTGTCACTGTTGAGAAATAAACTAGTTGGAGTTTTGCTTACCAGTCAGTGAGCAATCAGTCCTCAAAGGTCAGTACTGCACAAACACATCATCTTAGTTTCAAAATCAAAATAAAGTTTTTACTGTAATCTTATTCATGTAAAAGATATGTGTAATCCATGCTCATTAATATGAATTATAGGAATGTTGTGTCCATTTAATAACCTTAAACAAACGTAACTGGGAATGCACATTGTAAATATGCAGCTGGCGCTTTTGGGAACTATAGGGTTAAAACTCATGTGATATATTAAAGTATGAAGGTACCAGACTGTAATCCTGCATCACATGAAAACCAGCCTGAGTATGTGTCTTTCACGGGTGAGGGGTCTAAAGTTTAACAAACGCCAGCATAATTAACACTAATGGATTCTAACTGTGAAGTCTGCAACAAGGACGAATGTTCCGGTATTTAATAGAAACTGAATATATTGTAGGAGCTACAAGCAGAAAGAAGGGGCACAATTATTTATTTTTCAATCTTTTTTTCTTTGCAAAGCATTCTGGTATGGGTCCTGTGACTTCTATAACAAGATAACACTTATCACATTTTAACATTTAAAAATAATTCCAAACCAACATGGGTATTTATAAGCTGCCCCCCGACATGTTTGGCTCCTATGTAAACCCAGAAGTATCTAGAATTCTCACCCTGAGACTAATTCTTTAAACTTCTTCACTAAAGAGATCCATCAGAGTTGAAATTTCTATAAAAAGTGTGTAACAAAATTTAAAATAAAGAGTAAAATTATTTAACACATGCAAGAGCAAAAATGTATGTAAGTTTTTAGTTTTGTTTTTAAATATTTGGTTCAGAACAATTTCGTCCATGTAGGCATTCGTTTCACATGAAAATTAGATTTGGATTCATTACTGTTATTTCCAATGGGAACAGCAAATATAGACGGCTAATATTAACAAAAATCTTACACTATAGGATTCGAACAATTATCTTTTAATCTTAACAGAAAATACAACTCTGGTTGAATTTGAGTCAATGAGGTACATTTATCATATAGCAAATCATGTCCGCCACACATTGATAAATGCCGACAGCATTTATCATTGCACCAGCCATTCACAAGAATATACCACCCCCTGCAGATTTGTGTCAACCAGACCGATCATATCCGATCGGGCTGATTGCTGTCTGACACCTCAGGGGTGGTGGACGAGTTAAGGAGCAGTCTTAGGACCTCTGCTTCTTAACTTCTGCTGCAGGTGGAACTGAAGCAGAGTGGGTCGGAAGCAGCATCCGCTGCTTCATAAATCAACCCCAATGTCTAGCTTACAGAGGCACAGAAGTCCCACAACTACATGTTCCAATAGCATTAATCAAAGTGATTAAAAGGGGACTCTCTGTATTTTAACTGCCCTCCAGTTGTTGTTAATTATAATACTTAAACAATGTTGAACTAGTTTAAAATAACAAACTACCGTTAAACCTTCTTCTAGAGAACTAACCGGTACTCTCCTAGTACTGCTAGCCCTATAAGTAGTGTAACTGTTTCTTCTAGAGAACTAACCAGTACTCTCCTAGTACTGCTAGCCCTATAAGTAGTGTAACTGTTTCTTCTAGAGAACTAACCAGTACTCTCCTAGTACTGCTAGCCTTATAAGTAGTGTAACTGTTTCTTCTAGAGAAGAATGCACTAACCGGTACTCTCCTAGTACTGCTAGCCCTATAAGTAGTGTAACTGTTTCTCCTAGAGTACTAACCAGTACTCTCCTAGTACTGCTAGCCCTATAAGTAGTGTAACTGTTTCTTCTAGAGAAGGGTGCACTAACCGGTACTCTCCTAGTACTGCTAGCCCTATAAGTAGTGTAACTGTTTCTTCTAGAGAACTAACCGGTACTCTCCTAGTACTGCTAGCCCTATAAGTAGTGTAACTGTTTCTTCTAGAGAAGGGTGCACTAACCGGTACTCTCCTAGTACTGCTAGCCCTATAAGTAATGTAACTATTTCTTCTAGAGGAGGGGGCACTAACTGGTACTCTCCTAGTACTGCTAGCCCTATAAGTAGTGTAACTGTTTCTTCTAGAGAAGGGTACACTAACCGGTACTCTCCTAGTACTGCTAGCCCTATAAGTAGTGTAACTGTTTCTTCTAGAGAAGGGTGCACTAACTGGTACTCTCCTAGTACTGCTAGCCCTATAAGTAGTGTAACTGTTTCTTCTAGAGAAGGGTGCACTAACCGGTACTCTCCTAGTACTGCTAGCCCTATAAGTAATGTAACTATTTCTTATAGAGAAGGGGTCACTAACTGGTACTCTCCTAGTACTGCTAGCCCTATAAGTAGTGTAACTGTTTCTTCTAGAGAAGGGTGCACTAACCGGTACTCTCCTAGTACTGCCAGCCCTAAAAGTAGTGTAATTGTTTCTTCTAGAGAAGGGTGCACTAACTGGTACTCTCCTAGTACTGCTAGCCCTAAAAGTAGTGTAACTGTTTCTTCTGGAGAACTAACCGATACTCTCCTAGTACTGCTAGCCCTATAAGTAGTGTAACTGTTTCTTCTAGAGAAGGGTGCACTAAAGGGTACTCTCCTAGTACTGCTAGCCCTATAAGTAATGTAACTATTTCTTATAGAGAAGGGGGCACTAACTGGTACTCTCCTAGTACTGCTAGCCCTATAAGTAGTGTAACTGTTTCTTCTAGAGAAGGGTGCACTAACCGGTACTCTCCTAGTACTGCTAGCCCTATAAGTAGTGTAACTGTTTCTTCTGGAGAACTAACCGGTACTCTCCTAGTACTGCTAGCCCTATAAGTAGTGTAACTGTTTCTTCTAGAGAAGGGTGCACTAACCGGTACTCTCCTAGCACTGCTAGCCCTATAAGTAGTGTAACTGTTTCTTCTAGAGAAGGGTGCACTAACCGGTATTCTCCTAGTACTGCTAGCCCTATAAGTAGTGTAACTGTTTCTTCTAGAGAAGGGTTCACTAACTGATACTCTCCTAGTACCGCTAGCCCTATAAGTAGTGTAACTGTTTCATCTAGAGAAGGGTGCACTAACTGGTACTCTCCTAGTACTGCTAGCCCTATAAGTAGTGTAACTGTTTCTTCTGGAGAACTAACCGGTACTCTCCTAGTACTGCTAGCCCTATAAGTAGTGTAACTGTTTCTTCTAGAGAAGGGTGCACTAACCGGTACTCTCCTAGTATTGCTAGCCCTATAAGTAATGTAACTATTTCTTATAGAGAAGGGGGCACTAACTGGTACTCTCCTAGTACTGCTAGCCCTATAAGTAGTGTAACTGTTTCTTCTAGAGAAGGGTGCACTAACCGGTACTCTCCTAGTACTGCTAGCCCTATAAGTAGTGTAACTGTTTCTTCTGGAGAACTAACCGGTACTCTCCTAGTAGTACTGCTAGCCCTATAAGTAGTGTAACTGTTTCTTCTAGAGAAGGGTGCACTAACCGGTACTCTCCTAGTACTGCTAGCCCTATAAATAGTGTAACTGTTTCTTCTAGAGAAGGGTGCACTAACTGGTACCCTCCTAGTACCGCTAGCCCTATAAGTAGTGTAACTGTTTCTTCTAGAGGGCTAACCGGTACTCTCCTAGTACTGCTAGCCCTATAAGTAGTGTAACTGTTTCTTCTAGAGGGCTAACCGGTACTCTCCTAGTACTGCTAGCCCTATAAGTAGTGTAACTGTTTCTTCTAGAGAAGGGTGCACTAACCGGTACTCTCCTAGTACTGCTAGCCCTATAAGTAGTGTAACTGTTTCTTCTAGAGAAGGGTGCGCTAACTGGTACTCTCCTAGTACTGCTAGCCCAATAGTGTAACTGTTTCTTCTAGAGAAGGGTGCACTAACTGGTACTCTCCTAGCACTGCTAGCCCTATAAGTAGTGTAATTGTTTCTTCTAGAGAAGGGTGCACTAACTGGTACTCTCCTAGTACCGCTAGCCCTATAAGTAGTGTAACTGTTTCTTCTAGAGAAGGGTGCACTAACTGATACTCTCCTAGTACCGCTAGCCCTATAAGTAGTGTAACTGTTTCTTCTAGAGAAGGGTGCACTAACTGGTACTCTCCTAGTACTGCTAGCCCTATAAGTAGTGTAACTGTTTCTTCTAGAGAACTAACCAGTACTCTCCTAGTAGTGCTAGCCCTATAAGTAGTGTAACTGTTTCTTCTAGAGAATGGTGCACTAACTGATACTCTCCTAGTACTGCTAGCCCTATAAGTAGTGTAACTGTTTCTTCTAGAGAAGGGTGCACTAACCGGTACTCTCCTAGTACTGCTAGCCCTATAAGTAGTGTAACTGTTTCTTCTAGGGAAGGGTGCACTAACCAGTACTCTCCTTTTACTGCTAGCCCTATAAGTAGTGTAACTGTTTCTTCTAGAGAAGGGTGCACTAACCTGTACTCTCCTAGTACTGCTAGCCCTATAAGTAGTGTAACTGTTTCTTCTAGAGAAGGGTGCACTAACCGGTACTCTCCTAGTACTGCTAGCCCTATAAGTAGTGTAACTGTTTCTTCTAGAGAAGGGTGTACTAACTGGTACTCTCCTAGCACTGCTAGCCCTATAAGTAGTGTAACTGTTTCTTCTAGAGAAGGGAGCACTAACTGGTACTCTCCTAGTACCGTTAGCCCTATAAGTAGTGTAACTGTTTCATCCAGAGAAGGGTGCACTAACTGGTACTCTCCTAGTACTGCCAGCCCTATTAGTAGTGTAATTGTTTCTTCTAGAGGACTAACCGGTACTCTCCTAGTACTGCTAGCCCTATAAGTAGTGTAACTGTTTCTTCTAGAGAAGGGTGCACTAACCGGTACTCTCCTAGTACTGCTAGCCCTATAAGTAGTGTAACTGTTTCTTCTAGAGAAGGGTGCGCTAACTGGTACTCTCCTAGTACTGCTAGCCCTATAGTGTAACTGTTTCTTCTAGAGAAGGGTGCACTAACTGGAACTCTCCTAGCACTGCTAGCCCTATAAGTAGTGTAATTGTTTCTTCTAGAGAAGGGTGCACTAACTGGTACTCTCCTAGTACCGCTAGCCCTATAAGTAGTGTAACTGTTTCTTCTAGAGAAGGGTACACTAACTGATACTCTCCTAGTACCGCTAGCCCTATAAGTAGTGTAACTGTTTCTTCTAGAGAAGGGTGAACTAACTGGTACTCTCCTAGTACTGCTAGCCCTATAAGTAGTGTAACTGTTTCTTCTAGAGAACTAACCAGTACTCTCCTAGTAGTGTAGTAGTGCTAGCCCTATAAGTAGTGTAACTGTTTCTTCTAGAGAAGGGTGCACTAACCAGTACTCTCCTATTACTGCTAGCCCTATAAGTAGTGTAACTGTTTCTTCTAGAGAAGGGTGCACTAACCTGTACTCTCCTAGTACTGCTAGCCCTATAAGTAGTGTAACTGTTTCTTCTAGAGAAGGGTGCACTAACCGGTACTCTCCTAGTACTGCTAGCCCTATAAGTAGTGTAACTGTTTCTTCTAGAGAAGGGTGTACTAACTGGTACTCTCCTAGTACTGCTAGCCCTATAAATATTGTAACTGTTTCTTCTAGAGAAGGGTGCACTAACCGGTACTCTCCTATTACTGCTAGCCCTATAAGTAGTGTAACTGTTTCCTCTAGGGAAGGGTGCACTAACCGGTACTCTCCTAGTCCTGCTAGCTCTATAAGTAGTGTAACTGTTTCTTCTAGAGAAGGGTGCACTAACCGGTAGTCTCCTAGTACTGCTAGCCCTATAAGTAGTGTAACTGTTTCTTCCAGAGAAGGGTGCACTAACTGGTACTCTCCTAGTACTGCTAGCCCTATAAGTAGTGTAACTGTTTCTTCTAGAGAAGGGTGCACTAACCGGTACTCTCCTAGCACTGCTAGCCCTATAAGTAATGTAACTGTTTCTTCTAGAGAAGGGTGCACTAACTGGTACCCTCCTAGCACTGCTAGCCCTATAAGTAGTGTAACTGTTTCTTCTAGAGAAGGGTGCACTAACGGGTACTCTTCTAGTACTGCTAGCCCTATAAGAAGTGTAACTGTTTCTTCTAGAGAACTAACTAGTACTCTCCTAGTACTGCTAGCCCTATAAGTAGTGTAACTGTTTCTTCTAGAGAAGGGTGCACTTACCGGTACTCTCCTAGTACTGCTAGCCCTATAAGTAGTGTAACTGTTTCTTCTAGAGAAGGGTGCACTAACCGGTATTCTCCTAGTACTGCTAGCCCTATAAGTAGTGTAACTGTTTCTTCTAGAGAAGGGTGCACTAACCGGTACTCTCCTAGTACGGCTAGCCCTAGAAGTAGTGTAACTGTTTCTTTTAGAGAAGGGTGCACTAACCGGTACTCTCCTAGTACTGCTAGCCCTATAAGTAGTGTAACTGTTTCTTCTAGAGAAGGGTGCACTAACCAGTACTCTCCTAGCACTGCTAGCCCTATAAGTAGTGTAACTGTTTCTTCTAGAGAAGGGAGCACTAACTGGTACTCTCCTAGTACTGCTAGCCCTATAAGTAGTGTAACTGTTTCTTCTAGAGAAGGGTGCACTAACCGGTACTCTCCTAGTACTGCTAGCCCTATAAGTAGTGTAACTGTTTCTTCTATAGAAGGGTGCACTAACTGGTACTCTCCTAGTACTGCTAGCCCTATAAATAGTGTAACTGTTTCTTCTAGAGAAGGGTGCACTAACCGGTACTCTCCTATTACTGCTAGCCCTATAAGTAGTGTAACTGTTTCTTCTAGAGAAGGGTGCACTAACCGGTACTCTCCTAGTACTGCTAGCCCTATAAGTAATGTAACTATTTCTTATAGAGGAGTCACTAACTGGTACTCTCCTAGTACTGCTAGCCCTATAAGTAGTGTAACTGTTTCTTCTAGAGAAGGGTGCACTAACCGGTACTCTCCTAGTACTGCCAGCCCTATAAGTAGTGTAATTGTTTCTTCTAGAGAAGGGTGCACTAACTGGTACTCTCCTAGTACTGCTAGCCCTAAAAGTAGTGTAACTGTTTCTTCTGGAGAACTAACCGATACTCTCCTAGTACTGCTAGCCCTATAAGTAGTGTAACTGTTTCTTCTAGAGAAGGGTGCACTAACCGGTACTCTCCTAGTACTGCTAGCCCTATAAGTAATGTAACTATTTCTTATAGAGAAGGGGGCACTAACTGGTACTCTCCTAGTACTGCTAGCCCTATAAGTAGTGTAACTGTTTCTTCTAGAGAAGGGTGCACTAACTGGTACTCTCCTAGTACTGCTAGCCCTATAAGTAGTGTAACTGTTTCTTCTGGAGAACTAACCGGTACTCTCCTAGTACTGCTAGCCCTATAAGTAGTGTAACTGTTTCTTCTAGAGAAGGGTGCACTAACCGGTACTCTCCTAGAACTGCTAGCCCTATAAGTAGTGTAACTGTTTCTTCTAGAGAAGGGTGCACTAACCGGTATTCTCCTAGTACTGCTAGCCCTATAAGTAGTGTAACTGTTTCTTCTAGAGAAGGGTTCACTAACTGATACTCTCCTAGTACCGCTAGCCCTATAAGTAGTGTAACTGTTTCATCTAGAGAAGGGTGCACTAACTGGTACTCTCCTAGTACTGCTAGCCCTATAAGTAGTGTAACTGTTTCTTCTGGAGAACTAACCGGTACTCTCCTAGTACTGCTAGCCCTATAAGTAGTGTAACTGTTTCTTCTAGAGAAGGGTGCACTAACCTGTACTCTCCTAGTACTGCTAGCCCTATAAGTAGTGTAACTGTTTCTTCTAGAGAAGGGTGCACTAACCTGTACTCTCCTAGTACTGCTAGCCCTATAAGTAGTGTAACTGTTTCTTCTAGAGAAGGGTGCACTAACCGGTACTCTCCTAGTACCGCTAGCCCTATAAGTAGTGTAACTGTTTCTTCTAGAGAAGGGTGCACTAACTGGTACTCTCCTAGTACTGCTAGCCCTATAAGTAATGTAACTATTTCTTATAGAGAAGGGGGCACTAACTGGTACTCTCCTAGTACTGCTAGCCCTATAAGTAGTGTAACTGTTTCTTCTAGAGAAGGGTGCACTAACCGGTATTCTCCTAGTACTGCTAGCCCTATAAGTAGTGTAACTGTTTCTTCTGGAGAACTAACCGGTACTCTCCTAGTACTGCTAGCCCTATAAGTAGTGTAACTGTTTCTTCTAGAGAAGGGTGCACTAACCTGTACTCTCCTAGTACTGCTAGCCCTATAAATAGTGTAACTGTTTCTTCTAGAGAAGGGTGCACTAACTGGTACTCTTCTAGTACCGCTAGCCCTATAAGTAGTGTAACTGTTTCTTCTAGAGAAGGGTGCACTAACCTGTACTCTCCTAGTACTGCTAGCCCTATAAGTAGTGTAACTGTTTCTTCTAGAGAAGGGTGCACTAACTGGTACTCTCCTAGTACTGCTAGCCCTATAAGTAGTGTAACTGTTTCTTCTAGAGAACTAACCGGTACTCTCCTAGTACTGCTAGCCCTATAAGTAGTGTAACTGTTTCTTCTAGAGAAGGGTGCACTAACCGGTACTCTCCTAGTACTGCTAGCCCTATAAGTAATGTAACTATTTCTTATAGAGAAGGGGGCACTAACTGGTACTCTCCTAGTACTGCTAGCCCTATAAGTAGTGTAACTGTTTCTTCTAGAGAAGGGTGCACTAACTGGTACTCTACTAGTACTGCCAGCCCTATAAGTAGTGTAATTGTTTCTTCTAGAGAAGGGTGCACTAACTGGTACTCTCCTAGTACTGCTAGCCCTATAAGAAGTGTAACTGTTTCTTCTAGAGAAGGGTGCACTAACCGGTACTCTCCTAGCACTGCTAGCCCTATAAGTAGTGTAACTGTTTCTTCTAGAGAAGGGTGCACTAACTGGTACCCTCCTAGCACTGCTAGCCCTATAAGTAGTGTAACTGTTTCTTCTAGAGAAGGGTGTACTAACGGGTACTCTCCTAGCACTGCTAGCCCTATAAGTAGTGTAACTGTTTCTTCTAGAGAACTAACCAGTACTCTCCTAGTACTGCTAGCCCTATAAGTAGTTTAACTGTTTCTTCTAGAGAAGGGTGCACTAACCGGTACTCTCCTAGTACTGCTAGCCCTATAAGTAGTGTAACTGTTTCTTCTAGAGAAGGGTGCACTAACCGGTATTCTCCTAGTACTGCTAGCCCTATAAGAAGTGTAACTGTTTCTTCTAGAGAAGGGTGCACTAACCGGTACTCTCCTAGTACGGCTAGCCCTAGAAGTAGTGTAACTGTTTCTTTTAGAGAAGGGTGCACTAACCGGTACTCTCCTAGTACTGCTAGCCCTATAAGTAGTGTAACTGTTTCTTCTAGAGAAGTGAGCACTATCTGGTACTCTCCTAGCACTGCTAGCCCTATAAGTAGTGTAACTGTTTCTTCTAGAGAAGGGAGCACTAACTGGTACTCTCCTAGTACCGCTAGCCCTATAAGTAGTGTAACTGTTTCTTCTAGAGAAGGGTGCACTAACTGATAATCTCCTAGTACAGCTAGCCCTATAAATAGTGTAACTCTTTCTTCTAGAGAAGGGTGCACTAACTGGTACTCTCCTAGTACCGCTATCCCTATAAGTAGTGTAACTGTTTCTTCTAGAGAAGGGTGCACTAACTGATACTCTCCTAGTACCGCTATCCCTATAAGTAGTGTAACTGTTTCTTCTAGAGAAGGGTGCACTAGCCGGTACTCTCCTAGTACTGTTAGCCCTATAAGTAGTGTAACTGTTTCTTCTGGAGAACTAACCGGTACTCTCCTAGTACTGCTAGCCCTTTAAGTAGTGTAACTGTTTCTTCTAGAGAAGGGCGCACTAGCCGGTACTCTCCTAGTACTGTTAGCCCTATAAGTAGTGTAACTGTTTCTTCTGGAGAACTAACCGGTACTCTCCTAGTACTGCTAGCCCTATGAGTAGTGTAACTGTTTCTTCTAGAGAAGGGTGCACAAACCGGTACTCTCCTAGTACAGGCTAGCCCTATAAGTAGTGTAACTGTTTCTTCTAGAGAAGGGCGCACTAACCGGTACTCTCCTAGTACGGCTAGCCCTAGAAGTACTGTAACTGTTTCTTCAAGAGAAGGGTGCACTAACCGGTACTCTCCTAGTACTGCTAGCCCTATAAGTAGTATAACTGTTTCTTCTAGAGAAGGGAGCACTAACTGGTACTCTCCAAGTACCGTTAGCCCTATAAGTAGTGTAACTGTTTCATCTAGAGAAGGGTGCACTAACTGGTACTCTCCTAGTACTGCCAGCCCTATAAGTAGTGTAACTGTTTCTTCTGGAGAACTAACCGGTACTCTCCTAGTACTGCTAGCCCTATAAGTAGTGTAACTGTTTCTTCTAGAGAAGGGTGCACTAACCGGTACTCTCCTAGTACTGCTAGCCCTATAAGTAATGTAACTATTTCTTATAGAGAAGGGGGCACTAACTGGTACTCTACTAGTACTGCTAGCCCTATAAGTAGTGTAACTGTTTCTTCTAGAGAAGGGTGCACTAACCGGTACTCTCCTAGTACTGCTAGCCCTATAAGTAGTGTAACTGTTTCTTCTGGAGAACTAACCGGTACTCTCCTAGTACTGCTAGCCCTATAAGTAGTGTAACTGTTTCTTCTAGAGAAGGGTGCACTAACCGGTACTCTCCTAGTACTGCTAGCCCTATAAATAGTGTAACTGTTTCTTCTAGAGAAGGGTGCACTAACTGGTACCCTCCTAGTACCGCTAGCCCTATAAGTAGTGTAACTGTTTCTTCTAGAGAACTAACCAGTACTCTCCTAGTAGTGCTAGCCCTATAAGTAGTGTAACTGTTTCTTCTAGAGAATGGTGCACTAACTGATACTCTCCTAGTACTGCTAGCCCTATAAGTAGTGTAACTGTTTCTTCTAGAGAAGGGTGCACTAACCGGTACTCTCCTAGTACTGCTAGCCCTATAAGTAGTGTAACTGTTTCTTCCAGAGAAGGGTGTACTAACCAGTACTCTCCTATTACTGCTAGCCCTATAAGTAGTGTAACTGTTTCTTCTAGAGAAGGGTGCACTAACCTGTACTCTCCTAGTACTGCTAGCCCTATAAGTAGTGTAACTGTTTCTTCTAGAGAAGGGCGCACTAGCCGGTACTCTCCTAGTACTGTTAGCCCTATAAGTAGTGTAACTGTTTCTTCTGGAGAACTAACCGGTACTCTCCTAGTACTGCTAGCCCTATAAGTAGTGTAACTGTTTCATCTAGAGAAGGGTGGACTAACTGGTACTCTCCTAGTACTGCCAGCCCTATAAGTAGTGAAACTGTTTCTTCTAGAGAAATAACCGATACTCTCCTAGTACTGCTAGCCCTATAAGTAGTGTAACTGTTTCTTCTAGAGAAGGGTGCACTAACCGGTATTCTCCGAGTACTGCTAGCCCTATAAGTAGTGTAACTATTTCTTTTAGAGAAGGGTGCACTAACTGGTACTCTCCTAGTACTGCTAGCCCTATAAGTACTGTAACTGTTTCTTCTAGAGAAGGGTGCACTAACTGGTACTCTCCTAGCACTGCTAGCCCTATAAGTAGTGTAACTGATTCTTCTAGAGAAGGGTGCACTAACTGGTACTCTCCTAGTACTGCTAGTCCTATAAGTAGTGTAACTGTTTCTTCTAGAGAAGCGTGCAGTAACTGATAATCTCCTAGTACTGCTAGCCCTATAAATAGTGTAACTGTTTCTTCTAGAGAAGGGTGCACTAACTGGTACTCTCCTAGTACCGCTAGCCCTATAAGTAGTGTAACTGTTTCTTCTAGAGAAGGGTGCACTAACTGATACTCTCCTAGTACCGCTAGCCCTATAAGTAGTGTAACTGTTTCTTCTAGAGAAGGGTGCACTAACTGGTACTCTCCTAGTACTGCTAGCCCTATAATTAGTGTAACTGTTTCTTCTAGAGAACTAACCGGTACTCTCCTAGTACTGCTATCCCTTTAAGTAGTGTAACTGTTTCTTCTAGAGAAGGGTGCACTAACTGATACTCTCCTAGTACTGCTAGCCCTATAAGTAGTGTAACTGTTTCTTCTAGAGAAGGGTGCACTAACTGATAATCTCCTAGTACAGCTAGCCCTATAAATAGTGTAACACTTTCTTCTAGAAAAGGGTGCACTAACTGGTACTCTCCTAGTACCGCTAGCCCTATAAGTAGTGTAACTGTTTCTTCTAGAGAAGGGTGCACTAACTGATACTCTCCTAGTACCGCTATCCCTATAAGTAGTGTAACTGTTTCTTCTAGAGAAGGGTGCACTAACTGATACTCTCCTAGTACCGCTATCCCTATAAGTAGTGTAACTGTTTCTTCTAGAGAAGGGTGCACTAGCCGGTACTCTCCTAGTACTGTTAGCCCTATAAGTAGTGTAACTGTTTCTTCTGGAGAACTAACCGGTACTCTCCTAGTACTGCTAGCCCTATAAGTAGTGTAACTGTTTCTTCTAGAGAAGGGTGCACAAACCGGTACTCTCCTAGTACAGGCTAGCCCTATAAGTACTGTAACTGTTTCTTCTAGAGAAGGGCGCACTAACCGGTACTCTCCTAGTACGGCTAGCCCTAGAAGTAGTGTAACTGTTTCTTCAAGAGAAGGGTGCACTAACCGGTACTCTCCTAGTACTGCTAGCCCTATAAGTAGTATAACTGTTTCTTCTAGAGAAGGGAGCACTAACTGGTACTCTCCAAGTACCGTTAGCCCTATAAGTAGTGTAACTGTTTCATCTAGAGAAGGGTGCACTAACTGGTACTCTCCTAGTACTGCCAGCCCTATAAGTAGTGTAACTGTTTCTTCTGGAGAACTAACCGGTACTCTCCTAGTACTGCTAGCCCTATAAGTAGTGTAACTGTTTCTTCTAGAGAAGGGTGCACTAACCGGTACTCTCCTAGTACTGCTAGCCCTATAAGTAATGTAACTATTTCTTATAGAGAAGGGGGCACTAACTGGTACTCTCCTAGTACTGCTAGCCCTATAAGTAGTGTAACTGTTTCTTCTAGAGAAGGGTGCACTAACCGGTACTCTCCTAGTACTGCTAGCCCTATAAGTAGTGTAACTGTTTCTTCTGGAGAACTAACCGGTACTCTCCTAGTACTGCTAGCCCTAAAAGTAGTGTAACTGTTTCTTCTAGAGAAGGGTGCACTAACCGGTACTCTCCTAGTACTGCTAGCCCTATAAAAATTGTAACTGTTTCTTCTAGAGAAGGGTGCACTAACTGGTACCCTCCTAGTACCGCTAGCCCTATAAGTAGTGTAACTGTTTCTTCTAGAGAAGGGTGCACTAACCGGTACTCTCCTAGTACTGCTAGCCCTATAAGTAGTGTAACTGTTTCTTCTAGAGAAGGGTGCACTAACTGGTACTCTCCTAGTACTGCTAGCCCTATAAGTAGTGTAACTGTTTCTTCTAGAGAACTAACCGGTACTCTCCTAGTACTGCTAGCCCTATAAGTAGTGTAACTGTTTCTTCTAGAGAAGGGTGCACTAACCGGTACTCTCCTAGTACTGCTAGCCCTATAAGTAATGTAACTATTTCTTATAGAGAAGGGGGCACTAACTGGTACTCTCCTAGTACTGCTAGCCCTATAAGTAGTGTAACTGTTTCTTCTAGAGAAGGGTGCACTAACTGGTACTCTACTAGTACTGCCAGCCCTATAAGTAGTGTAATTGTTTCTTCTAGAGA
The DNA here is from genome assembly GCF_027579735.1 of Bombina bombina. NCBI lineage: Eukaryota > Metazoa > Chordata > Amphibia > Anura > Bombinatoridae > Bombina > Bombina bombina. The sequence continues at coordinate 1,121,817,462 of NC_069504.1, forward strand.
AGGGTGCACTTACTGGCACTCTCCTAGTACTGCTAGCCCTATAAGTAGTGTAACTGTTTCTTCTAGAGAAGGGTGCACTAACCGGTACTCTCCTATCACTGCTAGCCCTATAAGTAGTGTAACTGTTTCTTCTAGAGAAGGGTGCACTAACCTGTACTCTCCTAGTACTGCTAGCCCTATAAGTAGTGTAACTGTTTCTTCTAGAGAACTAACCAGTACTCTCCTAGTACTGATAGCTCTATAAGTAGTGTAAGTGTTTCTTCTAGTGAAGGGTGCATTAACAAAACCGGTACTCTCCTAGTACTGCTAGCACTATAAGTAGTGTAACTGTTTCTTCTGGAGAACTAACCGGTACTCTCCTAGTACTGCTAGCCCTATAAGTAGTGTAACTGTTTCTTCTAGAGAAGGGTGCACAAACCGGTACTCTCCTAGTACAGGCTAGCCCTATAAGTAGTGTAACTGTTTCTTCTAGAGAAGGGCGCACTAACCGGTACTCTCCTAGTACGGCTAGCCCTAGAAGTAGTGTGACTGTTTCTTCAAGAGAAGGGTGCACTAACCGGTACTCTCCTAGTACTGCTAGCCCTATAAGTAGTATAACTGTTTCTTCTAGAGAAGGGAGCACTAACTGGTACTCTCCATGTACCGTTAGCCCTATAAGTAGTGTAACTGTTTCATCTAGAGAAGGGTGCACTAACTGGTACTCTCCTAGTACTGCCAGCCCTATAAGTAGTGTAACTGTTTCTTCTAGAGGGCTAACCGGTACTCTCCTAGTACTGCTAGCCCTATAAGTAGTGTAACTGTTTCTTCTAGAGGACTAACCGGTACTCTCCTAGTACTGCTAGCCCTATAAGTAGTGTAACTGTTTCTTCTAGAGAAGGGTGCACTAACCGGTACTCTCCTAGCCCTATAAGTAGTGTAACTGTTTCTTCTAGAGAAGGGTGCGCTAACTGGTACTCTCCTAGTACTGCTAGCCCAATAGTGTAACTGTTTCTTCTAGAGAAGGGTGCACTAACTGGTACTCTCCTAGCACTGCTAGCCCTATAAGTAGTGTAATTGTTTCTTCTAGAGAAGGGTGCACTAACTGGTACTCTCCTAGTACCGCTAGCCCTATAAGTAGTGTAACTGTTTCTTCTAGAGAAGGGTGCACTAACTGATACTCTCCTAGTACCGCTAGCCCTATAAGTAGTGTAACTGTTTCTTCTAGAGAAGGGTGCACTAACTGGTACTCTCCTAGTACTGCTAGCCCTATAAGTAGTGTAACTGTTTCTTCTAGAGAACTAACCAGTACTCTCCTAGTAGTGCTAGCCCTATAAGTAGTGTAACTGTTTCTTCTAGAGAATGGTGCACTAACTGATACTCTCCTAATACTGCTAGCCCTATAAGTAGTGTAACTGTTTCTTCTAGAGAAGGGTGCACTAACCGGTACTCTCCTAGTACTGCTAGCCCTATAAGTAGTGTAACTGTTTCTTCTAGAGAAGGGTGCACTAACCAGTACTCTCCTATTACTGCTAGCCCTATAAGTAGTGTAACTGTTTCTTCTAGAGAAGGGTGCACTAACCTGTACTCTCCTAGTACTGCTAGCCCTATAAGTAGTGTAACTGTTTCTTCTAGAGAAGGGTGCACTAACCGGTACTCTCCTAGTACTGCTAGCCCTATAAGTAGTGTAACTGTTTCTTCTAGAGAAGGGTGTACTAACTGGTACTCTCCTAGCACTGCTAGCCCTATAAGTAGTGTAACTGTTTCTTCTAGAGAAGGGAGCACTAACTGGTACTCTCCTAGTACCGTTAGCCCTATAAGTAGTGTAACTGTTTCATCTAGAGAAGGGTGCACTAACTGGTACTCTCCTAGTACTGCCAGCCCTATTAGTAGTGTAATTGTTTCTTCTAGAGGACTAACCGGTACTCTCCTAGTACTGCTAGCCCTATAAGTAGTGTAACTGTTTCTTCTAGAGAAGGGTGCACTAACCGGTACTCTCCTAGTACTGCTAGCCCTATAAGTAGTGTAACTGTTTCTTCTAGAGAAGGGTGCGCTAACTGGTACTCTCCTAGTTCTGCTAGCCCTATAGTGTAACTGTTTCTTCTAGAGAAGGGTGCACTAACTGGAACTCTCCTAGCACTGCTAGCCCTATAAGTAGTGTAATTGTTTCTTCTAGAGAAGGGTGCACTAACTGGTACTCTCCTAGTACCGCTAGCCCTATAAGTAGTGTAACTGTTTCTTCTAGAGAAGGGTACACTAACTGATACTCTCCTAGTACCGCTAGCCCTATAAGTAGTGTAACTGTTTCTTCTAGAGAAGGGTGAACTAACTGGTACTCTCCTAGTACTGCTAGCCCTATAAGTAGTGTAACTGTTTCTTCTAGAGAACTAACCAGTACTCTCCTAGTAGTGTAGTAGTGCTAGCCCTATAAGTAGTGTAACTGTTTCTTCTAGAGAAGGGTGCACTAACCAGTACTCTCCTATTACTGCTAGCCCTATAAGTAGTGTAATTGTTTCTTCTAGAGAAGGGTGCACTAACCTGTACTCTCCTAGTACTGCTAGCCCTATAAGTAGTGTAACTGTTTCTTCTAGAGAAGGGTGCACTAACCGGTACTCTCCTAGTACTGCTAGCCCTATAAGTAGTGTAACTGTTTCTTCTAGAGAAGGGTGTACTAACTGGTACTCTCCTAGTACTGCTAGCCCTATAAATAGTGTAACTGTTTCTTCTAGAGAAGGGTGCACTAACCGGTACTCTCCTATTACTGCTAGCCCTATAAGTAGTGTAACTGTTTCCTCTAGGGAAGGGTGCACTAACCGGTACTCTCCTAGTCCTGCTAGCTCTATAAGTAGTGTAACTGTTTCTTCTAGAGAAGGGTGCACTAACCGGTAGTCTCCTAGTACTGCTAGCCCTATAAGTACTGTAACTGTTTCTTCTAGAGAAGGGTGCACTAACTGGTACTCTCCTAGTACTGCTAGCCCTATAAGTAGTGTAACTGTTTCTTCTAGAGAAGGGTGCACTAACCGGTACTCTCCTAGTACTGCTAGCCCTATAAGTAGTGTAACTGTTTCTTCTAGAGAAGGGTGCACTACCGGTACTCTCCTAGTACTTCTAGCCCTATAAATAGTGTAACTCTTTCTTCTAGAGAAGGGTGCACTAACTGATACTCTCCTAGTACTGCTAGCCCTATAAGTAGTGTAACTGTTTCTTCTAGAGAAGGGTGCACTAACCGGTACTCTCCTAGCACTACTAGCCCTATAAGTAGTGTAACTGTTTCTTCTAGAGAAGGGTGTACTAACTGGTACTCTCCTAGTACTGCTAGCCCTATAAATAGTGTAACTGTTTCTTCTAGAGAAGGGTGCACTAACCGGTACTCTCCTATTACTGCTAGCCCTATAAGTAGTGTAACTGTTTCCTCTAGGGAAGGGTGCACTAACCGGTACTCTCCTAGTCCTGCTAGCTCTATAAGTAGTGTAACTGTTTCTTCTAGAGAAGGGTGCACTAACCGGTAGTCTCCTAGTACTGCTAGCCCTATAAGTACTGTAACTGTTTCTTCTAGAGAAGGGTGCACTAACTGGTACTCTCCTAGTACTGCTAGCCCTATAAGTAGTGTAACTGTTTCTTCTAGAGAAGGGTGCACTAACCGGTACTCTCCTAGTACTGCTAGCCCTATAAGTAGTGTAACTGTTTCTTCTAGAGAAGGGTGCACTACCGGTACTCTCCTAGTACTTCTAGCCCTATAAATAGTGTAACTCTTTCTTCTAGAGAAGGGTGCACTAACTGATACTCTCCTAGTACTGCTAGCCCTATAAGTAGTGTAACTGTTTCTTCTAGAGAAGGGTGCACTAACGTGTACTCTCCTAGCACTACTAGCCCTATAAGTAGTGTAACTGTTTCTTCTAGAGAAGGGTGCACTAACTGGTACTCTCCTAGTACTGCTAGCCCTATAAATAGTGTAACTTTTTCTTCTAGAGAAGGGTGCACTAACCGATACTCTCCTAGTACTGCTAGCCCTATAAGTAATGTAACTGTTTCTTCTAGAGAAGGGTGCACTAACCGGTACTCTCCTAGCACTGCTAGCCCTATAAGTAGTGTAACTGTTTCTTCTAGAGAAGGGTGCACTAACTGATACTCTCATAGTACTGCTAGGAGTGTTTTTAAATGTGTGTGTGAGCAGCAAGAAGCTGTTTCTATTTTTTGCTGCCTTTTTATTTCAAATCAATTAAAGGTTATATTTTAATGAATTAATTATTCTAATATACACAGATAGTACATAAAAGCAAACCTCTTTTTTGGAGCATACTCACCTCTTTGTAGGATCTGCTTTTATTTGATGCGTTCAAATTTGTTGCTTAAAGAACTACTACTTATGTTAACCCACATACGTATCTAACAAGGTTAATAAGTAGGAATCCACAATATATATATACGTTTTTTTTCTTTAAAGTGTTTAAAATATCTGAGCTTCCTCTAATCTCCCACCTACCTATGCGAGGTTGAGGCTTTATTGGACAAGCCTCTATGACTAAAATCCAAAATGTAATGCCTGACTGGCTGTCCCTAACATTAGTAGTTAGTAATACATGGGCAGGTTTGGAAAGGGGACAATGAACACATGAATGGTCAGACCCTTGTACATCATTACTAACAAAGGAGTTGATTAACCAAACAATATAACTTCTTCCCCCCCCCCCCCCCCCCCATTTTGTCCCTTTACTTTTTTCGGAGCCTAATGGCGTAAGTGAGTTAGTATATCAATTTGATCAAGCAATCATTTGTTCTTCAACTGTCACGTCCAATAAAGTAGTTGGCTGTTTGTGTTCTGGAGGACTCGATGAATCAGCCTAAATCCAGCCCAAATACACATCTCTAGTAAAAAATTGTATTCAATGTGTATACTTTATCTGTCAAATGTAAAAATGAGACTTGCAGCCTTTGTAAGTGGGCAGAACAGGGGCGTGCCTGAAATTCTCTCACAGGCCGTATTCTCTAAGCATTTTACTGCTGCACACCTCACTGTTTTATCTCACCAAATGTATTCTGGCGAGTTTGTCTTAAAAAACACACTGATGTGTGCAAAATTAGAGGCTATAGATAAAGTACACTGAAACTACTATTATTTGCTTTAAAAATGTTTCGGCACTAGGTGCTCCCTGATAAATCTGCTCTGCATGGTTTTTAATTCCACAGACCTTTGTTACTTTCTATGAGGTTGATCACAATCCTTTAAAAGAATGTTTCTAATAATTATCAAGAGAAAAACATCATTGAAATCTATGAGGATTTTTGTAGATAAATTGTTTAATAAGTTTTTGTAAAGGCTGCTCACTACTCACTTGGTCTTCCATGTTTAAGAGAATTGAGTGCTGTGCATGTGTGTCATCACCCAGTCATAAAAATGTACCCAAATTTCCAAAATGTTCAAACATTTCAAATTCAAATCACCTTGAAAAAAAGGTTATATGAGACTGAAACTGAGTGTCTGAAATCCCCAAGCCCTTTTCAATAACCAACACATTTAAGTGCAATTAGATGCCGTAAAAGTAAAAATGCTACACTCAGCTGAACCTACTAATTAGACACGTGCATTCGGTGATTCATTTTATAAACAAATGCTGAATATGGTCGCTGGTAGATGAATTCTGGTCTTTTGGGCACCATTTTTATTTGTGTGAAAGTGCCAATCCAGATCTTTGTGTGTTGTATTTTGACACAAATAAATACACATGCCTATTACTAATGTATTTCGCTGTGTAATATTTCCCCTTTTAATGATTGGTCTCCAATAATACTTTATTTTCACTATTTTCTACGTGTATCACAACTTACAAGGAACAGCTAAGAAAATTTTACAATATACAGAGAATTAATATTTTTTTGTTTAATAAACTGCTGAAGTTTTTGCATATTTTTCATGCTGTAAATATAAATATTTTTATTGTAAATATCTTGTGTGTTTTTGAGAAGCAACATTGTGTATTTATATAATATACTCTCTCTCTCTCTCTCTCTCTCTCTCTCTCTCTCTCTCCCCCCTTGCCGGTCCTCGCGCTGCTGGTTACATCTGCAGGGGTGCACGTGCGATCAGCTGTGCTCTTTGCCCGGTCCTCGCGCTGCTGGTTACATCTGCAGGGGGTGGCGCGTGCGAAGTCGGGTGGGTGCGCGTGCGATCAGCTGCTGTCTAAGGCCAAGTGTTTGTCTGAACTGCACATGACGGCTTCAGACAAACACTTGTCTTTTATAATATAGGATTAGAATTTGATTTGCGCCAAATACTTATACTCTACAGCAGAGCTTTCCAAACTTTTCATGTTGGTGACACACTTTGTAGACCTACCTCATTTCGCGACACAGTAATTCAGTTGTTCTAGCAAACAGGAGGTTAAACTAAGAGATACGGACACATACATAAATGATATAATAACAAAATGTATTTACAAGTAACAGAATGTATGTGTAAGAATTAAAAAACATGTTTAATAACACCAATAGCAACTTACTATTTTAATGGGATGTATGAGGTTGATGAGATGAACACAGTTTCGGAATATTTGGTGTAATATTAGATAAAGACACTCACATTTCATCATCAAGCATTTTAAAGCTTCCACTGCCTATCCATATATCAAGGGCAGGAGCAGCAATGCATTACTGAGAGCTAGTTGCAAAGAAATCCCACTGACTTCTGACTTCAGTTCAGCATTTAAGCTGCCACCCTCAGAGCTCTGTGAGTCCGACTGACTACTGCCTGCACTGCAAACACACTGCTGTCACACTCACTAGCTACACTTGCAGTCACGAGCCAATTAAGGAGACTACACGTGCAGTCAGGAGCCAATCTGACGCCAAATCTGCCAATGGTAATAGTTTCAGTTCCCACTGAGCTGTGCCAATTGGTTAAGATGATCTGTGACCCACTAGGTATCAATCACGTGTCAACCATGTGATATGCGTAGCAAGCAGGTGGAAAGTCAGAAACCAAAAAACAATTTAAAAAAAAATAATTTAAATTTAAAAAAATTTGTGCTGAAGCAGGGACACACCTACACACTGCTGCCGACACACAGTTTGGAAAGCATTGCTCTACAGTATCACCAAGCTCTACAGCAACGTCTCATATCTTGCTTTAGAGGGTCTATTTTTTTATTTTTTGTACCATTGACATATGCTTTCATAAATGTTATGTTAATCCCCCTACTGCTGACTCCCTAATTCTGCCTTCAAAAAATGTACACCCCACCCCTTTAATGTTGGATAGCATTGTGTCACTGCTTACTATGCAGAAATGTACCAGGTACTTTTACATTGTAGGCGGGCTTATGGTGTACGGAGAAACGCGTGAGCGTGTTCTGCTACCTGACACTACAGAAGGTGATAAGGATCAATACAGAGGGGTAAGTGGTTAAACAATACTGATAGACGGAGAGTTATGGTCCTGAACTGGAACAGATTCTAACCTTTATAAAACTATATTTCAATAGTACAAAAACATTTATTTAGACTATTGTATCCATTCAAGTGAAAAATGGATGAAATTCAATTTGTACATGAAAGCATTGTACAGCTTGGGGGTTTTGTTTTATTTTTTATTGATTTCAAAGATTTTCCAATAAATAAGTAAACATGTCAGATTAATCTGAAAAAAAAAACACCAGTTCTTTATAAACATTATCTCTGTGCCTGCACAAGATTTTTAAGACTTGTAAAAAAACACTATAAACAAATGAAAAACTATTAAAAAACAAAAACAAGTATATCACAGATTTGAAAAGCAGGTATTGAAACAATTTCCAAAGACCTTTATGAAAACAACAGATGATATATGTCTAATAAGTCTGAATGCTGGATTTTCCACGTAATTATATAGTATTACTATTTCATGATGTGTTTTATATGATTTTGAGTACCATTTTTAATCTACCAAACAGGTCATTGTAATCATGCATGAACATATATGTAGCTTAAAGCTGTGATTTTAACATTTTACTAAACAAAAACACAAAAAAGATGTAGTTTATTAACATGTGAACAGAGTTTTGCTAACAAGTGCCATCAAAACCAAACAAAATTGTCTTTACTACAGGTAGAATTTATGCTCCTCGCGCTAACAATAGCGCTCCACTTGTAATCTGGCCTTAAGTGGGCACTTGGAGAAGAACTTGTAAATACTATCTCTTGTAATACTGTATGTATGCGGAGGAATGGAATGTGACAAAAGACATCGATATGGGACAGATATGTTGCAGGGTTAGGCTTGTAAAGTCTGCGGTGTGCACTTACATTCCTCACAATTGTAAAATCCACAATTTTTAAAGTTCTGTCTGTTCTATGAGAAATAAATTTCAAATGCTATTTTCACCACTTGAAATGTTTTTTCATAAATTATGTAAAATTCATTAATGTAAAATTTTAAAGAGTAATTTTAAAAGGACATGAAAGTCAAATTGAAACATTTATGATAGAGAGCACAATTAAAAAAACAAAAAACTTTTCCAATATACTTCTGTTATCAAACTCACCTCTTTCTCTTGGTCTGATTTGTTGAAACGTAACTCTTTTTCCATAAGAGCATACTGAGGGGTGTGCATGTGTCATGGGTACATTGTTGAAAACACTGCTGCCATAGAGTGTACAAGGCATGTGCACGCTTACTGACTATAATATAAAAAAATATTGTTGATTTTTTTGCAAGCTTTCAAAGCACTATGGCTTCATCAGGCATGGGGGCCTAGTTATCAAGCCGTCAACCTCAAATACGCTGGAATTCCGCAGCGTATTTGTGGCGAGGCTTAGTTATCAAAGGCTAGAGACCGGCAAAAGTAGAATTCTGTGACGTAAACTTCGATCCGCCGGACTCAGTCCGAAACAGATCGATTCTTACGTCACTCCAGATGTTCCGCACACAAGTGCGGCACAATCTGACTACTTTTGCTAGTTATTAAAAAACTAGCAGGTACGCTCGGCACTTTTCCGGCCCAGCGTACCTGGTTTTCAATCCCTGGAGGCGGCGGATCCCATAGGAATCAATGGGAGTCTGACCATAGCGAAAGTACAAGTTCGCTGCTGCCCGACATCCCATTGATTTCTATGGGAAGTATGTACACCTAACACCCTAACATGTACCCCGAGTCTAAACACCATTAATCTGTCCCCCCTACACCGCCGCAACTAAATAAAGTTATTACCCCCTAAACCGCCGCTCCCGGAGCCCACCGCAACTATAATATATGTATTAACCCCTAAACTGCCGCTCCCGGAGCCCACCGCAAGCAACTCTATACATATTAACCCCTAAACCGCCGCTCCCGGAGCCCACCGCCACCTACATTATACCTAGTAACCCCTATCCTGCCCCCCCTATACCGCCGCCCTCTATAATAAAGTTATTAACCCCTATCCTGCCGATCCCGCACCTCGCCGCAACTAAATAAATAGTTTAACCCCTAAACCGCTGCTCCCAGACCCCCGCAACCTATAATAAATTTATTAACCCCTATCCTGCCCCCCACTACACCGCCGCCACTGTAATAAATTTATTAACCCCTAAACCTAAGTCTAACACTAACCCTAAATATTAATTAAATAAATCTAAATAATATTTCTATTATGAACTAAATTAATCAATTTGGGTTAGATTAGGGGTATGTGGGTGGTGGGTTTTAATGTTGGGGGGGTCGTATTTTTCTTTTACAGGCAAAAGAGCTGAATTCTTTGGGGCATGCCCCCAAAAAAGGCCCTTTTAAGGGCTGGTAAGGTAAAAGAGCTTTGAACTTTTTTAATTTAGAATAGGGTAGGGCATTTTTTATTTTGGGGGGCTTTGTTATTTTATTAGGGGGCTTAGATTAGGTGTAAGTAGCTTAAAATTGTTGTAATATTTTTAAAATGTTTGTAACTTATTTTTTTTATTTTTTGTAACTTAGCTTTTTTTTGTACTTTAGTTAGTTTATGTAATTGTATTTAATTGTAGTTATTTGTATTTAATTTATTTAATTCATTTAGCTAGGTGTTATTAAATAGTTAATAACTATTTAATAACTATTCTAACTAGCTAAAATAAATACAAAGTTACCTGTAAAATAAATATAAATCTTAAGATAGCTACAATGTAAATATTAATTACATTGTAGCTATCTTAGGGTTTATTTTGCAGGTAAGTATTTATTTTTAAATAGGAATAATTTAGTTAATAATAGTAAGTTTTATTTAGATTTATTAAAATAATATTAAATGTAGGGGGTGTTAGTGTTAGACTTAGGTTTAGGGGTTAATAAGTTTAATTTATGTGGCGGCGGTATAGGGGGGCAGGATAGTATTTAGTTTTAAATAGGAATAATTTATTTAAGTATAGTGTAGTGTTATGTGTAATTGTAACTTAGGTTAGTTTTTATTTTACAGGTAAATTTCTCTTTATTTTAGCTAGGTAAGCTATTAAATAGTTAATAACTATTTAATAGCTATTGTACCTAGTTAAAATAAATTGAAAGTTAACTGTAAAATAAAAATAAATCCTAAGATAGCTACAATATAATTATTATTTATATTGTAGCTATATTAGGGTTTAATTTAAAGGTAAGTATTTAGTTTTAAATAGGATTAATTTAGTTCATAATAGAAATATTATTTAGATTTATTTAATTAATGTTTAAGTTAGGGGGGTGTTAAGGTTAGTGTTAGACTTAGGTTTAGGGGTTAATAATTTTATTACAGTGGCGGCAGTGTAGTGGGGGGCAGGATAGGGGTTAATAAATTTATTATAGGTGGCGACGGTGTAGTGGGGGGCAGATTAGGGGTTAATAAATTTAATATAGGTTGCGGCAGGGTCTGGGAGCAGCGGTTTAGGGGTTAAACTATTTATTTAGTTGCGGCGAGGTGCGGGATCAGCAGGATAGGGGTTAATAACTTTATTATAGAGGGCGACGGTATAGGGGGGGCAGGATAGGGGTTACTAGGTATAATGTAGGTGGCAGCGGTGTCCGGGAGCGGCGGTTTAGGAGTTAATACATTTATCAGAGTTGCGGCAGGGTCTAGGAGCAGCGGTTTAGGGGTTAATACATTTATCAGAGTTGCGGCACGGTCTAGGAGCGGCGGTTTAGGGGTTAGTAACTTTATTTAGTTGCGGGGGGCTCCGGGGGCGCCGGTATAGGGGGTAGAACAGTGCAGTTTAGTGTGAGTGCTTAGTGACAGGCTAGCAATAAAGCTGGGAAAAAGCCGAAGAGCGAGATCGGATGAGTGATAACTATCACAGTCCACTGCTCATCGCCCCGTACTTGTTGCGCGGCTTTTTGACAGCTTTATTTGATAACTTAGGCAAATTTTTTCAGGTCCGCGGCGGCGATGTAAGGCGAGCTTAGGCGGGCGTATTGGGCCGGCGAAGGCAGGAAAGTTGACACGTTGATAACTACCCCCCCATGGTATGATCAAGCAGATAAACTAAATATAGTGATACATACGGAAAGCAACTCAGTAGCTTGTTCTATGGTGAGTTACCACCTGGGAGCAGCCTATTTTAGCCCAACTGTGCCTTTTTTTGACCATACCCCCAAAAAGCTACCATTATTTAAAAATGATAATTTGTAACTTCAATACAAATCACCTACATAACTTAATTTTAGCAGAGTTTCAAAAGGAATTGAGAGGTCAAACAACTTTGTGTGGCAGTTGGAAGCAGAAACAGAGCGGGGAGATCTCTCTAGGGAATATTGCAGCCAATCAGAATTCCTTTGTGACGTACATCAGACGCTGTTTGTGGGATTCCTTCCAAATATTTCAGGAACTCTACAATAACCCAATTATCTTAAGCTTTTCAAATGTCTTCATTCCACAAAACACCCATATACCATGATTATACTATATATATGATACTGTAAAATGTGACTCTGGTATTCCAAAAAAAAACATTGTTGTCAACTTTTCTAAGGATTTTTGCATTTTTTATTTTTAGTACTTTGGACTTGCTGAAAATCTTTCTTTTTTTTTTAGTGGCATTTCTTGGTTGTTTGGATGTGTTTTGTTTTTTTTAAATAAAATTGCATAAAATTATTTGAAATGATTGATTTCACAAATTGGCCTCAATTACTGTTTTGAGCTTTTATTTTGGGGCCTAAAAGGTTACTTTTTGATTTTGCGTGATCACAATAGTGTATTTCCTCCAAAAAGCCCTATTTCTCCTATGGAGCCAAAAAGATCTTGGCGCTAGCAATATATTTTCAGGTCACTTTTCAACTGATTTTTACTTATTGAATTACGCATCTCTAGGTACTTGATAACTCCTCAGATGGGCTTTTCAGACATCTTTAACACAACTTTGCGGCTATTTCCAAACAGTCTATTATCTTGCACATTTGTTAAACAAAATGGCCACAGGAGACATTCTAGAGTAGAGCTTTCCAAACGGTGTGTCGTGACACATTAGTGTGTCGGCGGCAGTGGGTAGGTGTGTCCCTGCTTCAGCACAAATTTTATTGAATTTTGTTTTTACACTTTTTTGGGGGGTTTCCGACTTTCCGCCTGCCTGCTAGGCATATCATATGATTGACACGTGATTGATACCTTGGCCTCTATTTATGAAAGGTCTTGTGGACCGCCTCCCCCTTCTTACTCGCGGCCAATCGGCCGCCAGCAGGGAGGTGTCAATCAACCCGATCGTATTCGATCGGGTTGAACTGCGACAATTCCTGTACGCCTGCTCAGAGCAGGCGGACAGGGTTATGGAGCAGCGGTCTTTAGACCGCTGTTTCATAACTGCTGTTTCTGGCGAGTCTGAAGACTCGCCAGAAACACGGGCCATCAAGCTCCATTCTGAGCTTGATAGATAGGCCCCCTTGTGGGTCACAGATCATCTTAACCTATTGGCGCAGCTCAGTGGGAACTGAAACTATTCCCATTGGCGGCTTTGGAGGCACATTGGCTCCTGACTGCACGTGTAGTCTCCTCAATCGGCTCTCATGACTGCACGTGTAGTACTACTTAACACACTACTCCTATCTGGTGGCACATTAGATTGCATGCGCAGTGCCCCAAATTTGAAGTAGGAGGACCGACCAAGCATCTTTTTCCATCTCCCAGTTCCTAAAATTGATGCCATATACACGTCCCCTGATAGGGGACGTAACAGGGATTAAACTGATAAGAATAGTACTACTTAATACACCACTCCTATCTGGTGGCACATTAGACTGCAGGCGCAGTGCCCCAAATTTGAAGTAGGAGGACCGACCAAGCATCTTTTTCCTTCTCCCAGTTCCTAAAATTGATGCCATATACACGTCCCCTGATAGGGGACGTAACAGGGATTAAACTCATAGGAATAGTACTACTTAACACACCTTATAATAACGCAGAGAGAGGCAATGCAGATAGAGGAGTCTGAAGAAGAGGAGTCAGAGAAGGAAGGTGGCTTTGAGGAGGTGGAAGACCAAACACAGCAGGCATCCCAGGGGGCTTGTTGTCACCTTTCAGGGACCCTTAGTGTTGTACGTGGCTGGGTGGAGGAAGAGACCTTCAATGACATCAGTGAGGACAAGGAACGGGACATGGCTAGCTTGGTATCCAACCTTGTGCAAATGGGGAGTTTGCGGTTGTGCAAATGGACTGTTTGCGGTTGTTTGCGGTGCGTTAAACGGGGAGTTTGGTCTGTCACTGTGAAGCGGGCGTAACCCTTACACTACCTGATTGATACAACATCATACCTGATGTTTTAAAGCACGTTATTCCAAACAATTTAGGAATGTTAGGTGATTTATGCCCTTTATGGCTTAAAACCAGACTCTGCATCAACTATGTAATTTTCCATGGGAGTTTTGCCATGGATCCCCCTCCGGCATGCCACAGTCCAGGTGTTAGTCCCCTTGAAACAACTTTTCCATCACTATTGTGGCCAGAAAGAGTCCCTGTGGGTTTTAAAGTTCGCCTGCCTATTGAAGTCTATGGCGGTTCGCCGGTTCGCCTGTTCGCGAACAGTTGTGGAAGTTTGCGTTCGCCGTTCGCGAACCCAAATTTTTATGTTCGCGACATCACTAACAATATATAATACAGTTGAAATACCAAACCCAAACATCACTAGTAAATATTGGGGGACGGTAACGATTAACTTTATTCTGCTCTAAACTATAGCATACCTAAGTTTGCAAATAAAACCTAGGGGTATCAAACAATCAACATATTTGAACATTTAACATACCTAACCAAGATGCCCTTGTTCAGATTAATGTTAGTAGTGTCGAAATAACTACAAACAACACAGAGATGATTAATACTATACTGCAAATACAGACTAGTAGATTCTCAAGTGCGGTAAAGTACACAGTTTAATTCTAAGCGCAAAAAACTGTTTTGATACTCATTACATAAAGTGGGAAAAACTGCCCTCAACTAGAAGCAGTTTAATTTTGCCAAACATTGTATCCTCATAGATAACTTGCTTTTTTGCTACAAGTGAACTTCACAAACTTTAATTTAAACACCCATTTAAAGAGACAGTGTCTATTATTACCATTACGTAACCTTAGTGGTCAAATACAATGTGCATTACTATATAGTGAACATTTATGATGTTGAACCAGTTATAAAAACATAAAGTTGAATGACACTATACTGCAAATATAATAAAGCTGATACTAAAGTGTGGTAAAAGAAACGGCAACATTCCAAACACTGTTCATGCTTGATATACCCTGTAAAGAGTCACATTGCCCTGTATTATAAGCAGTGAAACGATATTAATACCAAGAAATATTGCACCCGTGGTGATAAGCTGTTCTTTTTCAATAAGTGAATTTCACTTATTGAATTTGAGTCCCAACACATATTTAAAGAGACAGTGGGGCATATGTATGAAGCTCCGAATGGAGCTTGATGCCCCGTGTTTCTGAGGGGCCTGCAGGCTCGCCAGAAAAAGCAGTTATGAAGCAGCGGTCACAAAGACCGCTGCTCCATAACCCTGTCCGCTTGCTCTGAGCAGGCGGACAGACATCGCCGGAAATCAACCCGATCGAGTACGATCGGGTTGATTGACACCCCCCTGCTGGCGGCCCATGGGCCGCGAGTCTGCAGGGGGCGGCATTGCACCAGCAGCTCTTGTGAGCTGCTGGTGCAATGCTGAATACGGCGAGCGTATTGCTCGCCGTATTTAGCAAGGTCTGTCGGACCTGATCCGCTCTGTTGGATCAGGTCCGACAGACCTTGATAACTAGAGGCCAGTCTCTGTAATTTGGACAAGAATATACCTACACTAATGTCGGAGTGATTTGAAATTACATCTAGACTGAAACTTCTCTAATCATATTATAGCAACTAATATGTTCAGACCAATATCCAATTCTTGAAAAAGTAACTTATTATCTGCTATATATTGCGGATAATTTATAATACTGTTTTGAATTACAAGCAAATTGTTACTCCAAAATATCATATTGACAGTGTTAATTTACTTTCCACATCAGGGAATAGCACCAACCTCTCTTCACATATGCATTTAAAGAGACAATCTCTTTTATCCTGAACTACGCCATTACCAGCGTTCAAACAATATTGCCCAACCATGCTCAGGGTTCCATTTGTATATTTGCTGCTCATTTGACCCCCACAGACAACTATATCCCAGCATTATCACTGTTGCACACAAGAATATGACACCAGACAAAGTGACAATAGCAGAATTAGACTTGTGTGTGTGTTTTTAAAGTAAATGTTTCCCTTTATTTTTAAATTTATTGAACTCATTAGAAGTTAAATTTTAGAATTCAT
Organism: Bombina bombina; assembly: GCF_027579735.1. Taxonomy (NCBI): domain Eukaryota; kingdom Metazoa; phylum Chordata; class Amphibia; order Anura; family Bombinatoridae; genus Bombina; species Bombina bombina. The sequence goes on from NC_069504.1 coordinate 1,121,833,179, forward strand.
TCCCACCCCCTTCTTTCTCTTTCTGAGATTTGACAATCACCATTAGTAGTGATCAAATTATAAGATCACATGCAAGAAAATATCCAATAACTTAATACACAGCACCACTTTGCTCAACAGATACTGTATATAATAACAAATATTCAATTGATAAAATACTTTGAGCCATAAGAAGTTTGAACAAGTTATATTAGTAGTGCCATTGGTTTTTCTGCTGCTTTTCTAAAATATATACACATATATTTTACAGCAAAACAGTCTAAATAATTAATACAGGGCAACTCCCCAATTTGTGCACAGAATTTTTATCCCAGGAATACTTAGCCAAATTCTCCAATGTGTCCAACATCAGCCATCATCAGCAAGAGAGGATAAGAGAGAGAGAGAATGAAAGTGTTTCCCAATTTGTTTCTCAATTCAAAGGGGCTTGGCCTATCATATGCCAGTCAACGCTAATGGGAGTGTCTTTAACACCTAGCTCAGACAGAGAAAGGTGTATCTGGGGGGAAGGGATTTTAAAACTAGCTATGTGACTATGCCAGGGATAAAATCTGTGATTTATGTCACCACATTCTCGAACCCAGATTAATCAAGATAAATCTAGAAGTAATAATTCACCAACATCATATAACTTAAAAAAATATAGCTAAAAAACTAAATAAAACATAGATTAAACTGACTCATAGATGAAGGTTATTATCCCTCATAAGGCTCCAGGGAATATAGGTAAAAACTAACAGAAACGTGGAAGTCGCAATATGTTCAAGAGGTAAGTCTCCAATCATAATTCCAAAGATGAACACTCTTGGCAGGGAGGAAAAAGGTTGTGAGAAGAGTTCGGATTGCCTTACACCATTGTTGAAGCTGTGCATCTCAAGCTTCTGTGAATCCGAAGCAAGGTTGATTAGTGGACTGGTGTTGGAAGCATAAGTCTCAAATGTATTAGCTCTCTGTCCTACACATTCTTCTGTGCACGATATGGTCTTTTCGCAATCAATTTCCATTGCGCAGGTATTACAAGTCTTGAAAAGCACAACAATCCTTTCCGCGCTGAAAGAGCAGTTGTTAATGGTTTTGCGCAACCTAAAAGTTTCATGAAACGCTTCAAAAATACATTAGAAAGTACATTTACACTCATATTAACACTGTCTAATAAAAAAGATAAGATAGGAGATCTCGGGTGTTAAAAAAAAAAAGCAGATGCAGGGATTTTACATTGACATACATACACATACATAGAGAAACATACATTTATATGTATAGAAAATGGAGATAATGAACATATTTTACATTACAAACTTATGCACATCAAGCAATATCTCAGAGATTTTAAAACAGATATTCGCATATAGATCTCGAGATATCTAGACATATATATTCATACACATATCTCCCTATAAATAGATATATCTATCCAAAAATCATCACATATATAGAGAAATATTTATTTATAAATAAATAGAACATATTCTGTTACAAAACAATTTTGCAATATGAAATATTCACATTTGTGCAACAGATTAGGGTTTTTGTGTTTTTTTTTTTTCTTTCTATTTGTTTTCTCCATTGACTTCTATGTGGAATACGTGATCGTGCATGTGATTTAGCTGTTGGGATTACGTGGCTTAATGTGCGCGCAACATAAGTTATTTTGCAACTTGTAATAGCTGCGCAGCACAGAATGTGAAAAAGCCATAACATTCTCAGAGTTTTCACAACTGATTTTTGCCGTGCGACTTGTAATCTTACCCTTAGCAGTGGTGCGGATAGAAGCGGATTGCAATAGTTAACTATAAAAGCCAGAACCAAGCCATCTCCTGTAAAAACAAAAATGAATTTAATAACACCAATACTGTTAGTGACAATCACATCAGTGTGAGTGAAAAATACATTCAGATATAAAATATAATTTATAAAAACACGCCATTTGAAGATGTTGTTGTCCTGAAGTGCCTATAGAAGTACAGTATGTCCATCCTGCCAAGATACAGATGGCATTCACTGAGTAATGAGGTTATATTGTGGTGTCATTTTCCTTGCCAAGTGAACAAATGGGTTCCTTGAATACAATTTTTCTGTAACCTTAAGAGGTATGAATAGGCTGCTGTATGTGTCAATTTCAGGAGACCTCACAGTTTCGAAAACAGGTATTTCACACAAAAAAGCAGGTTTTTAAGAAACAATATGATAAAGCATTGTGATCACTTGAGAAACGCGGCTCCCAATTTATCCAGAAACCAAACATAATTTTTGGAGCAAATTGCCGATAGTGATCTATCCCATTATGAGCTAATATTTATGGTTACGTGGAAAACACTGCATTCAAACATATTAGTACCATATCAATGATACTGAATTAATTTGTTGTAGTGTTTTACATTTGCTTGGGGGATGTAGTTTCTTTACCGTGATGATCTTTGTGAGAACCCACTTTGAAAGTATGTGCTTATTTAGAATATATCTTTTTAATTTTTTCTTATAGAAATGGGAGCTATTCTAATTAAATGGAATGGTAAAAACACGCAACTTGCTATATAATGTGCTTCTGTGCAAATTCAAACTGACTGCAATACAGCCCAATGAGCCCTCTATGGAAGGGACACACAATGCATACTGGGTAATAAATGTATAGTTATCTAGAGTAGCACAAAAACAGGAGCTCAGGTGTCAGGAAAGCTAATGACTCCATGTTGTATAGGAATTTGTTACATATTAGTACAATCATACACATCTATCTTTAATAACTGGATAGTTCATATTTTTTATTAAAATGTATTTTGTTTAATTGAAACTAAGATAAGTTATTAATTTTGAACTTAGATTTTTACCCCTAATAAAGTTTTGTATTATTAACAAATGTACAGGCACAACCCATGTTCTAAACAAAGGGTGATAACTGATTGCAGGGCATTCTTAGCTTTACAGAATATATATATATATATATATATATATATATATAAGTTTAATATATTTCTGTAAAAGTCACTACTCCATCAATCAATTCTGTCCAGCTCATAACATTTTGCTTCCTATATTTAATATATTTTTCTGCAGATGAATCAATCCCCAAACTACATCAGATGAAAACTGTCAGTGCTAGATCAGATGTGAGCAAACAGGGAACCAAAATAAAAAGAAAACTAATCTAAACCAACAGAAAATGGATGTAAACTAACAGAGAACCAACATAAACAGAAAACTGATGTAAACTAAAAGAGAGCCAATGTAAACAGAAAACTGATGTAAACTAACAGAGAACCAACATAAACAGAAAACTGATGTAAACTAAAAGAGAACCAATGTAAACAGAAAACTGATGTAAACTAAAAGAGAACCAATGTAAACAGAAAACTGATGTAAATTAACAGAGAACCAACATAAACAGACAACTGATGTAAACTAACAGAGAACCAATGTAAAAAAAAAAAAAAAACTGATGTAAACTAACAGAGAACCAATGTAAACAAAAAAAAACTGATGTAAACTAACAGAGAACCAACATAAACAAAAAAACTGGTGTAAACTAACAGAGAACCAATGTAAACAAAAAAACTGATGTAAACTAACAGAGAACCAATGTAAACAAAAAAAACTGATGTAAACTAACAGAGAACCAATGTAAAAAAAAAAAACTGATGTAAACTAACAGAGAACCAATGTAAAAAAAAAAACTGATGTAAACTAACAGAGAACCAATGTAAACAAAAAAAACTGATGTAAACTAACAGAGAACCAATGTAAACAAAAAAAACTGATGTAAACTAACAGAGAACCAACATAAACAGAAATCTGATGCAATTTAACAGAAAACCAATGTAAACAGAAAATGGATGTAAACTAACAGAGAAACAAAAAAATAGAAAACTGATTTAAACTAACAGAGAAACAATATAAACAGAAAACTGATTTAAACTAACAGAGAACCAATGTAAACAGAAAACTGATGCAAACTAACAGAGAACCAACATAAACAGAAAACTGATATAAACTAACAGAGAACCAACATAAACAGAAAACTGATGTAAACTGCAGAGAACCAATGTAAACAGAGATCCTATGTAAACAGAGAACCAATGTAAACATAGAACCAATGTAAACATAGAACCTATGTAAACAGAGATCTTATGTAAACAGATAACCCATGAAAACAGAGAGCCTATGTAAACAGATAACCTACGTAAACAGAGATCCTATGTAAACAGAGATCCTATGTAAACAAAGAACCAATGTAAACAGATAGCCTTTGTAAACAGAGAGCCTATGTAAGCAAAGAACCAATGTAAACAGATATCCTTTGTAAAGAGAGAGCCTATGTAAACAAAGAACCAATGTAAACAGATAACCTTTGTAAATAGAGATCCTAATTAAGCAGGTAACCTATGTAAACAAAAAAATAGAGCCTATGTAAACAAACAGATAACCTATGTAAACAGAGATCATATGTAAACAGAGATCATATGTAAACAAAGAACCAGTGTAAACAGATAGCCTTTGTAAACAAAGAACCAATGTAAACAGATAACCTTTGTAAACAGAGATCCTATGTAAGCAGGTAACATAACTGAAAGATCCTATGTAAAAAAAAAAGAGAGAACTGCTATAAACAGATCCTATGTAAACAAAGAGAGAACTGCTATACACAGATCCTATGTAAACAAAGAGAGGACTGCTATAAACAGATCCTATGTAAACAAAGAGAGAACTGCTATAAACAGATCCTATGTAAACAAAGAGAGGACTGCTATAAACGGATCCTATGTAAACAAAGAGAGAACTGATGTAAACAGATCCTATGTAAACAAAGAGAGAACTGCTATAAACAGATCCTATGTAAACAAAGAGAGAACTGCTATAAACAGATCCTATGTAAACAAAGAGAGGACTGCTATAAACAGATCCTATGTAAACAAAGAGAGAACTGCTATAAACAGATCCTATGTAAACAAAAAAGAGAACTGCTATAAACAGATCCTATGTAAACAAAGAGAGAATTGCTATAAACAGATCCTATGTAAAAAAAGAGAGGACTGCTATAAACGGATCCTATGTAAACAAAGAGAGAACTGATGTAAACAGATCCTATGTAAACACAGAGAACCAGTATAAACAGATAACCTATGTAAACAAACAGAGAGCTGATGTAAACAGATCCTTTGTAAACAAAGAGAGAACTGCTATAAACAGATCCTATGTAAACAAAGAGAGAACTGCTATAAACAGATCCTATGTAAACAAAGAGAGAACTGATGTAAACAGATCCTATGTAAACAAAGAGAGAACTGATGTAAACAGATCCTATGTAAGCAAAGAGAGAACTGATGTAAACAGATCCTATGTAAACACAGAGAACCAGTAGAAACAGATAACCTATGTAAACAAACAGAGAGCTGATGTAAGCAGATCCTATGTAAACAAAGAGAGAACTGATATAAACAGATCCTATGAAAACAAAGAGAACCAATGTAAATGGATCACCTATGTAAACAGAGAGCCTATATAAACAAACAGAGAACCAATGTAAACAGATAACCTATGTAAACAGATCATATGTAAACAAACAGAGAACCAATATAAACAGAGAGACTCTGTAAACAAACAAAGAACCAATGTAAACAGATAACCTATTAACCCCTTCATGCCGGGGGCAAGTGCTTAGATCGTAATGAAGTTCCGATATGAAAACACTTGCTGGAAAAATGTAATCACACATTTTTTATTTTTATATATAAAGCTTTATTTATAAAATATACAGAAGAGTTAGCTCATACTATTACTCAGGCTACTAGTAATTATTTAACAATGTGATGATAGTCACTAATAATTATGTATCAAAAATTAAAGCAGAAAAGAGCAGTTGACAAATCCTACTACTAAAGAGTGACCAAGACCACACTAGAGTACAGTAAAATAGGTTTTAATGCATCTGCCTGCTAAGCATACTTAAATACACCACAATGATAAAATACATAAAAGACATATACATAAGTATGTGAACAAATGTCCTTGCAAAAGACTCCTTAGTTGAACCCACAAGAACTGCCTGGGAAATAGGAGCACTAAAGTGCAAAAGCTCCCAAACTTTGATCCTCTTTTCAGCGTGGGCAGATGTTAGCCATGAAGTATTCAGAGAAATGGATACATTTCGGTTATTTGAAACATCAAATGCAGGATAATAAGGCGTGCTTGCAAAGGGGTAAAAATGGCCAAAAACACAAACCTCTTCAGGGCTATCACAAGCCTTAGACTTAGAAGCAGGTAAGGTTTGCCTTCCCTCTCGTAGCAACTACTGCCCGCTTAACAGCTGATCCTTGTGACATTTGCTCACTAACAGATGCTTCATCTCTCCAGGGTGAGTATTTATCCGGTTCTCAGTTCACATAATGCGGCCACTGATCTTGAGCAACAGCAAGGTAGTTTCGTCACATACTACCGCTTCACCACATGTGCTAAACAATTGCCAGGATGACGCATTTCGCCCCTTCCACTTGAGGGCTGGCCGGGGCTTTGTTAGATAGTTTGCAGTGTTGCTGAGCAGTCCTTAAAAGCAGGTACCCAGTCACTCCTCCATTTTATTTAAAGGTGCCACACATTAAATGCTCTGTGAGAGCGTTCCACTTTGTAACTTTGTTACTAATATTCTACCATCATGATATATATTACTTGATCCGCATGGCATATTTCTAAACCCTTTTTGATATTTTAAGAGTTTACAATTATATACATTTCAAAGTGATGTCCTTGATTATTTGATACATTCAGCATACTAGCATACATTACAGGATTTACATATTTAAGTGATAAATTTCATAAAGACTTATCGGGAATTAGATAAAACATGCATGTCCTTATCATAGCACATAATGTACATACATTTTAAAGAAAACACACATATTCCATTTTTTCATTTAACCCTTTAGAGGCTATTGTCTTTAGTAAATACATCCAACGAGTTTCATGTTGGAGTAATGTTTTATCCAAGTTTCCACCTCTTCTATTAGACTTTAAATGCTCTATTCCAATAATCCTCAGTCCTGAGTGATCTGAATTAAGGCATTCTCTAAAATGCCTTGCTACAGGACTGTCACAGTCTTTATTTTTAATATCATTTCTGTGTTCACGTACCCTCTCTTTCAGTTCTCTGCCAGTTTTAGCGACGTAAAAGTCGGACATGAGCATGATAGAATGTAAATGACTCCAGAAGTGTTACAGGTAATCCATTGTTTTATTTTGAAGGTTTCACTAGATTCGGTACAGAAAGTTTTGTTTTTCAAAATATTATGACAGTAAGTACATTTACCACAGGAGTGACAGCCAGCCCTCTCCTGCCTCTGTGTTAACCAATTCTGTGCTGGTTTACTTCTTTTGAACTCTGAGCGAACCAATTTATCCTTTAAGCTGGGAGTTCTATTTGCTGTCATTAGTGGAGTTTCAGACACAAAATCTTTTAGTGATTTATCAGCTAACAAAATGTGCCAATGTTTATGCAGAATTGACTTTACTTTGCTCCAGTGACTATTACACAGAGTAATTAGTCTAGTGTGATCTTGATCAGTACTTAATTCCTTGTTTTTAAACAGCAAATCTTGTCTTTTTGTTACTCTACCTCTCCACCAGGCTCCCCTATTTTGAGGCATCTTACCAATACAATTTTTCTGCACATTTTTGTGTGAATGGTGCAATGATTAATTTTGTAAGATTTTTAAATTACGATTTACATTGTACACTTTAGTAATGTCTGCATCTCCTTCCCATATGAACATGCAGTATAGCAAGGCACCCAGTTTTCAGAGTAAAAGTGGCTTTAGATAATTTTACCAGGGAAATAGAAGTACTGGCGAGTCAAATCAAAATTAAACTTTCATGATACAGATAGGGCATGTGATTTTAAACAAATTTCCAATTTACTTTTATCTTAAAATTTGATTTTGGTATTCTTTGTCAAAAGCTAAACCTAGGTAGTCTCATACACTGATTTCTAAGCCCTTTAAGACTGCCTATTATCTCAGTATATTTTGACCGTTTTCGCAGCTAGATAGTGCTAGTTCAAGTGTGTCATATAGATAACATACTCACTCTCATGGAGTTATGTATGAGTCAGCACTAATTGGCTAAATTGCAACTTTGTCAAAAGAACTGAAATAAGAGGGCAGTCTGCAGAGACTTAGATACAAGGTAATCACAGAGGTAAAAAGTATATTAATATAAAAGTATTTGTTATGCAAAACTGGGGAATGGGTAATAAAGGGATTATTAAACAATAAAAATGTTCAAGTAGACTGCCCTTTTAAGAGATAGTGAGATTGTGTAAAAATACACCAATTACATATTACCCTCATAGAAGACCACATGTAGATGAACATAAAGGCTATTATAAGATACAGTATACTGAAAGTAATGTGATCTGTTGCCTGCAGGATTTAATTTATAACCCCCCTACTCCCTGCTAACTACTCTCTCCCCAGTGAAGTTTCTGTTTTCAGTAAACTTCATTACTTTCTATGAGAGACATCTCACAAGGACAGTGATTTCTTTTTAGAGAATTCCCTGTGTCAGTGAAGTAGTTTACATTTAACATGAAGATGTGATAATCTGGCCCATCTAGGGTCATTTATGACAAAATACTGTAACACAATAGATCATGTAATATTTGTTTTAGTCTGTCCCTTTAATTTGCTTGCTTAATGATTTAAAAATGTTTGTCCTTGAAGAGAGCAACAGTGTTAAATCAACACACTATATAATTACAACACCTTTTGATCCAGCTTTTCTCCTGTTATGTGTATTATAAACACTGAACAATGCCGGTGGAAAAGGAAATGAGAGGCAGATCTGAAATTGACAAAAGGTTATGTTAATAAACAGAATGCAGAGAGCCAAGGCTTTGCTGACTGTTCTGCGTTATAGTATAAACATTACCACGTCCTCTTTGCTTTGGGACATTTTTGTTATTGGAAGAGGCAGAAACAGGTGGCATGTGAAGAGCGAGAACCAAGCACGCTGGAGCCCAAATTATTAATGATGACAGTTTTTTGTTTTACAGTGGCAAATATGGCATGTCAGTAAATATATAAATATATATACATACATGCACATATACATTTAGCACCCTCTTGCAAGCATACAGCTAGATTGAAAGCAAAATGGAACAGTAGGTTATAGCATTTGGCCAAATAGTGATAGGACCCCATCAAGGTCTCTTCCTCCCTAAGTCCCTAAACTACAGCCATGCAAATGCACGCCTTCAACCAAACACACTGTGATACAAACAAGTGTGACACAGGCCCTCGTAATTTCACTAAACACATACAAAACATAGGAATGGACTGCATTCTAAAACCGGACTGGGTACAGATCTATGACTCTGCAAAAGTCACATCCATGGGTTCTCACCAGCACTCTCTGGCAGGTGAAAAGCTTTCAGGGACTCAGGCAGTTAACCCCAGACAAGCCTGCTTTATATGTTTCCCTGAAAGCTGTGCAGCTGTCTGAGAGTGCTGGTGAGTACCCAGGGCTGTGAGTTTTGCAGGGTCATGGGATGTGTGCCAAGTCCGATTTGAGAGTGCAGTTCGTTTCTGGGAAAATAAAAGGGATGTAAAATGTTATATTACTAAGAGCAAAACCAAATTATGCATCTAGGATCCAAAAACCCAAAGGTCAATTATAGTTTTAATGGCACTTTACTGACTGTAACTAAAGAGGAACAGGACTTGGGATTTACCGTAATATTTCAGATTATTTAAAATTTGGTAGCCAATGCAGTAAGGCCAGTTGAACACTTGGTTGCATTGGGAGAGCTATTAGTAGCAGAAATAACAAGGTTCCTATGCCACTTTACAGATCACTAGTTAGGCTTCATCTGTAATATTATGTACAGTTCTGGAGAACATGGGGACAAATTATCAAGCTCCGAATGATGCCCCTGTTTCTGCTGCTCCATAACTTGTATGCCTGCTCTGAGATTTCGGACATAAATCCGCCCGATCCTATATGATCGGGCTGATTGACACCCCATGCTAACGGCCAATTGGCTGCAAATCTGCAGGGGGTGGCATTGCACAAGCAGTTCACAAGAACTGCTTGTGCAATGATAAATGCCGACAGCGTATGCTGTCAGCATTTATTGATGTGCGGCGGACATGATAGGCTACATTGTATCATGTCCGCTTGCACATTCATAAATCGGGCCCCATATCTTCAGAAAGATATAAATAAACTATAAACTGACAAAAGAGGGCTACTAAATGGTACATGGTCTTATAAATAAAACAAATAAAGATCCTATTATCTAAATATATATAGTTTAGAGAAGAGAACGGAAAGAGGTGACATGATAGAAACCTTTAAATATATGAAGGGACTTAATAAAGTGGAAGCTAAAAGCATTTTTCACAAAAAAAAAAAGAAATACCAAAACAAGGGGTCACAATCTTGAATTAGAGGGTAGCAGATTAAGGAGAAATGAAAGGAAGCGTTTTTTTTACAGAAATGGTGGTGGATTCATGGAATAAACTTCATTTAGAGGTGGTAAACACAAAGGCCTCTAGTTATCAAGCCGTCAACCGCAAATACGCTGGAATTCCGCAGCATATTTGTGGCGAGGCTGATTTGCAGTAGTTATCAAGTCATACAGCCCAGCAAAAGTAGAATTTAGTGACGTAACCTACGATCCGCCGGTCTCAGTCTGACACAGATCGATGGTTACGTCACTACAGATGTTCCGAACACAAGTTCGGCACAATCTGACTACTTTTGGTAGTTATCAAACTACTACCAGGTACGCTCGCCACTATTCCGGGCCAGCGTACCTGGTTTTCAATCTGCCGCCCTGGAGGCGGCGGATCCCATAGGAATCAATTGGAGTCTGACAGCAGTGAGAGCTCATGTTCGCTGCTGCCCGATATCCCATTGATTCCTATGGGAGATGTCTGCACCTAACACCCTAACATGTACCCCGAGTCTAAACACCCCTAATCTGCCCCCCCTACACCGCCGCCACCTACATTATACTTATTAACCTCTAAACCGCCGCTCCCGGACCCCGCCACAACTAAATAAACTTACTAACCCCTAAACCGCCACTCCCGGACCCCGCCGCCACTATAAAAAATATATTAACCCCTAAACCGCCGCTCCCGGACCCCGCCGCCACCTACATAATACCTATTAACCCCTAATCTGCCACCCCCTATACCGTCGCCACCTATATTAAATTTATTTACTCCTAATCTGCCCCCCCATACCGCCGCCACCTATCTTAAACTTGTTAACCCCTATCCTGCGGATCCCGGACCCCGCCGCAACTAAATACATTGTTTAACCCCTAAACCACCGCACCTGGGGCCCATCGCCACCTACATTACATTTATTAACCCCTATCTTGCCCCCCACTACACCGCCGCCACCTACATTAAACTCATTAACCCCTAAACCGCCGCTCCCGGACCCCGCCGCCACCTATATTAAACTTATTAACCCCTATCCTGCCCCCCTATACCGCCGCCACATATATTAAACTTATTAACCCCTAAACCTAAGTCTAACACTAACACCCCCCTAACTTTAATATTATTTTAATAAATCTAAATAAAACTTACTATTATTAACTAAATTATTCCTATTTAAAAATAAATACTTACCTGTAAAATAAACCCTAAGATAGCTACAATATAATTAATAATTATAGTGTAGCTATTTTAGGATTTACTTTTATTTTACAGGCAACTTTGTATTTATTTTAACCAGGTACAATAGTTATTAAATAGTTATTAACTATTTAATAACTACCTAGCTAAAATACTTACAAAATTACCTGTAAAATAAATCCTAACCTAAGTTACAATTAAACCTAACACTACACTATCATTAAAATAATTACATAAATTAACTACAATTACCTAAAATTAAATTCAATTAAATAAAATAAACTATAGTACAAAAACAAACAAACACTAAATTACAGAAAAAAAAATACAAGACGTTTAAACTAATTACACCTGATCTAAACCCCCAAATAAAATAATAAAGCCCCCCAAAATAAAAAAATGCCCTACCCTATTCTAAATTACAAAGTAACCAGCTCTTTTACCAGCCCTTAAAAGGGCTTTTTGCGGGGCATTGCCCCAAAGTAATCAGCTCTTTTACCTGTAAAAAAAAATACAACCCCCCCAACATTAAAACCCACCACCCACATACCCCTACTCTAACCCACCCAAACACCCCTTAAAAAAACCTAACACTAAACCCCTGAAGATCTCAATACCTTGAGTCATCTTCACTCAGCCGAGCCGAATTCTTCATCCAAGCGGGGCAAGAAGAGGTCCTCCATCCGGCCAAAGTCTTCATCCAAGCGAGGCAAGAAGAGGTCCTCCATCCAGTAGAAGTCTTCATCCAAGCGGGGCAGAAGAGGTCCTCCATCCGGTAGAAGTCTTCATCCAAGCGGTGTCTTCAATCTTCATCCAACCGCGGCTCCATCTTCCAGACCTCCGGCTCGGAACATCCTGCTGGCCCGACGGACTAATGACGAATGAAGGTTCCTTTATGGGACGTCATCCAAGATGGCGTCCCTCGAATTCCTAATTCGTCTTTAGTTCGTCGGGCCATCAGGATGCTCCGCATCGGAGGTCTGGAAGATGGAGCCGTGGTTGGATGAAGATTGAAGACACCGCTTGGATGAAGACTTCTACCGGATGGAGGACCTCTTCTTGCCCCGCTTGGATGAAGACTTCGGCCGGATGAAGGACCTCTTCTTGCCCCGCTTGGATGAAGAATTCAGCTTGGCTGAGTGAAGACGAGATCTTCAGGGGGTTAGTGTTAGGTTTTTTAAGGGGGTTTTGGGTGGGTTAGAGTAGGGGTATGTGGGTGGTGGGTTTTAATGTTGGGGGGGTTGTATTTTTTTTTACAGGTAAAAGAGCTGATTACTTTGGGGCAATGCCCCGCAAAAAGCCCTTTTAAGGGCTGGTAAAAGAGCTGGTTACTTTGTAATTTAGAATAGGGTAGGTCATTTTTTTATTTTGGGGGGCTTTATTATTTTATTAGGGGGCTTAGATTAGGTGTAATTAGTTTAAACGTCTTGTATTTTTTTCTGTAATTTAGTGTTTGTTTGTTTTTGTACTATAGTTTAGTTTATTTAATTGAATTTAATTTTAGGTAATTGTATTTAATTTATGTAATTATTTTAATGATAGTGTAGTGTTAGGTTTAATTGTAACTTAGGTTAGGATTTATTTTACAGGTAATTTTGTAAGTATTTTAGCTAGGTAGTTATTAAATATTATTAATTATATTGTAGCTATCTTAGGGTTTATTTTACAGGTAAGTATTTATTTTTAAATAGGAATAATTTAGTTAATAATAGTAAGTTTTATTTAGATTTATTAAAATAATATTAAAGTTAGGGGGTGTTAGTGTTAGACTTAGGTTTAGGGGTTAATAAGTTTAATATATGTGGTGGCGGTATAGGGGGGCAGGATAGGGGTTAATAAGTTTAATATAGGTGGCTGCAGGGTCCGGGAGCGGCGGTTTAGGGGTTAATGAGTTTAAGGTAGGTGGCGGCGGTGTAGTGGGTGGCAGGATAGGGGTTAATAAATGTAATGTAGGTGGCGGTGGGCTCCGGGTGCGGCGGTTTAGGGGTGGTTTAGGGGGTAATAACTTTATTTAGGTGCGGGGGGCTCAGGGAGCGGCAGTTTAGGGGGTAAAGCAGTATAGTTAAGTGTGGGTGCTTAGTGACAGTATAGCAAGAAAGCTGCGAAGAAGCCGATGAGCAGCGAGATTGATGACGGTCAGTTAACAACAGTCCACTGCTTATCGCTCTGTACTTGGTGCGGGGCTTCTTGACAGCTTTCTTGATAACTTTGGCGAACGTATTCAGGTCCGCGGCAGCGATGGTAGTCGAGATTAGGGGAGCGTATTGGGCCGGCGAATGCAGGAAAGTAGACGGCTTCATAACTAGAGGCCAAAGACTGTAAAGGAATTGTGCAAGGCTATGCTAAGAAAACAGTAACGTAATATGTGTAGACTTGATGGGACATGCATAAGGTTATCCTAAGCAATAAGTAACATGTAATATGTGTAGACTTGATGAGGCATGCATAAGGCTATCCTAAGCAAACAGTAACATGTAATATGTATAGACTTGATGGGACATACATAAGGCTATCCTAAGAAAACAGTAACATGTAATATATATAGACTTGATGGGACATGCATAAGGCTATCCTAAGAAAACAGTAACATGTCATATGTGTTGACTTGATGGGACATACATAAGGCTATCCTAAGAAAACAGTAACATGTAATATGTGTAGACTTGATGGGACATGCATAAGGCTATCCTAAGGAAACAGTTACATGCAATATGTATAGACTTGATGGGACATGCATAAGGCTATTCTAAGGAAACAGTAACATGTAATATGTGTAGACTTGATGAGACATGCATAAGGCTATTCTAAGGAAACAGTAACATGTAATATGTGTAGACTTGATGGGACATGCATAAGGCTATCCTAAGTAATAAGTAACATGTAATATGTGTAGACTTGATGGGACATGCATAAGGCTATCCTAAGGAAACAGTAACATGTAATATGTGTAGAATTTATGGTACATGCATAAGGCTTTCCTAAGGAAACAGTAACATGTAATATGTGTAGACTTGATGGGACATGCATAAGGCTATCCTAAGTAATAAGTAACATGTAATATGTGTAGACTTTATGGTACATGCATAAGGCTATCCTAAGGAAACAGTAACATGTAATATGTGTAGACTTGATGGGACATGCATAAGGCTATCCTAAGGAAACAGTAACATGTAATATGTGTAGAATTTATAGTACATGCATAAGGCTTTCCTAAGGAAACAGTAACATGTAATATGTGTAGACTTGATGGGACATGCATAAGGCTATCCTAAGTAATAAGTAACATGTAATATGTGTAGACTTTATGATACATGCATAAGGCTTTCCTAAGGAAACAGTAACATGTAATATGTGTAGACTTGATGGGACATGCATAAGGCTATCCTAAGTAATAAGTAACATGTAATATGTGTAGACTTTATGGTACATGCATAAGGCTATCCTAAGGAAAAAGTAACATGTAATGTGTGTAGACTTGATGGAACATGCATAAGGCTATCCTAAGTAATAAGTAACATGTAATATGTGTAGACTTTATGGTACATGCATAAGGCTATGCTAAGAAAACAGTAACATGTAATGTGTGTATACTTGATGGGACATGCATTAAGGTTATCCTAAGGAAACAGTAATATGTAATATGTGTAGACTTGATGGGACATGCATAAGGCTATCCTAAGGAAAAGTAACATGTAATATGTATAGACTTGATAGGATATGCATAAGGCTATCCTAAGAAAACAGTAACATGTAATATGTGTAGACTTCATGAGACATACATAAGGCTATCATAAGGAAACAGTAACATGTAATATGGGTAGACTTGATGGGACATGCATTAAGGTTATCCTAAGGAAACAGTAACATGTAATATGTGTAGACTTCATGAGACATACATAAGGCTATCATAAGGAAACAGTAACATGTAATATGGGTAGACTTGATGGGACATGCATTAAGGTTATCCTAAGGAAACAGTAATATGTAATATGTGTAGACTTGATGGGACATGCATAAGGCTATCCTAAGAAAACAGTAACATGTATTATGTGTAGACTTGATGGGACATACATAAGGCTATACTAAGTAATATATAACATGTAATATGTGTAGACTTGAGGGGACATGCATAAGGCTATCCTAAGTAATAAGTAACATGCAATATGTGTAGGCTTGGTGTGACATGCATAAGGCTATCCTAAGTAATAAGTAACATGTAATATGTGTAGACTTGATGGGAATGCATAAGGTTATCCTAAGTAAGTAACATGTAAATGTAATATGTGTAGACATGATGGGACATGCATTAAGGCTATCCTAAGGAAACAGTAACATGTAATATGTATAGACTTGATGGGCCTTAGTTTCTTATCTACCAACAAATTTTATGTTTCTCATGGGCGAATTCATTCATGAGCTGTCCTGACCTCTGATAGGTTGTGTAAAAAGTCAGTAGTTTTTGGTCTTTCTATGCTGAATTTTCTTAGAAAAAAAAAAACAGCTTTTCTCATCTCTGCATATGGGACTTGAATATATTTATATAAAGTAATCATGTCACCTTTTTTTCTAGAGCAAATAGACCCAGGTTGGCTAACCTCTCCTCATAGCTTAAATTCTCCATTCCCCTTATTAGTTTTGTGGCCCTTCTCTGAAGTTTTTCAAAGTCTGCAATGTCTTTTTTTTTTAGATTGGTCCCCAGAACTGCACTCCATACTCAAGGTGAGGTCTTACCTGGGATTTATATGACAGAATTATGCTTTCATAATTTGTTCCAACAAAATAATACCATTAGTAACATGTGCAGCAGGAGAGGGCTGTTTGTCGTACACATGAGCTGCGCGTCATTTACAAAAAGCGGCACATTGGCATCAGAAGAATCATGCAAGATGGTGCTTATGCTTAGGTATAAGAAATAACATTCTAGAAGAGGGAATTTGCCTCATCTTTTCCACCATCTGAATACCAAGGACTGCAAGATTTTCATGATAATTTCTACAGTCCTGCACAGATGCAGAATATACAGTATGCAGAGAGGAAAACATAACAAACATGATAGCAACATAATTCAATATAGATGATGACTGCAATGTTTTTAAATGGTTTGAAAGTTTTTCACCTAACAAATAATGCAGGGACATATTTAAGTTTAGTGCTGCCATAGGCACTACAAAATCACCTCCAATCATTTTAGTTTATATTTGTAGTTAAATATTCACTCATTCCTGCCAGACAGAAAGAAAATCATGCAGACATGTGGGTAATGTAGTGGGTAATGTAGGTCAGAGGCTGAAAGAAGAGGTTGCGTTCTGCCCATAAAAAAAGTCTTAGTCTGCTGGAGAAGCAGATCTGATTATCTTGTCTCTCTGTACATACAGTACAAAGGCCATTACTTAAGACACTGTTTAGGGATGCAGACAATGTACACTAAACATTTCGCACCTCAGGTCCTCGCATGTTTTGTCATCCCCTTGAGCCGAATTCTTCATCCAAGCGGGGCAAGAAGAGGTCCTCCATCCGGCCAAAGTCTTCATCCAAGCGAGGCAAGAAGAGGTCCTCCATCCAGTAGAAGTCTTCATCCAAGCGGGGCAGAAGAGGTCCTCCATCCGGTAGAAGTCTTCATCCAAGCGGTGTCTTCAATCTTCATCCAACCGCGGCTCCATCTTCCAGACCTCCGGCTCGGAACATCCTGCTGGCCCGACGGACTAATGACGAATGAAGGTTCCTTTATGGGACGTCATCCAAGATGGCGTCCCTCGAATTCCTAATTCGTCTTTAGTTCGTCGGGCCATCAGGATGCTCCGCATCGGAGGTCTGGAAGATGGAGCCGTGGTTGGATGAAGATTGAAGACACCGCTTGGATGAAGACTTCTACCGGATGGAGGACCTCTTCTTGCCCCGCTTGGATGAAGACTTCGGCCGGATGAAGGACCTCTTCTTGCCCCGCTTGGATGAAGAATTCAGCTTGGCTGAGTGAAGACGAGATCTTCAGGGGGTTAGTGTTAGGTTTTTTAAGGGGGTTTTGGGTGGGTTAGAGTAGGGGTATGTGGGTGGTGGGTTTTAATGTTGGGGGGGTTGTATTTTTTTTTACAGGTAAAAGAGCTGATTACTTTGGGGCAATGCCCCGCAAAAAGCCCTTTTAAGGGCTGGTAAAAGAGCTGGTTACTTTGTAATTTAGAATAGGGTAGGTCATTTTTTTATTTTGGGGGGCTTTATTATTTTATTAGGGGGCTTAGATTAGGTGTAATTAGTTTAAACGTCTTGTATTTTTTTCTGTAATTTAGTGTTTGTTTGTTTTTGTACTATAGTTTAGTTTATTTAATTGAATTTAATTTTAGGTAATTGTATTTAATTTATGTAATTATTTTAATGATAGTGTAGTGTTAGGTTTAATTGTAACTTAGGTTAGGATTTATTTTACAGGTAATTTTGTAAGTATTTTAGCTAGGTAGTTATTAAATATTATTAATTATATTGTAGCTATCTTAGGGTTTATTTTACAGGTAAGTATTTATTTTTAAATAGGAATAATTTAGTTAATAATAGTAAGTTTTATTTAGATTTATTAAAATAATATTAAAGTTAGGGGGTGTTAGTGTTAGACTTAGGTTTAGGGGTTAATAAGTTTAATATATGTGGTGGCGGTATAGGGGGGCAGGATAGGGGTTAATAAGTTTAATATAGGTGGCTGCAGGGTCCGGGAGCGGCGGTTTAGGGGTTAATGAGTTTAAGGTAGGTGGCGGCGGTGTAGTGGGTGGCAGGATAGGGGTTAATAAATGTAATGTAGGTGGCGGTGGGCTCCGGGTGCGGCGGTTTAGGGGTGGTTTAGGGGGTAATAACTTTATTTAGGTGCGGGGGGCTCAGGGAGCGGCAGTTTAGGGGGTAAAGCAGTATAGTTAAGTGTGGGTGCTTAGTGACAGTATAGCAAGAAAGCTGCGAAGAAGCCGATGAGCAGCGAGATTGATGACGGTCAGTTAACAACAGTCCACTGCTTATCGCTCTGTACTTGGTGCGGGGCTTCTTGACAGCTTTCTTGATAACTTTGGCGAACGTATTCAGGTCCGCGGCAGCGATGGTAGTCGAGATTAGGGGAGCGTATTGGGCCGGCGAATGCAGGAAAGTAGACGGCTTCATAACTAGAGGCCAAAGACTGTAAAGGAATTGTGCAAGGCTATGCTAAGAAAACAGTAACGTAATATGTGTAGACTTGATGGGACATGCATAAGGTTATCCTAAGCAATAAGTAACATGTAATATGTGTAGACTTGATGAGGCATGCATAAGGCTATCCTAAGCAAACAGTAACATGTAATATGTATAGACTTGATGGGACATACATAAGGCTATCCTAAGAAAACAGTAACATGTAATATATATAGACTTGATGGGACATGCATAAGGCTATCCTAAGAAAACAGTAACATGTCATATGTGTTGACTTGATGGGACATACATAAGGCTATCCTAAGAAAACAGTAACATGTAATATGTGTAGACTTGATGGGACATGCATAAGGCTATCCTAAGGAAACAGTTACATGCAATATGTATAGACTTGATGGGACATGCATAAGGCTATTCTAAGGAAACAGTAACATGTAATATGTGTAGACTTGATGAGACATGCATAAGGCTATTCTAAGGAAACAGTAACATGTAATATGTGTAGACTTGATGGGACATGCATAAGGCTATCCTAAGTAATAAGTAACATGTAATATGTGTAGACTTGATGGGACATGCATAAGGCTATCCTAAGGAAACAGTAACATGTAATATGTGTAGAATTTATGGTACATGCATAAGGCTTTCCTAAGGAAACAGTAACATGTAATATGTGTAGACTTGATGGGACATGCATAAGGCTATCCTAAGTAATAAGTAACATGTAATATGTGTAGACTTTATGGTACATGCATAAGGCTATCCTAAGGAAACAGTAACATGTAATATGTGTAGACTTGATGGGACATGCATAAGGCTATCCTAAGGAAACAGTAACATGTAATATGTGTAGAATTTATAGTACATGCATAAGGCTTTCCTAAGGAAACAGTAACATGTAATATGTGTAGACTTGATGGGACATGCATAAGGCTATCCTAAGTAATAAGTAACATGTAATATGTGTAGACTTTATGATACATGCATAAGGCTTTCCTAAGGAAACAGTAACATGTAATATGTGTAGACTTGATGGGACATGCATAAGGCTATCCTAAGTAATAAGTAACATGTAATATGTGTAGACTTTATGGTACATGCATAAGGCTATCCTAAGGAAAAAGTAACATGTAATGTGTGTAGACTTGATGGGACATGCATAAGGCTATCCTAAGTAATAAGTAACATGTAATATGTGTAGACTTTATGGTACATGCATAAGGCTATGCTAAGAAAACAGTAACATGTAATGTGTGTATACTTGATGGGACATGCATTAAGGTTATCCTAAGGAAACAGTAATATGTAATATGTGTAGACTTGATGGGACATGCATAAGGCTATCCTAAGGAAAAGTAACATGTAATATGTATAGACTTGATAGGATATGCATAAGGCTATCCTAAGAAAACAGTAACATGTAATATGTGTAGACTTCATGAGACATACATAAGGCTATCATAAGGAAACAGTAACATGTAATATGGGTAGACTTGATGGGACATGCATTAAGGTTATCCTAAGGAAACAGTAACATGTAATATGTGTAGACTTCATGAGACATACATAAGGCTATCATAAGGAAACAGTAACATGTAATATGGGTAGACTTGATGGGACATGCATTAAGGTTATCCTAAGGAAACAGTAATATGTAATATGTGTAGACTTGATGGGACATGCATAAGGCTATCCTAAGAAAACAGTAACATGTATTATGTGTAGACTTGATGGGACATACATAAGGCTATACTAAGTAATATATAACATGTAATATGTGTAGACTTGAGGGGACATGCATAAGGCTATCCTAAGTAATAAGTAACATGCAATATGTGTAGGCTTGGTGTGACATGCATAAGGCTATCCTAAGTAATAAGTAACATGTAATATGTGTAGACTTGATGGGAATGCATAAGGTTATCCTAAGTAAGTAACATGTAAATGTAATATGTGTAGACATGATGGGACATGCATTAAGGCTATCCTAAGGAAACAGTAACATGTAATATGTATAGACTTGATGGGCCTTAGTTTCTTATCTACCAACAAATTTTATGTTTCTCATGGGCGAATTCATTCATGAGCTGTCCTGACCTCTGATAGGTTGTGTAAAAAGTCAGTAGTTTTTGGTCTTTCTATGCTGAATTTTCTTAGAAAAAAAAAAACAGCTTTTCTCATCTCTGCATATGGGACTTGAATATATTTATATAAAGTAATCATGTCACCTTTTTTTCTAGAGCAAATAGACCCAGGTTGGCTAACCTCTCCTCATAGCTTAAATTCTCCATTCCCCTTATTAGTTTTGTGGCCCTTCTCTGAAGTTTTTCAAAGTCTGCAATGTCTTTTTTTTTTAGATTGGTCCCCAGAACTGCACTCCATACTCAAGGTGAGGTCTTACCTGGGATTTATATGACAGAATTATGCTTTCATAATTTGTTCCAACAAAATAATACCATTAGTAACATGTGCAGCAGGAGAGGGCTGTTTGTCGTACACATGAGCTGCGCGTCATTTACAAAAAGCGGCACATTGGCATCAGAAGAATCATGCAAGATGGTGCTTATGCTTAGGTATAAGAAATAACATTCTAGAAGAGGGAATTTGCCTCATCTTTTCCACCATCTGAATACCAAGGACTGCAAGATTTTCATGATAATTTCTACAGTCCTGCACAGATGCAGAATATACAGTATGCAGAGAGGAAAACATAACAAACATGATAGCAACATAATTCAATATAGATGATGACTGCAATGTTTTTAAATGGTTTGAAAGTTTTTCACCTAACAAATAATGCAGGGACATATTTAAGTTTAGTGCTGCCATAGGCACTACAAAATCACCTCCAATCATTTTAGTTTATATTTGTAGTTAAATATTCACTCATTCCTGCCAGACAGAAAGAAAATCATGCAGACATGTGGGTAATGTAGTGGGTAATGTAGGTCAGAGGCTGAAAGAAGAGGTTGCGTTCTGCCCATAAAAAAAGTCTTAGTCTGCTGGAGAAGCAGATCTGATTATCTTGTCTCTCTGTACATACAGTACAAAGGCCATTACTTAAGACACTGTTTAGGGATGCAGACAATGTACACTAAACATTTCGCACCTCAGGTCCTCGCATGTTTTGTCATCCCCTTGAGCCCCCTTAGCATGTAATCCTACAAGAAAACCAAGGGGGGTTCCCAGGTTGCATAAAATTCCTTTATTTATTTACTAGGTGATAAGCCTGCCCAGAGGGCAGTCTATGTTTAAAAAATACAAACCCCCAAGCTAAAGTTACAAAAATAAAAAAGTAAATAAACAAAGCTATCCAAAATAACAAAATGTAAACCTAAACTAATACCCATATAAAAATAAAAAATCCCCCCAATCTAATACTAAACTACCAATAGCCCTTAAAATGTCCTTATGTAGGGCATTGCCCTAAGTTAAACAGCTCTTTTACTTACAAAAATTACCAATTACCCCCTAACAGTAAAACCCCCCACCCACCAAACCGCACAAAATAAAAAACCTAACACTAAAAAAACCTAAACTACCTATTTCCCTAAACGGTCATTTGTATGGGCATTGCCCTTAAAAGGGGGTGTTTTTATTTTGGCGTGGCTTTTTTATTTTCATAGGGATTAGGTATAATATTTTTTTATTTTTGATAATTTTGTTTATTTTTTTCTGTAATGTTAGACTTTTTTATTTTTTGTAATTTAGTAGTAATTGGGGTTAATTTAGGGGGTGTTAGGTTTGGGGGCTTAGTAATTAAATTAGTTATTTGTATTGTGGGGGTTGGCGGTATAGGGGTTAATATATTATTTAGGTTTATTATGATGTGGGGGTTTGGCAGTTTAGGGGTTAATAGGTTAATTAGGTTTATTGCAATGTGGGGAGTTGGCGGTTTAAGAGTTAATATGTTAAATAGGTTTATTGCAATGTGGGGGTTTTGCAGTTTAGGGGTTAATAGATTAATTAGGTTTATTGCGATGTGGGCGGTTGGTGGTTTAGGTGTTTGTTAATACTTTGTGCAGGAGGCAAGGTTTTTTTTGTTATACTACATGCAGGTGGTTACGTGTTTTTTTTTTATTTCATGTGGGCAGTTACATGTTTTTTAGTTATTTGGTGGAGGTGGTAGTGTTTTTTTTTAAGGCTTCTGGTTTGCCTATGCAGCATTCAGGTGGATTCCGAAAATGGCAGGGTGGTGACAGAAACCACCGTTGGTGGATTCTTTCACCAACCTGCTATGCTTCGCTGCATCCATGTGGATTCTTTTGGATTCTTTTTGGATTATTTTGGCTTATGCTGCATCCAGGTGGATTCCGAAAATGGCAGGGTGGTGATTCGCTGCATCCAGGTGGATTATTTTGGCTGCGCGTGCAGCCAACATGCTTTTGGCTGCTTCAAACAGCCAACATCTCTTTGAGAATGCGTGAGCAACTGGCGATGGCAACGGACGCGTTACAAACACGATTATAGTATAGATAAGTGGGGATACAAACAAAGCCCTTTGTCTGTATCCCCACTTATAAGTAAATAAAGGATTTTTTTATGCAACCTGGGAACCCCCATTGGTTTTCTTTATACGGTATTGGAGCCTAGCAGTAGCTCTGGGATTCCCAGCAAGTTTGGTTGGGTGCTGGTCTGAAATTTGGACTCTCTATATGTAATCCTACAAGCCCAGCTGTCCTGTGCATCAACTTTAAGTTTATCTATATTATTAACAATTGGCAACTTTTTGCAGCGCTCCATCTGCTTCTTACAAACACTACAAATAAATTATAATAATAATACTTATGTACTGTAATTGGTTTTATTTAACAATATCAACTTAAATAATACATTATCAATACATTTTATACTATGCAGCCAGTATAAAAATGAACACCTCAAAGGGTCATGACATTATAGGTATATGCTTCTATGTGTTATCACAACATAAGAGATTTTAAATCCCTTACTGTAAGTTTAAAACAAAGTCTTTTAGAACACAAAAATCTTTATATATATTTTTTCTGTATCTCTACAACAACTGCCTCTCTGAAAAATCAGTGATCCTCATATTCTATTCTGCCAGAACACAACCTTTTTTGACTAACGGCTAGATTACGAGTTTTACGGTATGGGTGAAAAAGCAGCATTAAGGCTCTTTTTCACTACCGCTGGTATTACGAGTCTTGCAGGTTTAGGAGCACCACACACTTTTTTGGCCGAAACGGAACGTAATTACCGCAGATTTAAAAAAGTCCTTTTTCAATGGGACTTCCATAGCGCCGGTATTACGAGCCTGCCTGGCAGGCCAAAAAGTGAGCGGTACACCCTACACCGCCAAGATCCATACCGTAAACTGAAAGTCAGTAGTTATGAGTTTTACGCAACAAATCTGTAGCATAAAACTCATAACTAAAGTGCTAAAAAGTATACTAACAACCATAAACTACCTATTAACCCCTAGACCGAGGCCCTCCCGTATCGCAAACCCTAAAATAAAATTATTAACCCCTAATCTGCCGCTCCCGACATCGCCACCACTATAATAAACATATTAACCCCTAAACTGCCGTACTACCGCATCACAAACAATAGTTAAATATTATTAACCCCTAATCTGCCACCCCTAACATCGCCACCACCTACCTACATTTATTAATCCCTAATCTTCCGCCCCCATCGTCACCACCACTACACTAAATTTATTAACCCCTAAACTTAAATCTAACCCTAACCCTAACACCCACTAACTTTAATGTAATTAAAATAAATCTAAATTAAACCTACTATTAATAAATATATAATTCCTATTTATAACTAAATACTTACCTATAAAATAAACCCTAAGCTAGCTACAATATAACTAATAGTTACATTGTAGCTAGCTTAGGTTTTATTTTTATTTCACAGACAAGTTTGTATTTATTTGGCTGCACCTCACTGACGAGGCCCATAGGAGGCCGAAACGATCGTCTGGGGTTGTCATGTTCCTTGTTCAGAGGAGAATTGCCTGGTATTTCGGGGCTGGACTGACCTTAGTTGGCGGGATCAGACTGATATACTTCAGGAAAGTTTTCTTCTGTGAAAAGCACACTGGTCTAAAAGAGGCTGCTTCCGGGTGGTAAATCGCCATAGAACAAGCCACTGAGCTGTTGTTCGTTCCTGGTAGAGCGCTTCTCTCTTTGTATGCAAATTTGTATTTATTTTAACTAGGTAGAAATGTTACAAAATAGTTATTAACTATTTACTAACAACCTATCTAAAATAAATACAAATTTACCTGTAAAATAAAACCTAACCTGTCTTACACTAACACCGAACCTTACACTACAATTAAATCAATTACCTAAATTAAATAAAAAAAAAATTAAATTACAAAAAAAACAAACACTAAATTACACAAAATAAAAAAAGAAATTATCAGATATTTAAACTAATTACACCTAATCTAATAGCCCTATCAAAATAAAAAAGCCCCCCCCAAAATAAAAAAAAACCCTAGCCTAAACTAAACTACCAATAGCCCATAAAAGGGCCTTTTGCGGGGCATTGCCCCAAAGAAATCAGCTCTTTTACCTGTAAAAAAAATACAAACAACCCCCCAACAGTAAAACCCACCACCCACACAACCAACACCCCAAATAAAATCCTAACTAAAAAAACCTAAGCTCCCCATTGCCCTGAAAATGGAATTTGGATGGGCATTGTCCTTAAAAGGGCATTTAGCTCTTTTTCCGCACAAAAGCCCTAATCTAAAAATAAAACCCACCCAATAAACCCTTAAAAAAAACACTAACCCCAGAAGATCCACTTACAGTTTTTGAAGACCCAATATCCATCCTCAACGAAGCCGGAAGAAGTCCTCAATGAAGCGGCAGAAGTCTTCATCCAACCGGGCAGAAGTCTTCATCCAACCGGGCGGAAGTCTTCATCCAGACGGCATCTTCTATCTTCATCCATCCTGTGCGGAACGGGTCCATCTTCAAGACATCCGGCACGGAGCATCCTCTTCTTATGACAACTCTTCCAGAATGAAGGTTCCTTTAAGTGACGTCATCCAAGATGGCGTCCCTTGAATTCCGATTGGCTGATAGAATTCTATCAGCCAAACGGAATTAAAGGTGAAAAAATCCTATTGGCTGATGCAATCAGCCAATAGGATTGAGCTTCAATCCTATTGGCTGATCCAATCAGCCAATAGGATTGAGCTCGCATTCTATTGGCTGTTCCAATCATTTATTTTGTGTAATTGATTTAATTGTAGTGTAAGGTTAGGTGTTAGTGTAAGACAAGTTAGGTTTTATTTTTACAGGTAAATTTGTATATTTTTTTGCTAGGTAGTTAGTAAATAGCTAATAACTATTTAGTAACTATTCTACCTAGTTAAAATAAATACAAACTTGCCTGTGAAATAAATATAAAACCTAAGCTAGATACAATGTAACTATTAGTTAGACTTAGGGGTTAATAAATTTAGTATAGTGGCGGCGATGCTGGGGCGGCAGATTAGAGGTTAATAAGTGTAGGTAGGTTGCGGCGACATTGGGGGCGGGAGATTAGGGGTTAATAAATATAATGTAGGTGTTGGCGATGTCGGGGCGGCAGATTAGGGGTTAATAAGTATAATGTAGGTGTCGACGATGTCGGGGGCGGCAGATTAGGGGTTAATAAGTGTAAGATTAGGGGTGTTTAGACTCAGGGTTCATGTTAGGGTGTTAGGTGTAAACATACATTTTGTTTCCCCATAGAAA
The DNA here is from genome assembly GCF_027579735.1 of Bombina bombina. Lineage (NCBI taxonomy): Eukaryota > Metazoa > Chordata > Amphibia > Anura > Bombinatoridae > Bombina > Bombina bombina. Next base: position 1,121,859,715 of record NC_069504.1, read on the forward strand.
TTAATGGGGCTGCGTTACGGAGCTTTACGCTGCTTTTTTGCAGGTGTTAGGCTTTTTTTCAACCGGATCTCCCCTTTGATGTCTATGGGGAAATTGTGCCCGAGCGCGTTAAACCAGCTTACCGCAGCTCTCAGCAGCGCTGGTATTGGAGTGAGGTATGCAGCTCAATTTTGCTCTGCGCTCACTTCTTGCCTGCTAACGCCAGGTTTTTTTAAACCTGTAATACCAGCGCTGTAGGGAGGTGAGCAGTGCAAATAACTTGCAAGTTAGTACCGCACCCCACATAACGCAAAACTCATAATCTAGCCGTAAGTTAGGTGAACGACAATAACCTTTGGGCATGCTCTCGCAGGCTTGTGCAGAAAGTAATCCAGTCTAACACATGCGCAATAGAAGGAACCGTCTAATCAGGGAACAGGTACATTTTTATAAAAACAAGTGTAGAGTATTAAAAGGACAACACCTATTGAATGCATGCTCTGAACATTGATTCACAGTATTACCTCTCATGCATGCGCACCTCTGCACTTCAATAAATTGCTTTTAATAGCATTCACTGACAAAAGTAGATAGATCAGTTTGGTGTACAGTGGAAGAATTAACAAACTGACGTATATTTGGACGAATGCACATCTATATTGTTTAGTAGATTTTAGCTAATCGTTTCATTTAAAGCAACAAATATGTTACAGGCTTAGGCATTTGTGAAGCCTAAAATAAAGTATGGCACCAGCCTTGCTTCTTTAAAAAGGACCTTTATGTTTACACATCAGGATCCATTGGGGTATGCAACAACATTTCGGGTCTACTATAGGCCATTAATCATGCCACGTAGGCCCAAAAAATTATTGTATACTCCATGACGTGCAACAATAAAGGCCCTTTTTAAATAAACAAGGCAGGAACCATACGTTATTGTGGGTGTTGGTGGCAGTTTGTTGTTCTGTGCCTGCAGACATAGTGCTGTTTTCCAGTCTTCTGTTATTGCATTTGTTAAGCCTGCCGTGTGAACTATCAGTTCTGAGAATTGTAAAAATCATAATTTCCAGACTTAAATTACAAAAAAGGGCAGCAAAATAAATATTAAAAGTGTAAAGCATTTTTACTGCACATAATTAAACATTTTATAATAAAAGATATTAAAATCAATAAAACATCGAGATAACTAAGCATTTGTTGGGTTGCACACTAATACAATATACCGGATGCACCAGAAATAATAAAGAGGGACATTCAGCGGGCCCCAGCAGAGGATATAAGATAAGAGATTTTAAAAACTAGAAAAAAACAATGTTATAACATGGCAGAGCCCAGTGCGTTATGCAGACTAAGAGCTCCATTTATTAAGCAGCAGAGGCTTCTTTGGAGTTCGACAACTGCTGCTTCTTCGCCTCTCTGAGGTGGCAGAGATGCTTCACCCGAAATGCATTTGTTTGTGGTGATTGGAAAGCTCTGCTCTAAGAGGCAGGGTATAGCACTACACAAGAATTTACTGACTTTGCCCGCTACCGGCTCGCCATAAAGACAAGTTGCCTATTTGAGAACTGTGTACAAGCAGCTTGGGCACTAACATTTTACATTTACTTCTTTAAAGGGACCCTAAAAACAAAATACACTTCATGCACCTCCCTCCCAACACCATTTGGTACCTAGGTTACACAGCAGGTATGTGTAGGAGAGTTACTACACATTATACATTAAATACATCTCATTCACCTCCTGCTAATCATGGTGCTGTCATATTGGTACCTAGGTTACACAGCAGGTATGTGTAGGAGAGTTACTGCACATTATACATTAAATACATCTCATTCACCTCCTGCTAATCATGGTGCTGACATATTGGTACCTAGGTTACACTGTAGGTATGTGATAGAGAGTTACTGCACATTATACATTAAATACATCTCATTCACCTCCTGCTAATCATGGTGCTGACATATTGGTACCTAGGTTACACTGCAGGTAAGTGATAGAGTTACTGCACATTATACACTAAATACATCTCATGCACCTCCTGCTAATCATTGTGCTGTCATATTGGTACCTAGGTTACACTGCAGGTAAGTGATAGAGTTACTGCACATTATAAACTAAATACATCTCATGCACCTCCTGCTAATCATGGTGCTGACATATTGGTACCTAGGTTACACTGCAGGTAAGTGATAGAGTTACTGCACATTATAAACTAAATACATCTCATGCACCTCCTGCTAATCATGGTGCTGACATATTGGTACCTTGGTTACACTGCAGGTATGTGATAGAGTTACTGCACATTATACACTAAATACATCTCATGCACCTCCTGCTAATCATGGTGCTGACATATCGGTACCTAGGTTACACTGCAGATATGTGAAGGAGAGTTACTGCACATTATACACTAAATACATCTCATGCACCTCCTGCTAATCATTGTGCTGTCATATTGGTACCTAGGTTACACTGCAGGTATCTGAAGGAGAGATACTGCACATTATACACTAAATACATCTCATGCACCTCCTGCTAATCATGGTGCTGACATATTGGTACCTAGGTTACACTGCAGGTATCTGAAGGAGAGTTACTGCACATTATACACTAAATTCATCTCATGCACCTCCTGCTAATCATGGTGCTGACATATTGGTACCTAGGTTACACTGCAGGTATGTGTAGGAGAGTTACTGCACATTATACACTAAATACATCTCATGCACCTCCTGCTAATCATGGTGCTGACATATTGGTACCTAGGTTACACTGCAGGTATGTGATAGAGAGTTACTGCACATTATACACTAATTACATCTCATGCACCTTCTGTTAATTATGGTGCTGACATATTGGTACCTAGGTTACACTGCAGGTATGTGTAAGAGAGTTACTGCACATTATGCACTAAATTCATCTCATGCACCTCCTGCTAATCATGGTGCTGCCATATTGGTACCTAGGTTACACTGCAGGTATGTGAAGGAGAGTTACTGCACATTATACACTAAATACATCTCATGCACCTTCTGCTAATCATGGTGCTGACATATCGGTGCCTAGGTTACACTGCAGGTATGTGATGGAGAGTTACTGCACATTATACACTAAATACATCTCATGCACTTCCTGCTAATCATGGTGCTGACATATTGGTACCTAGGTTACACTGCAGATGTGTGAAGGAGAGTTACTGCACATTATACACTTAATACATCTCATGCACCTCCCGCTAATCATGGTGCTGACATATTGGTACCTAGGTTACACTGCAGGTGTGTGAAGGAGAGTTACTGCACATTATACACTAAATACATCTCATGCACTTCCTGCTAATCATGGTGCTGACATATTGGTACCTAGGTTATACTGCAGGTGTGTGAAGGAGAGTTACTGCATATTTTACACTAAATACATCTCATGCACCTTCTGCTAATCATGGTGCTGACATATTGGTACCTAGGTTACACTACAGGTATGTGATGGAGAGTTACTGCACATTATACACTAAATACATCTCATGCACCTCCTGCTAATCATGGTGCTGACATATTTATACCTAGGTTACACTGCAGGTATGTGATGCAGAGTTACTGCACATTATACACTAAATACATTTCATGCACCTACTGCTAATCATGGTGCTGCCATATTGGTACCTAGGTTACACTGCAGGTGTGTGAAGGAGAGTTACTGCACATTATACACTAAATACATCTCATGCACCTACTGCTTGTCATGGTGCTGACATATTGGTACCTAGGTTACACTGCAGGTATGTGAGAGTTACTGCACATTATACACTAAATGCATCTCATGCACCTCCTGCTAATCATGGTGCTGCCATATTGGTACCTAGGTTACTCTGCAGGAATGTGAAGGAGAGTTACAGATAGTGGATAGCAGAATAGCCCGTAACAAACATAAGAATTAAGGCCCTTAGGATTGTGCTGCTGTGAAGTGGCAACAATGTTGCATTAGTGTGGGTGGGGATTTGGCTTACCTATAAGAAGTCAGGTTTACAGACCCCAGACCCTCTTTTCACCTCGTCTTCACAGCTTGCAGTATCTTCGGTTGTTGGTGTAACAGTTTACTGCAGCATGGATCGTTCTGCCGGAGTGCCTGTGAGGATGGAAGAGTTGGAGAAGTTGATGATTGGGGTTTTCGACTCTGAGGAGGACATATTCCACCATCTCCTATGAATCATACCCCGGCCCCTTCTCTGTACCCCGAGGTGCGCGATGCCGTGTTGGCCATGGTTGCACTCCTCCAATCGCTGGCATCGGTTCTGTTGGGTCGCGGTTTTCCATCGGCGGTCGCGGGTTCCGGTTATCCCCTGCCATCTCCTGGTCTTCGGGCGGGTGCGGCCTCTTCGTCGCGATGATCTTCTTCCATGCGGGCAGCCACGTTCGTTTCCGATGGCATCACTTCCGGTTTGGCAGCTTCTGGTGACGTGTTCATCTTCGGATGATTCTGGGTCTGAAAGTGATAGGTCACTGGGGTTGGAGGCCAATGGTCAGAAGAGAATGATGAAATGGCTAGTTGAGGAAAGAAAGGCCATGGGTCTGCCACTCCCCCCAGTTCGTCCCATCTGGAACCCCATATTCCGCTGCCGACACCTCCCGCACTGGCAGGGTTGTGAGCCCTGAGGTGACCTTGAGACGCAAGGTGGCCATGCATGGGGACACGTATTTGTGGCCCTTATTCAACCTTCATGAACATCTCAAGTCCAAAACGGTTAGGAGGATTCAAGAGGGTAAATACGTGCATATGTTTGAACTCTCCGCTGAAGCCTACCTCCAGAAGGAAATGGTGGAGGACGGTACAGGCTCTAAGAAGTTCAAAAGGCCTGATACTTTCGAAGAGTGGCGGAAATGCTTTCCGGTGTATGCCTCTTGTTATGTAGACAGTGTTAACTGAAAGAGTGGCGCTAATTAAAGCTGAGGAACATAAATGATTGGTATAAAATAGATGTGTATCTAATTTCTAAATGAAATATTCAGAATTTTAAAAAATATATCAAAGCAGTAGCGTTCCAATAAATATTTATTAATAAAATAAATTCTAAAATAAACAGTATGTAAATATTCTAAAAAAATAGTTGTGGCCACAACATATATGAATTCTAAAACATAATGTATTTATAAACACACTCCGCTAGATTACGAGTTTTGCGTTATGAGTGAAAAAGTTTATTAACGCTGCTTTTTCACTACCGCTGCTATTACGAGTCTTGTAGATATAGGTGTACCACATACTTTTTTGGCCGTCACGCAACATAACTACCGTATTTTTTAAAAAGTCCTTTTTCAATGGGACTTCCACAGCGCGGGTATTACGAGTTTGCTTGTCCGGCCAAAAAGTGAGCGGTACAGCCGCTACAAGATTTACAAGATCTGTACCACCACATGAAAGTCAGTGCAAGCTCAATCCTATTGGCTGATTGGATCAGCCAATAGGATTGAAGCTCAATCCTATTGGCCGATTGCATCAGCCAATAGGATTTTTTACCCTTTAATTCCGATTGGCTGATAGAATTCTATCAGTCAATCGGAATTCAAGGGACGCCATCTGTGATGACGTCATTTAAAGGAAACTTCATTCTTCAAGAGCCATCGAAAGAAGAGGATGCTCCACGCCAGATGTCTTGAAGATGGAGCCGCTCCGCGTCGGAAGGATGAAGATAGAAGATTCCGCCTGGATGAAGACTTCTGCCCGCCTAGAGGATGACTTCTTGCCGCTTGGATGAAGACTTCTCCTGGCTTCGTTGAGGACTTCTTGCCGCTTGGATGAAGACTTCTCCCGGCTGGATGAGGATGGATGTCCGGTCTTCAAAAACTGTAAGTGGATCTTCGGGGGTTAGTGTTAGGTTTTTTTAAGGGTTTATTGGGTGGGTTTTATTTTTAGATTATGGACTTTGGGCAACGTAAAAGAGCTAAATGCCCTTTTAAGGGCAATGCCCATCCAAATGCCGCCATTTTCAGGACAATGGGGAGCTTAGGTTTGTTAGGTAGGTTTTTTTTTGGGGGGGGGTTGGTTGTTTGTATTTTTATTTACAGGTAAAATAGCTGATTTCTTTGGGGCAATACCCGCAAAAGGCCCTTTAAGGGCCATTGACAGTTTAGTGTAGGCTAGGGTTTTTTTTATTTTGGGGGGGCTTTTTTATTTTTATAGGGCTATTAGATTTGGTGTAATTAGTTTAAATATTTGATCATTTCTTTTTTATTTTGTGTAATTTAGTGTTTATTATTTTTTGTAATTTAGATGAATGTATTTTGTTAATTTAATTTATTTAATTTTAGTGTAATGTTAGGTTTTAGTGTAAGACAGGTTAGGTTTTATTTTACAGGTAACTGTGTATTTATTTTAACTAGGTAGCTAGTAAATAGTTAATAACTATTTACTAACTAGTCTACCTAGTTAAGATAAATACAAACTTAGCAGTGAAATAAAAATAAAACCTAAGCTAGCTACAATGTAACTATAAGTTATATTGTAGCTAGCTTAGGGTTTATTTTACAGGTATTTAGTTATTTAGTCTTAAATAGGAATTATTTAGGTAATAATAGTAATTTGTATTTATATTTATTTCAATTATATTAAAGTTAGAGGTGTTATGGTTAGACTTAGGGTTAGGTTTAGGGGTTAATATATTTATTTAGGGTTAGTGATGTGGGAGGCCAGAGGTTTAGGGGTTAATAACTTTAGTATAGTGGCGGCGACGTTGGGGGGGGCGGCAGATTAGGGGTTAATAAGTGTAGGTAGGTGGCAGCGATATTGGGGCGGAAGATTAGGGGTTAATAAGTGTAGGAAGGTGGCGGCGACATTGGGGGAAGCAGATTAGGGGTTAATAAGTGTAATGTATGTGTCAGCTATGTCAGCGGCAGCACATTAGGGGTGTTAAGACTTGGGGTTTATGTTAGGGTCTTTCCCCCTAGGAATCAATGGGGCTTCGTTACGGAGATTTACGCTCCGTTATTGCAGGTGTTAGGCTTTTTTTTTGATGGCTCTCCGCATTGATGTGTATGGGGAAATCGTGCACGAGCACGTAAAACCAGCTCAAAGCAGTGCTGGTATTTGTGTGCGGTATGGAGCTCAACACTGCCATATTGCCTGCAAACGCAGGTTTTTGGAAATCTGTAATAGCAGCGCTATTAAAGGTGAGTGGTGGAAATAACTTGCAAGTTATTACCGAGCCACTCATAACGCAAAACTCGTTATCTGGCCGTTGATGATTAATGCATAGATCTAAAGCATAATGTATTTATATCCACTTGATATTGATATGTAGATTATTTAATTATTTAATTTACATAGACCAGTCATACAAAATATTGTCTAACATCTCAAAACATACAACTTTGTAACTAGCGTATAGTTGCCAATTCATAGCTTCCTGATAAATTGAAGGCAGCAGTATCACAGCCTTGAAGGAAACAATATAACCACCTTGTAGATACCAGCTTTTTAGTTAATAGCCTTATGGTTGATAACCACTCTTGAAAAAAAAGGAAGGAAAACAAAACAACACAGTTATACGGTACAAAGACCTGTGGTTATTTACTTCAACCCTTAGTATGGAGATATTTATACAGGGTGGCGTGCTACTCCCTTTATTTGGAAGTGTAGTAAGTACTCTTATTTTAGAGAAGTTCTCTTATTTAGAAAGTTCCGTGATTTATATGCAGTTCAGCTTTGGGGGGTTGATAACCTTTTCGTCTGTGCTTTGATATTGAGTTTTATGTTGCTAAGTCTCTTGCTTATAACAGCACAGGTCACGGAAAATTAAGTGTATTTGTTGGTAACAGCACATAACATAGATATTATTCAGTGTGTTTGTTGAAAAGTGGATCTCAGTGTAGATGTTTGTTCATTGTACTGACCGGTCAGATTTACGTATTTTTAAGACTTCTACTTCAGTTACAGGGTTGTTGCAGCTAAGTGGCAGAATTACCTTGCTCTTTCTCTTCTACCTCGCTTTAGTCCTAGCGGGATGATTACAGCATTGTAAGTTACTTTCCGTGACCTGTGCTGTTATAAGCAAGAGACTTATCAACATAAAACTCAAGATCAAAGCACAGACGAAAAGGTTATCAACCCCCCAAAGCTGAACTGCATATAAATCACGGAACTTTCTAAATAAGAGAACTTCTCTAAAATAAGAGTACTTACTACACTTCCAAATAAAGGGAGTAGCACGCCACCCTGTATAAATATCTCCATACTAAGGGTCGAAGTAAATAACCACAGGTCTTTGTACCGTATAACTGTGTTGTTTTGTTTTCCTTCCTTTTTTTCAAGAGTGGTTATCAACCATAAGGCTATTAACTAAAAAACTGGTATCTACAAGGTGGTTATATTGTTTCCTTCAACATAAGGCTGTGATACTGCTGCCTTCAATTTATCAGGAAGCTATCAATTGGCAACTATAAGCTAGTTACAAAGTTGTATGTTTTGAGATGTTAGACAATATTTTGTATGACTGGTCTATGTAAATTAAATAATTCAATAATCTACATATCAATATTAAGTGTATATAAATACATTATGTTTTAGATCTATGCATTAATCATCAAGTGTTTATAAATACAGTCGGCTAGATTACGAGTTGTGCGTTAGGTTAAAAAAGCAGTGTTAAGAGGTCCTAACGCTGCTTTTTAACACCCGCTGGTATTACGAGTCTTGAAGGTACAGGCTCACCGCTCACTTTTTTGGCCAGATTTGGAAATACCGCAAATACACTTACGTAAAGTGTATTTGCGTATCCTCTTTTTTCAATGGGACTTGCATAGTGCCGGTATTACGAGTCTGCCAATAAGTGAGCGGTAGACCCTCTCCTGTCAAGACTGGTACTGCATTTTTAAGTCAGTAGTTATGAGTTTTACACTGCAACGCCGTAGCATAAAACTTTTAACTAAAGTGCTAAAAAGTACACTAACACCCATAAACTACCTATTAACCCTTAAACCGAGGCCCTCCCGCATCGCAAACACTAAAAAAAAAATGTAACCCCTAATCTGCCTAACCGGACATCGCCGCCACTATAATAAATATTTTAACCCCTAAACCGCCACACTCCCGCCTTGCAAACATTAGCTAAATATTATTAACCCCTAATCTGCCATCTCTAACATCGCCGACACCTACCTACATTTATTAACCCCTAATCTGCCGCCCCCAACGTTGCCGCCACTATACTAAAGTTATTAACCCCTAAATCTAAGTCTAACCCTAACCCCCCCTAACAAATATAATTTAAATAAATCTAAATAAAAAATACTATAATTAACTAAATTATTCCTATTTAAAACTTAATACTTACCTATAAAATAAACCCTAAGATAGCTACAATATAACTAATAGTTACATTGTAGCTATCTTAGGGTTTATTTTTATTTTACAGGCAAGTTTGTATTTATTTTTACTAGGTAGAATAGTTATTAAATAGTTATTAACTATTTAATAACTACCTAGCTAAAATAAATACAAAAGTACCTGTAAAATAACACCTAACACTACACTATAATTAAATGACTTACCTAAATTAAATACAATTAAATAAAATTATCTAAAGTACAAAAAAAACACTAAATTACAGAAAACAATAAACAAATTACAAGATTTTTAAACTAATTACACCTAATCTAATCCCCCTAACAAAATAAAAAAGCCCCCCCAAATAAAAAAGCCCTACGCTACACTGAATTACAAATAGCCCTTAAAAGGACCTTTTGCGGGGCATTGCCCCAAAGTAATCAGCTCTTTTACCTGTAAAGAAAAATTACAAATCCCTCCTCAACATTAAAACCCACCACCCACACAACCAACCCTACTCTAAAACCCATCCTATACCCCCTTTAAAAGAACCTAACACTAACCCCTTGAAGATCACTTTACCGGGAGAAGTCTTCACCCAGACGGCATCTTCTATCTTCATCTATCCGGCGCGGAGCGGGTCCATCTTCAAGACATCCGACGTGGAGCATCCTCTTCATCCGACGGCTCTTTTGGAATGAAGGTTCCTTTAAATGACGTCATCCAAGATGGCGACCCTTCAATTCCGATTGGCTGATAGAATCTATCAGCCAATCGGAATTAAGGTAGAAAAAATCCTCTTGGCTGATTGGAACAGCCAATAGAATGCCAGCTCAATCCTATTGGCTGATTTTCTACCTTAATTCCGATTGGCTGATAGATTCTATCAGCCAATCAGAATTGAAGGGACGCTATCTTAGATGACATCATTTAAAAGAACCTTCATTCCAGAAGAGCCGTCGGATGAAGAGGATGCTCCACGTCGGATGTCTTGAAGATGGACCCGCTCCGCGCCGGATAGATGAAGATAGAAGATGCCGTCTGGATGAAGCCTTCTGCCCATCTGGAGGACCACTTCGCCCGGCTTGGATGAAGACTTCGCCCGGCTTTGTTGAGGACTTCGGCCCGGTTAGATGAAGACTTCTCCCGGTAAGGTGATCTTCAAGGGGTTAGTGTTAGGTTTTTTTATGGGGGTATTGGGTGGGTTTTAGAGTAGGGTTGGTTGTGTGGGTGGTGGGTTACTGGGTTTTAATGTTGGGGGGATATGTAATTTTTTTACAGCTAAAAGAGCTCATTACTTTGGGGCAATGTGTAATTAAGTATAGGGTAGGGCTTTTTTATTTTGGGGGGGCTTTTTTAATTGGTTAGGAGGATTAGATTAGGTGTAATTAGTTTAAAAATCTTGTAATTTGTTTATTATTTTCTGCAATTTAGTGTTTGTTTTTTTTGTACTTTAGATAATTTAATTTAATTGTATTTAATTGTATTTAAATTATGGAAATAATTTAATTATAGTGTAGTGTTAGGTGTAATTGTAACTTAGGTTAGGTTTTATTTTACAGGTACTTTTGTATTTATTTTATCTAGGTAGTTATTAAATAGTTAATAACTATTTAATAACTATTGTACCTAGTTAAAATAAATACTAACTTGCCTGTAAAATAAAAATAAACCCTAAGCTAGCTACAATGTAACTATTAGTTATATTGTAGCTAGCTTAGGGTTTATTTTAAAGGTAAGTATTTAGTTTTAAATAGGAATAATTTAGTTAATGATAGGAATTTTTATTTTGATTTCTTTAATTATATTTAAGTTAGGGGGTGTAAGGTTTAGGGTTAGACTTACTTTTAGGGTTTAATAACTTTAATATAGTGGCGGCGACGTTGGGGCGGCAGATTAGGGGTTAATAATATCTAACAAATGTTTGCAAGGCGGGAGTGCGGCGGTTTAGGGGTTAATATGTTTATTTTAGTGGCGGCGACGTTTGGGGCGGCCGATTAGGGGTTAAAAAGTGTAGGTAGGTTGCGGCGACATTGGGGCGGCAGATTAGAGGTTAATAAATAGAATGTAGGTGTTGGCGGTGTCCGGAGCGGCAGATTAGGGGTTAATAATTATAATGTAGGTGTTGGCGATGTCAGGGGCGGCAGATTAGGGGTTAATAAGTGTAAGATTAGGGGTGTTTAGACTCAGGGTTCATGTTAGGGTGTTAGGTGTAGACATAAAATGTATTTCCCCATAGGAATCAATGGGGCTGCGTTAAGGAGTTTTACGCAGCTTTTTTGCAGGTGTTAGACTTTTTTTCACCCGGCTCTCCCCGTTGATTGCTATGGGGAAATCATGCACAAGCATGTTACACCAGCTCACCACTAACGTAAGCAGCGCTGGTATTGGAGTGCGGTAATGAGCAGAATTTTGCTCAAAGCTCACTTCTTGTCTGGTTTGTAAAAACCCGTAATACCAGCGCTGTCTGTAAGTGAGCGGTGAGCATAAACTGCTCATTAGCACTGCACAGCCTCTAACGCAAAACTCATAATCTAGGTGAGTATGTTTTAGAATTCACATATGTTGTGGCCACAACTATTTTTTTTTTAGAACATTTACATATTGAGAAACCGGTAGTGCCTAGGCAGCCCCCTGCCGGGCCTGCTGGCAACCGAGGTTCTCAGTATTCTCAACGGCGTCCTACGGGGGTTTACTGGCAGTTTCAGACAAGCTCTGCATTAAGGGAGCGGCATGCGTGTTCCACCATGCTTGCAAGTACTGCGGAGGCAGTCACCCTGGTTCCCAGGAACCAGGTCGCTCTCAGAAGTGACAGGGTTGTGGGTCTAAGCCTTTTGCTACTGGAAAGGGTGGACACTGCGCTGGTGGCCGCAATTGAGAAATGGCTGATGCTTTATCTGGACTGGGATGCGCCGAGTTACTTTGCGCCGGCCTCCGATGGTGATTCAAGATTCCCGTCAGTTCGGGTTTTGGGTTCCATGGTTCGCAGTAACCTGATAACAGCATATCAATTCCCCAGCGTGGTAAGGGAGAAATTGGGCAAGGAGATTGCTCTAGGACGCATGGCTGGCCCGTTCAGGGACATTCCAATTCCGGGGTTGGTTATCTCTCCTTTGGGGGTCATTCCAAAGAAAAAGCCTGGCAAATTCAGACTCATTCAGCACCTTTCCTTTCCGAAAGGGCGGTCCGTTAATGATGCTATTTTACCTGAACTTAGTTTGGTTCACTTTCAGTCTTTTGACGATGCACTGGCGCTAGTCAGGAGGGCGGGTGCCGGTGCACTGTTGGCTAAACTGGATGTGGAATTCGCTTTTCGGTTCCTTCCCATTCACCCTTCATCCTTTCACCTCATGGGGTGTTGGTTTGAAGGGGAGTTTTTTGTAGACAAGTGCTTGCCAATGGGTTGCTCCATTTCATGCGCTTACTTTGAAGCTTTCAGTAGTTTCTTGCACTGGTCTATTGCGGCGGTTGCTGGATTCGACGGTCTGGTGCACTACCTGGATGATTTTCTCCTGGTGGGGCGACCAGGGACATCAGAAGGTGCCTTCCTAATGAAGGTCACTAGATTTCTGATGGGCAGGATGGGCGTGCCTTTGGCAGAAGACAAAACGCAAGGTCCTTGCACATGCCTCCCTTTTCTGGGCATTGAAATTGGCTCGGCTGCTATGCAGTGTCGTCTACCGCAGGATAAAATTGCCTGCATGCTGGGGCGGTCAGGTATATGAAATCAGAGCCTTACAGAACCATTAAGGACCTTCAGACTCTTCTGGGTCTTCTGAATTTTGCCGGGAGGATCATTCCTATGGATAGGATTTTTCTACAACGACTCGAGCGGCAGTTGTGCGGGGCTCAGTCCTAGTCTTGTAGGTTTCGCGTGTCCTCGGAAATGGCGGACAACCTTTCGGTATGGGAACATTTCCTGAGTCATTTTAATGGGATCTGCCTGTGGAGGCAGGCTGTTTCTTCCAACACTTCAATTCAGTTGTTCACTGACGCAGCCGGGTCTCACGGGTACGGTGCTTTCTTGTCCGGGCAATTGAGCACTAGCCCGTGGCCTCGGTCGAGGATGGACAAGGGCCTAGTGAGGAATCTCTGTCTTTTGGAGCTTTTTCCCATTATCGTCACCCTCGAGATATGGGGTGAGCAGCTTCGCAACCGCAAGGTCATATTCTGGACGTACAATAAGAGCATAGTTTATGCTATTAACAAACTCACGTCCGGGTCGCCTCCGGTAGTAAGATACCTGAGGCTGCTGGTGCTGAGGTGTATGCACCTGAACACTGTGTTCCGTGCTGGACATGTCCCTTGTGTACAGAATAGGATTGCTGATGCACTCTCCCGCTTTCAGTGGGAAAACTTCTATGCATTAGTTCCGCAGGCGGATTTTGACGGGTACCTTTGTCCCGATTACTTATGGCAGGTTGCGCTGGATGGGGACCTTTGCTAGCTATAATCCAATCTTCACTGGCCCCCTCTACATAGAACACCTATGTGAAGCACTGGTCTGAATGGACCAGTTTCTGTGATGAAAATGGGGTCTCCTGGACTGAATCGCTGAGCTCAGAGTTAACGGGGTGTCTAAAGGGGTGGTCTGTTCTTGTCTGACTGCTGTATCCTTCTTCTGCAAACTATATGGCCTTGCTGACTATTCAAAAACCTTCCTGGTCAGGCAGGTGCTGAGCGGTTGGGGGCATATGGTGCCCAGAACAAGGGACATTAGGGAACCTGTCACTATCGAGCAATTGGTTAGCCTTTGTTATGCTTGCCTGACGTATGTTCTACAGCCTCTGAGGCGACCCTGTTCTCCGCCACCTTTGGGCTGGCTTTTCACGGGGCTTTTGACGGGGCATTTTAATGTACAATTGTAACATTTTAAACTTAGAAGAATTTCCAATTAGGTCATCAGGTCTTCTTATTCGTGTCTTCATTCTTACCGTAACCTTATCTATGTGTATATTCATTTATTTTGTTTATTTTATTTTCTTTTCTTAAATTGTGAGTAATTTCCTTTCACATTGTGATAAGTTGTGATAAATTGTATGAAACACTAAGCTTACATGTTCTTATATACCATTTGAAACATATGTTTTCTAACACAACAGTGTATCATCCTAAAGAGTTAAAATGTTGGCATACACAGCTGAGCATATGGGACTCACCTAGTATTTGGACCATCCTACTTTAGTCTTATTGACTCACCTGTGGCGCCCAAACTACTATCTCTGAGGAAGCGCATGTGAACATGTGCGAAACATGTCAGATAGTTTGAGCTGTTCTTGATATTTACCATCTATATGAATAAACTCTACTGAAGCACTAGCTACCAGTCCAGACCTGTCCTTTTTCTTGTTCTCCTGCTCTGCCACCTTTGGGCTGGCTTTTCACGGGGCGCTCAGGGTGGGTGAATTGGTCCCTCCCTCGAGGAACAAACAGGGAGGCCTTTTGGTCTCTCATGTTAGGGACGAGGAGTCATTTATTCTTGTTTTTCTTCCCAGATCCAAGACCGCCCAAGAAGGAAGAGGAGTCTGGATGTTGTTGCCGGCCCGTCTTTTGCCCAGTCACTGGGACCTACATGGACGTGCTTCCGGAGGGTCCGTCACAATTTCTTGTTCACACGGATGGTTCCCGTTGACAAGATTCTATTTCCGGAGAGTCCTGGGCTGAGCAGCATCTAGGGTGGGTCTTGACCCTAGGGTCATTATCCTTCATTCGTTCAGGGTTGGAGCCGCTACCACTGCCGCAGGTTTGGGTTGGTCTGCTGATCATATTAGGTCATTGGGGAGATGGAGGTCTCAAAGATATTTACTGTGTTAGGCCTCTGACTGTGTGATTGTTTTGGTTCAGTTGCAATGTTCCCTGTTTAACTGTTGTTTATTTGCAGGACCGAGGGATGGTCCATTGAGAGTGTGGATTATGGGTCACTCTTACATCCATTGGGTGGAGCTGAGAGCGATTGCGAGACCTGATGGGCGACAATTGGGATTCCCTTCCTCTAGGGTTACAGGTAGATGGCTGGGTCACAGGGGATTGACTTGGCAGGGTCTTCCTGAGTTATTGCAAGGGCCGTTGCATTGGTGGGAGAAACTCATGTCCTGATCATTCACGCCGGGGGGAATGATATGGAGCTCCTGCCATGCAAGCAGCTCAGTGCGGTGATTCAGTCAGACCTGCGCACATTCCATACTTGGGTCCCCAATGCTAAGTTAAGGTGGTCCAATATCATCCCCAGAATAGAGTGGTGCCATATGCAGACCAACAGAGCGGCCTTCTAGGTCCGTAAAAAACTGAATAGGGAAGTGAGGATTTTCCTGGCCCAGTTAGGAGGTTTTCATGTGGAACATGGGAACATCATGACGGCTGAGAGGAGCCTCTACAGGAGGGACAGGGTGAACCTCTCTGAGAGGGGCATTGACCTATTCCTGTGTAATTTGAGGCGTGCTATTTTGTTACATCTATGAGGGTTGCGGCAAGAGCTGTGCCTGTTGGGCTGTCTCTTGTGGCAGGTTGCCCGTGCCCAGGTTTGCCATCAGAGGTAGAGTGACGACTGCCCCAGGGGGAAGGTAGTCTCTGCAGGCGCGTGCCTGAGGTCCCTCCCCATTCTGATGATGCAGAGAACACCTTAAGCCATCTGCGTGCAGCTAAGCTCCGCTTGTGTAGGCATTCACGGGTGCGGCCCATCTTCCTAGCAGGGGGTTGCTTACTCTCCTAGCTAGATTGCCGCCACCTGGTTGCTTCCAGCCGGTTCTCTTGTTTCACAATAAACGTGACCCACGGGTCTTTTCCCACACTCTGTGTTTTGTGTTTATTTATAAGTATATAAGTTATTATTATTGTTATTGTTCAGTCAGTTCTATGACTGTTATGTTATAATCCAGCAAACCAGGAGTATAGGGCATTTAATTACTTAAGATAGTGGAGGGCAGAATAGCCCGTGAAAAACATAAGAATTAAGGCCCTTAGGAGTGTGCTGCTGTGTTGCCTTAGTGTGGGTGGGGATTTGGCTTACCTATAAGAAGGCTGGTTTACAGGCCCCAGACCCTCTTTCCAGCTCATCTTCACAGTTTCCCTCCCTCCCTTTAATCTGGTAAGGCGGCAATCTTTAGGCTGGGCATCACTATGTTGTTTTCAGCATGGGGTCTGAGGCAGGATGAGAGCTACGCGGCTCGTTTCCTTAAGTCCAAGCACAGTAGTTTTTTTTTACTCGATAAAGATAAGTTCAGATCGAGCGCCAATGGTGGACCTCAAGCTAGTATACAGAGACCTCCTAGCTGGTCTCAATGTAAATGGATCAAATGGTGTGTTGTATACAGCACCAAAGGCAGAGGTAATGAGGAGGTGGAACACTCTTAGGTAAAATGATAATAAATATTCTAATTTATTACATACAAATAGGTTAAAAATTAGTTGAAAATATAACAATGTATGGAGTAAAAATATATATAACAATGTAACAATGTATGGAATAAAAAAGTATATATAACAATATAACAATGTATGGAGTAAAAAATCTATCTTGACCAATAGATATAGATCTCAGATCATGAATAATACATAAATAAATAAATGATGGTAAATGAACAACAAATAGTGAAGACCAAACAAGAATTCAGATTGGGGAATATTATCCCATATAAAGTGCAGTGAAAATCCAACATAAATAAAAGTCCAATGCAAAAACAGTGTCAGTAGTGTCAATAAATCCTCAAGGATGTGTAATATTCAGGTGAATATCCAAATGATAAAAATAATGTTGCAAACAAAAATGTCAAAAATTGTAGTGATTTGTGAAAAAACAAAAACAAAATTGTGTACACAAAATATATATATATATATATATATATATATATATATATATATATATATATATATATACATATATATATATATATATATATATATATATATATATATATATATATATATATATATATAAAATTAAAAAATGAAACCAAAAAATCCTGTGATGGTTATCTCTCCAATGAGGTCCTGTGGTATTCTGACTTCTTTGTTACAAACTTAACACGTGTCAAAAAATCCTAGAAAAACTAAATAAAAACATAGTGTAGATGTACAAAAAACATGCAGTCTAAAAGAAATAAGCTTACCAATTGTCGACACGTTTCAGCCTAGATGTGGCCTTTTTCAAGACAGTGACTGTCTAATCATGGTGCTGACATATTGGTACCTAGGTTACACTGCAGGTATGTGAGAGTTACTGCACATTATACACTAATACATCTCATGCACCTCCTGCTAATCATGGTGCTGACATATTGGTACCTAGGTTATTCTAAAGGTATGTGAAGGAGAGTTACTGCACATTATACATTACATATATCTAATGCATCTCCTGCCAATCATGGTGCTGACATATTGGTACCTAGGTTACACTGCAGGTATGTGAAGAAGAGTTACTGCACATTATCCCCAAAATACATTTCATGCACCTCCTGCTAATCATGGTGCTGGCATATTGGTAACTAGGTTACACTGCAGGTATCTGAAGGAGAAATACTGCTAATTCTACAATAAATACATCTCATGCACCTCCTGCTAATCATGATGCTGACATATTGGTACCTAGGTTACACAGCAGGTATCTGAAGGAGAAATACTGCACATTATACACTAAATACATCTCATGCACCTCCTGCTAATCATGGTGATGACATATTGGTACCTAGGTTACACTGCAGGTATGTGATAGAGAGTTACTGCACATTATACACTACATACATCTCATGCACCTCCTGCTAATCATGGTGCTGACATATTGGTACCTAGGTTACACAGCAGGTATGTGAAGGAGAGATACTGCACATTATAACTAAATACATCTCATGCACCTCCTGCTAAGCATGGTGCTGAAATATTGGTACCTAGGTTACACTGCAGGTAAGTGATAGAGTTACTGCACATTATACACTAAATACATCTCATGCAACTCCTGCTAATCATGGTGTTGACATATTGGTACCTAGGTTACACTGCAGGTATGTGAAGTAGAGTTACTGCACATTATACACTAAATACATCTCATGCACCTCCTGCTAATCATGGTGCTGACATATTGGTACCTAGGTTACACTGCAGGTATGTGAAGTAGAGTAACTGCACATTATACACTAAATACATATCATACACCTCCTGCTAATCATGGTGCTGACATATTGGTACCTAGGTTACACTGCAGGTATGTGATAGAGAGTTACTGCACATTATACACTAAATACATCTTATGCACCTCCTGCTAATCATCGTGTTGACATATTGGTACCTAGATTACACTGCAGGTATGTGATAGAGAGTTACTGCACATTATACACTAAATACATCTCATGTACCTCCTGCTAATCATGGTGCTGACATATTGGTACCTAGGTTACACTGCAGGTATGTGAGAGTTACTGCACATTATACACTAAATACATCTCATGCACCTCCTGCTAATCATGGTACTGACATATTGGTACCTAGGTTACACTGCAGGTACTTGAAAGAGAGTTATTGCACATTATACACTTAATACATCTTATGCACCTCCTGCTAATCATGGTGCTGACATATTGATACCTAGGTTACACTGCAGGTATCTGAAGGAGAGTTACTGCACATTATACACTAAATACATCTCATACACATCCTGATAATCATGGTGCTGCCATATTGGTACCTAGATTGCACTGCAGGTATGTGAAGGAGAGTTACTGCACATTATACACTACATATATCTCATGCACCTCCCGCCAATCATGGTGCTGACATATTGGTACCTAGGTTACACTGCAGGTATGTAAAGGAGAGTTGCTGCAGATTATACACTAAATACATCTCATGCACCTCCCGCTAATCATGGTGCTGACATATTGGTACCTAGGTTACACTGCAGGTATGGAAAGGAGAGTTGCTGCACATTATACACTAATTACATCTCATGCACCTCCCGCTAATCATGGTGCTGACATATTGGTACCTAGGTTACACAGCAGGTATGTGAAGTAAAGTTGCTGCTCATTATACACTAAATACATCTCATGCACCTCCTGCTAATCATGGTGCTGCCATATTGGTACCTAGGTTACACTGCAGGTATGTAATAGAGTTACTGCACATTATACACTAAATACATCTCATGTACCTCCTGCTAATCATGGTGCTGGAATATTGGTAACTAGGTTACACTGCAGGTATCTGAAGGAGACATACTCACATTATACAATAAATACATATCATGCACCTCCTGCTAATCATGGTGCTGATATATTGGTACCTAAGTTACACAGCAGGTATGTGAAGGAGAGATACTGCACATTATACACTAAATACATCTCATGCACCTCCTGCTAATCATGGTGCTGACATATTGGTACCTAGGTTACACTGCAGGTATGTGATAGAGTTACTGCACATTATACACTAAATACATCTCATGCACCTCCTGCTAATCATGGTGCTGACATATTGGTACCTAGGTTAAACTACAGGTATGTGATAGAGTTACTGCACATTATACACTAAATACATCTCATGTACCTCCTGCTAATCTTGGTGCTGACATATTGGTAACTAGGTTACACTGCAGGTATCTGAAGGAGACATACTCACATTATACAATAAATACATATCATGCACCTCCTGCTAATCATGGTGCTGACATATTGGTACCTAAGTTACACAGCAGGTATGTGAAGGAGAGATACTGCACATTATACACTAAATACATCTCATGCACCTCCTGCTAATCATGGTGCTGACATATTGGTACCTAGGTTACACTGCAGGTATGTGATAGAGTTACTGCACATTATACACTAAATACATATCATGCACCTCCTGCTAGTCATGGTGCTGACATATTGGTACCTAAGTTACACTGCAGGTATGTGATAGAGTTACTGCACATTATACACTAAATACATCTCATGCACCTCCTGCTAATCATGGTGCTGACATATCGGTACCATGGTTACACTGCAGGTATGTGAAGTAGAGTTACTGCACATTATACACTAAATACATCTCATGCACCTCCTGCTAATCATGGTGCTGACATATCGGTACCATGGTTACACTACAGGTATGTGAAGGAGAGTTACTGCACATTATACACTAAATACATCTCATGCACCTCCTGCTAATCATGGTGCTGAAATATTGGTACCTAGGTTACACTGTAGGTATGTAAAGGAGAGTTACTGCACATTATACACTAAATACACCTCATGCACCTCCTGCTACTCATGGTGCTGACATATTGGTACCTAGGCTACACTGCAGGTATGTGAAGGAGAGTTACTGCACATTATACACTAAATACATCTCATGCACCTCCTGCTAATCATGGTGCTGACATATCGGTACCATGGTTACACTACAGGTATGTGAAGGAGAGTTACTGCACATTATACACTAAATACATCTCATGCACCTCCTGCTAATCATGGTGCTGACATATCGGTACCATGGTTACACTACAGGTATGTGAAGGAGAGTTACTGCACATTATACACTAAATACATCTCATGTACCTACTGCTAATCATGGTGCTGAAATATTGGTACCTAGGCTACACTGCAGGTATGTGAAGGAGAGTTACTGCACATTATACACTAAATACATCTCATGTACCTACTGCTAATCATGGTGCTGAAATATTGGTACCTAGGCTACACTGCAGGTATGTGAAGGAGAGTTACTGCACATTATACACTAAATACATCTCATGCACCTCCTGCTAATCATGGTGCTGACATATCGGTACCATGGTTACACTACAGGTATGTGAAGGAGAGTTACTGCACATTATACACTAAATACATCTCATGCACCTCCTGCTAATCATGGTGCTGAAATATCGGTACCTAGGTTACACTGTAGGTATGTGATAGAGTTACTGTACATTATACACTAAATACATCTCATGCACCTCCTGCTAATCATGGTGCTGACATATTGGTACCTAGGTTACACTGTAGGTATGTGATAGAGTTACTGCACATTATACACTAAATACACCTCATACACCTCCTGCTACTCATGGTGCTGACATATTGGTACCTAGGCTACACTGCAGGTATGTGATAGAGTTACTGCACATTATACACTAAATAGATCTCATGCACCTCCTGATAATCATGGTGCTGACATATTGGTACCTAGGTTACACTGCAGGTATGTGATAGAGAGCTACTGCACATTATACACTAAATACATCTCATGCACCTCCCTCTAATCATGGTGCTGACATATTGGTACCTAGGTTACACTGCAGGTATGTGATAGAGATTTACTGCACATTATACACTAAATACATCTCATGCACCTCCTGCTAATCATGGTGCTGACATATTGGTACCTAGGTTACACTGCAGGTATGTGATAGAGAGCTACTGCACATTATACACTAAATACATCTCATGCACCTCCTACTAATAATCATGGTGCTGACATATTGGTACCTAGGTTACACTGCAGGTATGTGATGTAGAGTTACTGCACATTATACACTAAATACATCTCATGCACCTCCTGCTAATCATGGTGCTGACATATCGGTACCATGGTTACACTACAGGTATGTGAAGGAGAGTTACTGCACATTATACACTAAATACATCTCATGTACCTACTGCTAATCATGGTGCTGAAATATTGGTACCTAGGCTACACTGCAGGTATGTGAAGGAGAGTTACTGCACATTATACACTAAATACATCTCATGTACCTACTGCTAATCATGGTGCTGAAATATTGGTACCTAGGCTACACTGCAGGTATGTGAAGGAGAGTTACTGCACATTATACACTAAATACATCTCATGCACCTCCTGCTAATCATGGTGCTGACATATCGGTACCATGGTTACACTACAGGTATGTGAAGGAGAGTTACTGCACATTATACACTACATATATCTCATGCACCTCCCTCTAATCATGTTGCTGACATATTGATACCTAGGTTACACTGCAGGTATGTGATAGAGTTACTGCACATTATACACTAAATACATCTCATGCACCTCCTGCTAATCATGGTACTGACATATTGGTACCTAGGTTACACTGCAGGTACTTGAAAGAGAGTTATTGCACATTATACACTTAATACATCTTATGCACCTCCTGCTAATCATGGTGCTGACATATTGATACCTAGGTTACACTGCAGGTATCTGAAGGAGAGTTACTGCACATTATACACTAAATACATCTCATACACATCCTGATAATCATGGTGCTGCCATATTGGTACCTAGATTGCACTGCAGGTATATGAAGGAGAGTTACTGCACATTATACACTACATATATCTCATGCACCTCCCGCCAATCATGGTGCTGACATATTGGTACCTAGGTTACACTGCAGGTATGTAAAGGAGAGTTGCTGCAGATTATACACTAAATACATCTCATGCACCTCCCGCTAATCATGGTGCTGACATATTGGTACCTAGGTTACACTGCAGGTATGGAAAGGAGAGTTGCTGCACATTATACACTAATTACATCTCATGCACCTCCCGCTAATCATGGTGCTGACATATTGGTACCTAGGTTACACAGCAGGTATGTGAAGTAAAGTTGCTGCACATTATATACTAAATACATCTCATGCACCTCCTGCTAATCATGGTGCTGCCATATTGGTACCTAGGTTACACTGCAGGTATGTAATAGAGTTACTGCACATTATACACTAAATACATCTCATGTACCTCCTGCTAATCATGGTGCTGGAATATTGGTAACTAGGTTACACTGCAGGTATCTGAAGGAGAAATACTGCTAATTCTACACTAAATACATCTCACGCACCTCCTGCTAATCATGGTGCTGACATATTGGTACCTAGGTTACACTGCAGGTATGTGATAGAGTTACTGCACATTATACACTAAATACATCTCATGCACCTCCTGCTAATCATGGTGCTGACATATTGGTACCTAGGTTAAACTGCAGGTATGTGATAGAGTTACTGCACATTATACACTAAATACATCTCATGTACCTCCTGCTAATCTTGGTGCTGACATATTGGTAACTAGGTTACACTGCAGGTATCTGAAGGAGACATACTCACATTATACAATAAATACATATCATGCACCTCCTGCTAATCATGGTGCTGTCATATTGGTACCTAAGTTACACAGCAGGTATGTGAAGGAGAGATACTGCACATTATACACTAAATACATCTCATGCACCTCCTGCTAATCATGGTGCTGACATATTGGTACCTAGGTTACACTGCAGGTATGTGATAGAGTTACTGCACATTATACACTAAATACATCTCATGCACCTCCTGCTAGTCATGGTGCTGACATATTGGTACCTAAGTTACACTGCAGGTATGTGAAGGAGAGTTACTGCACATTATACACTAAATACATCTCATGCACCTCCTGCTAATCATGGTGCTGACATATCGGTACCATGGTTATGTGAATTAGAGTTACTGCACATTATACACTAAATACATCTCATGCACCTCCTGCTAATCATGGTGCTGACATATCGGTACCATGGTTACACTACAGGTATGTGAAGGAGAGTTACTGCACATTATACACTAAATACATCTCATGCACCTCCTGCTAATCATGGTGCTGACATATCGGTACCATGGTTACACTACAGGTATGTGAAGGAGAGTTACTGCACATTATACACTAAATACATCTCATGTACCTACTGCTAATCATGGTGCTGAAATATTGGTACCTAGGTTACACTGCAGGTATGTGAAGGAGAGTTACTGCACATTATACACTAAATACATCTCATGTACCTACTGCTAATCATGGTGCTGAAATATTGGTACCTAGGCTACACTGCAGGTATGTGAAGGAGAGTTACTGCACATTATACACTAAATACATCTCATGTACCTACTGCTAATCATGGTGCTGAAATATTGGTACCTAGGCTACACTGCAGGTATGTGAAGGAGAGTTACTGCACATTATACACTAAATACATCTCATGCACCTCCTGCTAATCATGGTGCTGACATATCGGTACCATGGTTACACTACAGGTATGTGAAGGAGAGTTACTGCACATTATACACTAAATACATCTCATGCACCTCCTGCTAGTCATGGCGCTGAAATATCGGTACCTAGGTTACACTGTAGGTATGTGATAGAGTTACTGTACATTATACACTAAATACATCTCATGCACCTCCTGCTAATCATGGTGCTGACATATTGGTAACTAGGCTACACTGCAGGTATGTGATAGAGTTACTGCACATTATACACTAAATAGATCTCATGCACCTCCTGCTAATCATGGTGCTGACATATCGGTACCATGGTTACACTACAGGTATGTGAAGCAGAGTTACTGCACATTATACACTAAATACATCTCATGCACCTCCTGCTAATCATGGTGCTGACATATCGGTACCATGGTTACACTACAGGTATGTGAAGCAGAGTTACTGCACATTATACACTAAATACATCTCATGCACCTCCTGCTAATCATGGTGCTGACATATCGGTACCATGGTTACACTACAGGTATGTGAAGGAGAGTTACTGCACATTATACACTAAATACATCTCATGTACCTACTGCTAATCATGGTGCTGAAATATTGGTACCTAGGTTACACTGCAGGTATGTGAAGGAGAGTTACTGCACATTATACACTAAATACATCTCATGTACCTACTGCTAATCATGGTGCTGAAATATCGGTACCTAGGTTACACTGTAGGTATGTGATAGAGTTACTGTACATTATACACTAAATACATCTCATGCACCTCCTGCTAATCATGGTGCTGACATATTGGGACCTAGGCTACACTGCAGGTATGTGATAGAGTTACTGCACATTATACACTAAATAGATCTCATGCACCTCCTGCTAATCATGGTGCTGAAATATTGGTACCTAGGTTACACTGTAGGTATGTGATAGAGTTACTGCACATTATACACTAAATACACCTCATACACCTCCTGCTACTCATGGTGCTGACATATTGGTACCTAGGCTACACTGCAGGTATGTGATAGAGTTACTGCACATTATACACTAAATAGATCTCATGCACCGCCCGCTAATCATGGTGCAGACATATTGATACCTAGGTTACACTGCAGGTATGTGAAGGAGAGTTACTGTACATTATACACTAAATACATCTCATGCACCTCCTGCTAATCATGGTGCTGACATATTGGTACCTAGGTTACACTGCAGGTATGTGATAGAGAGTTACTGCACATTATACACTAAATACATCTCATGCACCTCCTGATAATCATGGTGCTGACATATTGGTACCTAGGTTACACTGCAGGTATGTGATAGAGAGCTACTGCACATTATACACTAAATACATCTCATGCACCTCCCTCTAATCATGGTGCTGACATATTGGTACCTAGGTTACACTGCAGGTATGTGATAGAGAGTTACTGCACATTATACACTAAATACATCTCATGCACCTCCTGCTAATCATGGTGCTGACATATTGGTACCTAGGTTACACTGCAGGTATGTGATAGAGAGCTACTGCACATTATACACTAAATACATCTCATGCACCTCCTACTAATAATCATGGTGCTGACATATTGGTACCTAGGTTACACTGCAGGTATGTGATGTAGAGTTACTGCACATTATACACTAAATACATCTCATGCACCTCCCTCTAATCATGTTGCTGACATATTGATACCTAGGTTACACTGCAGGTATGTGATAGAGTTACTGCACATTATACACTAAATACATCTCATGCACCGCCTGCTAATCATGGTGCTGACATATTGGTACCTAGGTTACACTGCAGGTATGTGATAGAGTTACTGCACATTATACACTAAATACACCTCATGCACCTCCTGTTAATCATGGTTCTGACATATTGGTACCTAGGTTACACTGCAGGTATGTGAAGTAGAGTTAATGCACATTATACACTAAATACATCTCATGCACCTCCTGCTAATCATGGTGCTGCCATATTGGTACCTAGGTTACACTGCAGCTATGTGAAGGAGAGTTACTGCACATTATACACTAAATACATCTCATGCACCTCCCGCTAATCATGGTGCTGCCATATTGGTACCTAGTTTACACTGCAGGTATGTGATAGAGTTACTGCACTTGTGTAAAATAGGTCAGCACTGGAATGTAGTGAAAGATAGATTTTAACATGGCGGCACCCATGACTGGAGGGAGGCGGAGAATAACTTCACTATTATACTTAATAAATGTATTTAGTATTTATTGTTCTTTTAATATTTAAACAACATATGATTTAATAATACTGCTTATTGTCCCTTTTCATAGATGCAGCAGCCAATGGGAAAGGCGCCAACAATCTGCTGCAAACAGCGTCTCTTTACTGCGCACATCAATAAGGGGAGAAATCCTGTATCTGTGACAAAATAAATAATTTTAATTGATGGCAAACACCTTTGTGATAGTAAATCTAGGTAGGAGGGGGCTGGGATATCACGCAGACGGAATTAGAGAAAAGTGCATTTAGTATTACACAGAGAGTCGCTTACACGTGACTAGCGCCCAGGCCTGCCAGCTCTTGCTATTTGCAGTCAGTTTCTTGGATCAGACCGTAGCTCTGCCACAGTCTGGGAACAAGCCCACTTTCTGTTTGCTCGTTTGTGGTCACATTAAACTTTTTAGGATAAGAAATATGGGCTTCTCACACTTGTTGCTGCTAGAAACTCAATTGCAACTCACAGCGTATGCGCTGTCAAATTTCCCCAACGTGCTGAATGGTTTTCTTTCTTAATTCAAGGAGCTGGGGTGGCCACTGTTAACAAGGGGGGCTGAGAAGGACGACACTGAGGGAACTTAAATAATCTTTTTACAGGGCAGATCTTGTTTCCTATGTATGAGACATTTTCATTATTATAGATAATGATTTATTACTCAATATATCAATGTTGTATTAAAAATAAATTTATTTTACTTGTCTCATTATTATAACTCTCAAACTAACGGCCAGATTTCGAGTTTTGCATTTGGAGCTATGCGGTGCTAACGAGCAGTTTTTTCTCACCGCTCACTTACCTGCAACGCTGGTATTTCGGGGTTTTACAAACCCGGCATTAAAAGGCAAGAAGTGAGCGTTGAGCAAAATTGAGCTCCTTACCGCACTCCAATACCAGCGCTGCTTAAGTCAGAGGTGAGCTGGTCATTCGTGCTCGTGTACAATTTCCCTATAGGAATCAACGAGGAGAACTGGCTGAAAAAAAAAAAAGAAGAAAAGTCTAACACCTGCCAAAAAGCAGCGTAAAACTCAGTAACGCAGCCCCATTGATTCCTAATGGGAAATAATAGTTATGTTTACAACTAACACCCTAACATGAACCCCGAGTCTAAACACCCTTATCATACACTTATTAACCCCTAATCTGCTGCCCCGACATTGTCACCACCTACATTATATTTATTAACCCCTAATCTACTGCTCTGGACATCGCCGCCACCTACATTATACTTATTAACCCCTAATCTGCTGCCCCCAACATCGCCAAGACCTACATTATATTTATTAACCCCTAATCTCCCTCCCCCAATGTCACCGCAACCTAACTACACTTATTAACCCCTAATCTGCCGCCCCCAACGTCGCCGCCACTATAATAAACATATTAACCCCTAAACTGCCGCACTCCTGCCTCGGAAACATTAGTTAAATATTATTAACCCCTAATCTGCCGTCCCTAACATCGCCGCCACCTACTTACATTTATTGACCCCTAATCTGCCGCCCCCAACGTCACCGCCACTATACTAAATGTATTAACCCCTAAACCTAAGTCTAACCCTAACCCTAACACCACCTAACTTAAATATAATTACAAAAAATCTAAATAAAAATTAATATTATTACCTAAATAATTCCTATTTAAAACTAAATACTTACCTGTAAAATAAACCCTAACGCCTAGATTTAGAGTTTTGTCGGTAAAGACCCGCGTAGCTAACGCTGCTTTTTTTCCCAACGCACCCTTAAGACAACGCTGGTATTTAGAGTTGTCTGAAGGGCTGCGTTAGGCTCCAAAAAGGGTGCGTTGAGATGAATGAACCGCCACTTCAACCCTCAATACCAGCGTTGCTTACGGTAGCGGTAAGCTGGCAAAACGTGCTCGTGCACGATTCCCCCATAGGAAACAATGGGGCAGTTTGGGATGAAAAAAACCTAACACCTGCAAAAAAGCAGCGTTAAGCTCCCAACGCAGCCCCATTGTTTCCTATGGGGAAACACTTCCTACGTCTGCACCTAACACCCTAACATGAACCCCAAGTCTAAACATCCCTAACCTTACACTCATTAACCCCTAATCTGCCGCCCCAGCTATCGCTGACACCTGCATTATACTATTAACCCCTAATCTGCCGCTCCGGACAACGCCACAACCTACATTATACCTATGTACCCCTAATCTGCTGCCCCTAACATCGCCGACCCCTATATTATATTTATTAACCCCTAATCTGCCCCCCCAACGTCGCCGCTACCTTACCTACACTTATTAACCCCTAATTTGCTGACCGGACCTCGCCGCTACTCTAATAAATTTATTAACCCCTAAACCGCCGCACTCCCACCTCGCAAACCCTATAATAAATAGTATTAACCCCTAATCTGCCCCCCCCCCTCAACGTCGCTGCCACCTAACTTCAAGTATTAACCCCTAATCTGCCGACCGGACCTCGCCGCTACTCTAATAAGGTTATTAACCCCTAAAGCTAAGTCTAACCCTAACCCCCCCTAACTTAAATATAATTTTAATCTAACGAAATAAATTAAATCTTATTAACTAAAGTATTCCTATTTAAAACTAAATACTTACCTGTAAAATAAACCCTAATATAGCTACAATATAACGAATAATTATATTGTAGCTATTTTAGGATTTATATTTATTTTACAGGCAACTTTGTATTTATTTTAACTAGGTACAATAGCTATTAAATAGTTATTAACTATTTAATAGCTACCTAGTTAAAATAATTACAAAATTACCTGTAAAATAAATCCTAAACTAAGTTACAATTAAACCTAACACTACACTATCAATAATTAATTAAATAAATTACCTACAATTACATACAATTAAATAAATTAAACTAAATTACAAAAAAAAAAGGGGTTAATACTTGAAGTTAAGTGGCGGAAATGTTAGGGAGGGCAGATTAGGGGTTAATACTATTTATTATAGTGTTTGCGAGGCGGGAGTGCAGCGGTTTAGGGGTTAATACATGTATTATAGTGGCGGTGAGGTCCGGTCGGCAGATTAGGGGTTAATAAGTGTAGTTAGGTAGCGGCGACGTTGGGGGGGCAGATTAGGGGTTAATAAATATTATGTAGGTGTCGGGGATGTTAGGGGCAGCAAATTAGGGGTTCATACTGATAATGTAGGTGGCGGCGGTGTGCGGTCGGCAGATTAGGGGTTAAAAATATTTATTATAGTGGCGGCGATGTGGGGGAACCTCATTTTAGGGGTACATAGGTAGTTTATGGGTGTTAGTGTACTTTAGAGCACTGTAGTTAAGAGCTTTATAAACCGGCGTTAGCCCATAAAGCTCTTAACTACTGACTTTTTTTGCGGCTGGAGTCTTGTCGGTAGAGGGTCTACCGCTCACTTCAGCCAAGACTCTAAATACCGGATAGCGGCGTTAGGAAGATCCCATTGAAAAGATAGGATACGCAATTGGCGTTAGGGGATCTGCGGTATGGAAAAGTCGCGGCTTGAAAGTGAGCGTTAGACCCTTTCCTGCCTGACTCTAAATACCAGCGGGCGGCCAAAAGCAGCGTTAGGACCCCTTAACGCTGCTTTTGACGGCTAACGCAGAACTCTAAATCTAGGCGTAAGATAGCTACAATATAACTAATAGTTACATTGTATCTATCTTAGGGTTTATTTTTATTTTACAGGCAAGTTTGTATTTATCTTAACTAGGTAGAATAGTTACTAAATAGTTATTAACTATTTAATAACTACCTAGCTAAAATAAATACAAAAGTACCTGTAAAATAAAACCTAACCTAAGTTACACTAACACCTAACACTACACTACAATTAAATAACTTACCTAAATTAAATACAATTAAATAAATTACATACAATTAGCCAAAGTACAAAACCCCCCCACTAAATTAGAGAAAATAATAAACAAATTACAAGATATTTAAACTAATTACACCTAATCTAATAGCCCTATAAAAAAAAAAAGAAAAAAAAACGAAATAAAAAAAAACCCTAGCCTAAACTAAACTATCAATAGCCCTTAAAAGGGCCTTTTGCGGGGCATTGCCCCAAAGTAATCAGCTCTTTTACTTGTAAGAAAAAAATACAAACAACCCCCCAACAGTAAAACCCACCACCCACACAACCAACCCCCCAAATAAAATACTAACTAAAAAAACCTAATCTCCCCATTGCCCTGAAAAGGGCATTTGGATGGGCATTGCCCTTAAAAGGGCAGTTAGCTCTATTGCAGGCCCAAACCCTAACCTAAAAATAAAACCCACCCAATACACCCTAAAAAAAACTAACACTAACCCCTGAAGATCGACTTACTGTTCTGAAAACCGGACATCCATCCTCAAGGAAGCGGCAGAAATCTTCATCCAACCGGGCCGAAGTCCTCAACGAAGCCGGGAGAAGTCTTCATCCAAGACGGGAGAAGTGATCCTCCAGACGGGCAGAAGTCTTCATCCAGACGGCATCTACTATCTTCATCCATCCGACGCAGAGCGGGTCCATCTTCAAGACATGCGACGTGGAGCATCCTCTTCATCCGGAGTCTTCTTACTGGAAGACGGTTCCTTTAAATGACGTCATCCAAGATGGCGTCCCTTAGATTCCGATTGGCTGATAGAATTCTATCACCCAATCGAAATTAAGGTAGAAAAATTCCTATTGGCTGATCCAATCAGCCAATAGGATTGAGCTTGCATTCTATTGGCTGTTCCAATCTCTTTAGTTTTATTTAAATTATATTTAAGTTAGGGGGTGTTAGGGTTAGCGTTAGATTTAGGGGTTAATACATTTAATATAGTGGCGGCGACGTTGGGTACGGCAGATTAGCGGTTGATAAATGTAGGTAGGTGGTGGCGATGTTAGGGATAGCAAATTAGGGGTTAATATTATTTAACTAGTGTTTGCGAGGCGGGAGTGCCGCGGTTTAGGGGTTAATATGTTTATTATAGTGTCGGCGATGTCCGGAACGGCAGATTAGGGGTTAAAAAATGTATTTTAGTATTTGCGATGCGGCAGGGCCTCGGTTTAGGGTTAATAGGTAGTTTATGGGTGTTAGTGTACTTTTTAGCACTTTAGTTATGAGTTTTATGTTACGGCGTTGTACCATAAAACTCATAACTACTGACTTTAGAATGCGTTAGGGATCTTGGAGGTAGAGGATGTACTGCTCACTTTTTGGCCTCCCAGGACAGACTAGTAATACCGGAGCTATGGAAGTCCCATAGAAAAAAGACTTTACGAAGTTTAGGTAAGTCGTTTTGCGGTAAGGCCAAAGAAGTGTGCAGTGCCCCTAAACCTGCAATACTCGCTATAGCAGCGGGCATAAAAAAGCAGCGTTAGGACCTGTTAACGCTGCTTTTTTACCTTAACGCACAACTCGTAATCTAGCCATAAGTTTACAATCCTTATGTTACAGAGACGCTCACCTAAAATATAAAGGGTTCGAGAGAAACTGTGAGCCGAAGACTTAGTCTGGATCCTTATGAAAAGGGACAGTTTTAGAGTTATATGTATGGCCCCTTAGCATTCAAAACTGACCACCACCAAATTTATCTGTAAGTAGGAGTGAAGCCAAAAGAATAAGTCAAAAAAGAGTATGGGTGTTTTTTGGGGGATAAAATAGATTATATATGTATTAACAAGAAAAGAAGGGTAATGCAGATACCACTGCGAACATCCAGCATATATAGGGTGACCCTTCATGCACTGCTAAAAACCAGCATACATAGGTTACCCTATATGTATTGCTAGATCCAGAATACACAAGGTTACACTATATGTACTGCTAACAACCAGCATACACAGAGTTACACTATATGTACTGCTAGAGCCAGAATACACAGGGTTACACTATATGTACTGCTAACAACCAGCATACACAGAGTTACACTATATGTACTGCTAGATCCAGAATACACAGGGTTACACTATATGTACTGCTAGATCCAGAATACACAAGGTTACACTATATGTACTGCTAGAGCCAGAATACACAGGGTTACACTATATGTACTGCTAGAGCCAGAATACACAGGGTTACACTATATGTACTGCTAGATCCAGAATACACAGGGTTACACTATATGTACTGCTAGAGCCAGAATACACAGGGTTACACTATATGTACTGCTAGAGCCAGAATACACAGGGTTACACTATATGTACTGCTAGAGCCAGAATACACAGGGTTACACTATATGTACTGCTAGAGCCAGAATACACAGGGTTACACTATATGTACTGTTAGATACAGAATACACAGGGTTCGACTACATGCACTGCTAACAGACAGCATACACAGGGTTATACTACATGTATTAATGACAGCCAGCATACACAGGGTTACACTATATGTACTGCTAGAGCCAGAATACACAGGGTTACACTATATGTACTGTTAGATCCAGAATACACAGGGTTAGACTACATGCACTGCTAACAGCCAGCATACAAAGGGTTACACTACATGTATTAATGACAGCCAGCATACACAGGGTTACACTACATGTATTAATGACAGCCAGCATACACAGGGTTACACTATATGTACTGCTAACAGTCAGCATACACAGGGTTACACTACATGTACTAATGACAGCCAGCATACACATGGTTACACTATATGTACTGCTAACAACCAGCATACACAGAGTTACACTATATGTACTGCTAGATCCAGAATACACAGGGTTACACTATATAAATTGCTAGATCCAGAATACACAGGGTTACACTATATGTACTGCTAGATCCAGAATACACAGGGTTACACTATATGTACTGCTAGATCCAGAATACACAGGGTTACACTATATGTACTGCTAGAGCCAGAATACACAGGGTTACACTATATGTACTGTTAGATCCAGAATACACAGGGTTAGACTACATGCACTGCTAACAGACAGCATACACAGGGTTATACTACATGTATTAATGACAGCCAGAATACACAGGGTTACACTATATGTACTGCTAGAGCCAGAATACACAGGGTTACACTATATGTACTGCTAGAGCCAGAATACACAGGGTTACACTATATGTACTGCTAGAGCCAGAATACACAGGGTTACACTATATGTACTGCTAGATCCAGAATACACAGGGTTACACTATATGTACTGCTAGAGCCAGAATACACAGGGTTACACTATATGTACTGCTAACAACCAGCATACACAGAGTTACACTATATGTACTGCTAGATCCAGAATACACAGGGTTACACTATATGTACTGCTAGAGCCAGAATACACAGGGTTACACTATATGTACTGCTAGAGCCAGAATACACAGGGTTACACTATATGTACTGCTAGATCCAGAATACACAGGGTTACACTATATGTACTGCTAACAACCAGCATACACAGGGTTACACTATATGTACTGCTAGATCCAGAATACACAGGGTTACACTATATGTACTGCTAGAGCCAGAATACACAGGGTTACACTATATGTACTGCTAGAGCCAGAATACACAGGGTTACACTATATGTACTGCTAGAGCCAGAATACACAGGGTTACACTATATGTACTGCTAGAGCCAGAATACACAGGGTTACACTATATGTACTGCTAGATCCAGAATACACAGGGTTACACTATATGTACTGCTAGAGCCAGAATACACAGGGTAACACTATATGTACTGTTAGATCCAGAATACACAGGGTTAGACTACATGCACTGCTAACAGACAGCATACACAGGGTTATACTACATGTATTAATGACAGCCAGCATACACATGGTTACACTATATGTACTGCTAACAACCAGCATACACAGGGTTACACTACATGTACTAATGACAGCCAGCATACACATGGTTACACTATATGTACTGCTAGAGCCAGAATTCACAGGGTTACACTATATGTACTGTTAGATCCAGAATATGGGTTGGACTACATGCACTGCTAACAGCCAGCATACACAGGGTTACACTACATGTATTAATGACAGCCAGCATACACAGGGTTACACTATATGCACTGCTAACAACCAGCATACACAGAGTTACACTATATGTACTGCTAGATCCAGAATACACAGGGTTACACTATATGTACTGCTAGAGCCAGAATACACAGGGTTACACTATATGAACTGTTAGATCCAGAATACACAGGGTTAGACTACATGCACTGCTAACAGCCAGCATACAAAGGGTTACACTACATGTATTAATGACAGCCAGCATACACAGGGTTACACTATATGTACTGCTAGAGCCAGAATACACAGGGTTACACTATATGTACTGCTAACAACCAGCATACACAGAGTTACACTATATGTACTGCTAGATCCAGAATACACAGGGTTACACTATATGTACTGCTAGAGCCAGAATACACAGGGTTACACTATATGTACTGCTAGAGCCAGAATACACAGGGTTACACTATATGTACTGCTAGATCCAGAATACACAGGGTTACACTATATGTACTGCTAACAACCAGCATACACAGGGTTACACTATATGTACTGCTTGATCCAGAATACACAGGGTTACACTATATGTACTGCTAGAGCCAGAATACACAGGGTTACACTATATGTACTGCTAGAGCCAGAATACACAGGGTTACACTATATGTACTGCTAGAGCCAGAATACACAGGGTTACACTATATGTACTGCTAGAGCCAGAATACACAGGGTTACACTATATGTACTGCTAGATCCAGAATACACAGGGTTACACTATATGTACTGCTAGAGCCAGAATACACAGGGTAACACTATATGTACTGTTAGATCCAGAATACACAGGGTTAGACTACATGCACTGCTAACAGACAGCATACACAGGGTTATACTACATGTATTAATGACAGCCAGCATACACATGGTTACACTATATGTACTGCTAACAACCAGCATACACAGGGTTACACTACATGTACTAATGACAGCCAGCATACACATGGTTACACTATATGTACTGCTAGAGCCAGAATACACAGGGTTACACTATATGTACTGTTAGATCCAGAATATGGGTTGGACTACATGCACTGCTAACAGCCAGCATACACAGGGTTACACTACATGTATTAATGACAGCCAGCATACACAGGGTTACACTATATGCACTGCTAACAACCAGCATACACAGAGTTACACTATATGTACTGCTAGATCCAGAATACACAGGGTTACACTATATGTACTGCTAGAGCCAGAATACACAGGGTTACACTATATGAACTGTTAGATCCAGAATACACAGGGTTAGACTACATGCACTGCTAACAGCCAGCATACAAAGGGTTACACTACATGTATTAATGACAGCCAGCATACACAGGGTTACACTATATGTACTGCTAACAGTCAGCATACACAGGGTTACACTACATGTACTAATGACAGCCAGCATACACATGGTTACACTATATGTACTGCTAACAACCAGCATACACAGAGTTACACTATATGTACTGCTAGATCCAGAATACACAGGGTTACACTATATGTACTGCTAGAGCCAGAATACACAGGGTTACACTATATGTACTGTTAGATCCAGAATACACAGGGTTAGACTACATGCACTGCTAACAGCCAGCATACACAGGGTTACACTACATGTATTAATGACAGCCAGCATACACAGGGTTACACTATATGTACTGCTAACAACCAGCATACACAGAGTTACACTATATGTACTGCTAGATCCAGAATACACAGGGTTACACTATATGTACTGCTAGAGCCAGAATACACAGGGTTACACTATATGTACTGTTAGATCCAGAATACACAGGGTTAGACTACATGCACTGCTAACAGACAGCATACACAGGGTTATACTACATGTATTAATGACAGCCAGCATACACATGGTTACACTATATGTACTGCTAGAGCCAGAATACACAGGGTTACACTATATGTACTGTTAGATCCAGAATATGGGTTAGACTACATGCACTGCTAATAGCCAGCATACACAGGGTTACACTACATGTATTAATGACAGCCAGCATACACAGGGTTACACTATATGCACTGCTAACAACCAGCATACACAGAGTTACACTATATGTACTGCTAGATCCAGAATACACAGGGTTACACTATATGTACTGCTAGAGCCAGAATACACAGGCTTACACTATATGTACTGTTAGATCCAGAATACACAGGGTTAGACTACATGCACTGCTAACAGCCAGCATACAAAGGGTTACACTACATGTATTAATGACAGCCAGCATACACAGGGTTACACTATATGTACTGCTAACATTCAGCATACACAGGGTAACACTTCATGTACTAATGACAGCCAGCATACACATGGTTACACTATATGTACTGCTAACAACCAGCATACACAGAGTTACACTATATGTACTGCTAGATCCAGAATACACAGGGTTACACTATATGTACTGCTAGAGCCAGAATACACAGGGTTACACTATATGTACTGTTAGATCCAGAATACACAGGGTTACACTATATGTACTGCTAGAGCCAGAATACACAGGGTTACACTATATGTACTGCTAGATCCAGAATACACAGGGTTACACTATATGTACTGCTAACAACCAGCATACACAGGGTTACACTATATGTACTGCTTGATCCAGAATACACAGGGTTACACTATATGTACTGCTAGAGCCAGAATACACAGGGTTACACTATATGTACTGCTAGAGCCAGAATACACAGGGTTACACTATATGTACTGCTAGAGCCAGAATACACAGGGTTACACTATATGTACTGCTAGAGCCAGAATACACAGGGTTACACTATATGTACTGCTAGATCCAGAATACACAGGGTTACACTATATGTACTGCTAGAGCCAGAATACACAGGGTAACACTATATGTACTGTTAGATCCAGAATACACAGGGTTAGACTACATGCACTGCTAACAGACAGCATACACAGGGTTATACTACATGTATTAATGACAGCCAGCATACACATGGTTACACTATATGTACTGCTAACAACCAGCATACACAGGGTTACACTACATGTACTAATGACAGCCAGCATACACATGGTTACACTATATGTACTGCTAGAGCCAGAATACACAGGGTTACACTATATGTACTGTTAGATCCAGAATATGGGTTGGACTACATGCACTGCTAACAGCCAGCATACACAGGGTTACACTACATGTATTAATGACAGCCAGCATACACAGGGTTACACTATATGCACTGCTAACAACCAGCATACACAGAGTTACACTATATGTACTGCTAGATCCAGAATACACAGGGTTACACTATATGTACTGCTAGAGCCAGAATACACAGGGTTACACTATATGAACTGTTAGATCCAGAATACACAGGGTTAGACTACATGCACTGCTAACAGCCAGCATACAAAGGGTTACACTACATGTATTAATGACAGCCAGCATACACAGGGTTACACTATATGTACTGCTAACAGTCAGCATACACAGGGTTACACTACATGTACTAATGACAGCCAGCATACACATGGTTACACTATATGTACTGCTAACAACCAGCATACACAGAGTTACACTATATGTACTGCTAGATCCAGAATACACAGGGTTACACTATATGTACTGCTAGAGCCAGAATACACAGGGTTACACTATATGTACTGTTAGATCCAGAATACACAGGGTTAGACTACATGCACTGCTAACAGCCAGCATACACAGGGTTACACTACATGTATTAATGACAGCCAGCATACACAGGGTTACACTATATGTACTGCTAACAACCAGCATACACAGAGTTACACTATATGTACTGCTAGATCCAGAATACACAGGGTTACACTATATGTACTGCTAGAGCCAGAATACACAGGGTTACACTATATGTACTGTTAGATCCAGAATACACAGGGTTAGACTACATGCACTGCTAACAGACAGCATACACAGGGTTATACTACATGTATTAATGACAGCCAGCATACACATGGTTACACTATATGTACTGCTAGAGCCAGAATACACAGGGTTACACTATATGTACTGTTAGATCCAGAATATGGGTTAGACTACATGCACTGCTAATAGCCAGCATACACAGGGTTACACTACATGTATTAATGACAGCCAGCATACACAGGGTTACACTATATGCACTGCTAACAACCAGCATACACAGAGTTACACTATATGTACTGCTAGATCCAGAATACACAGGGTTACACTATATGTACTGCTAGAGCCAGAATACACAGGCTTACACTATATGTACTGTTAGATCCAGAATACACAGGGTTAGACTACATGCACTGCTAACAGCCAGCATACAAAGGGTTACACTACATGTATTAATGACAGCCAGCATACACAGGGTTACACTATATGTACTGCTAACATTCAGCATACACAGGGTAACACTTCATGTACTAATGACAGCCAGCATACACATGGTTACACTATATGTACTGCTAACAACCAGCATACACAGAGTTACACTATATGTACTGCTAGATCCAGAATACACAGGGTTACACTATATGTACTGCTAGAGCCAGAATACACAGGGTTACACTATATGTACTGTTAGATCCAGAATACACAGGGTTAGACTACATGCACTGCTAACAGCCAGCATACACAGGGTTACACTACATGTATTAATGACAGCCAGCATACACAGGGTTACACTATATGTACTGCTAACAGTCAGCATACACAGGGTTACACTACATGTACTAATGACAGCCAGCATACACATGGTTACACTATATGTTCTGCTAACAACCAGCATACACAGAGTTACACTATATGTACAGCTAGATCCAGAATACACAGGGTTACACTATATGCACTGCTAGAGCCAGAATACACAGGGTTACACTATATGTACTGTTAGATCCAGAATACACAGGGTTAGACTACATGCACTGCTAACAGCCAGCATACACAGGGTTACACTATATGTACTAATGACAGCCAGCATACACATGGTTACACTATATGTACTGCTAACAGTCAGCATACACAGGGTTACACTACATGTACTAATGACAGCCAGCATACACAAGGTTACACTATATGTACTGCTAGAGCCAGAATACACAGTCGTTTAGCGGTAAGGCCAAAGAAGTGTGCAGTGCCCCTAAACCTGCAATACTCGCTATAGCAGCGGGCATAAAAAAGCAGCGTTAGGACCTGTTAACGCTGCTTTTTTACCTTAACGCACAACTCGTAATCTAGCCATAAGTTTACAATCCTTATGTTACAGAGACGCTCACCTAAAATATAAAGGGTTCGAGAGAAACTGTGAGCCGAAGACTTAGTCTGGATCCTTATGAAAAGGGACAGTTTTAGAGTTATATGTATGGCCCCTTAGTGAAGCCAAAAGAATAAGTCAAAAAAGAGTATGGGTGTTTTTTGGGGGATAAAATAGATTATATATGTATTAACAAGAAAAGAAGAGTAATGAAGACACCACTGCGAACATCCAGCATATATAGGGTGACCCTTCATGCACTGCTAAAAACCAGCATACATAGGTTACCCTATATGTATTGCTAGATCCAGAATACACAAGGTTACACTATATGTACTGCTAACAACCAGCATACACAGAGTTACACTATATGTACTGCTAGATCCAGAATACACAGGGTTACACTATATGTACTGCTAACAACCAGCATACACAGAGTTACACTATATGTACTGCTAGATCCAGAATACACAGGGTTACACTATATGTACTGCTAGATCCAGAATACACAAGGTTACACTATATGTACTGCTAGAGCCAGAATACACAGGGTTACACTATATGTACTGCTAGAGCCAGAATACACAGGGTTACACTATATGTACTGCTAGATCCAGAATACACATGGTTACACTATATGTACTGCTAGAGCCAGAATACACAAGGTTACACTATATGTACTGCTAGATCCAGAATACACAGGGTTACACTATATGTACTGTTAGATCCAGAATACACAGGGTTACACTATATGTACTGCTAGAGCCAGAATACACAGGGTTACACTATATGTACTGCTAGAGCCAGAATACACAGGGTTACACTATATGTACTGCTAGATCCAGAATACACAGGGTTACACTATATGTACTGTTAGATTCAGAATACACAAGGTTACACTATATGTACTGCTAGAGCCAGAATACACAGGGTTACACTATATGTACTGCTAGAGCCAGAATACACAGGATTACACTATATGTACTGCTAGATCCAGAATACACAGGGTTACACTATATGTACTGCTAGAGCCAGAATACACAGGGTTACACTATATGTACTGCTAGATCCAGAATACACAGGGTTACACTATATGTACTGCTAACAACCAGCATACACAGAGTTACACTATATGTACTGCTAGATCCAGAATACACAGGGTTACACTATATGTACTGCTAGAGCCAGAATACACAGGGTTACACTATATGTACTGCTAGAGCCAGAATACACAGGGTTACACTATATGTACTGCTAGAGCCAGAATACACAGGGTTACACTATATGTACTGCTAGAGCCAGAATACACAGGGTTACACTATATGTACTGCTAGATCCAGAATACACAGGGTTACACTATATGTACTGCTAGAGCCAGAATACACAGGGTAACACTATATGTACTGTTAGATCTAGAATACACAGGGTTAGACTACATGCACTGCTAACAACCAGCATACACAGAGTTACACTATATGTACTGCTAGATCCAGAATACACAGGGTTACACTATATGTACTGCTAGATCCAGAATACACAAGGTTACACTATATGTACTGCTAGAGCCAGAATACACAGGGTTACACTATATGTACTGCTAGAGCCAGAATACACAGGGTTACACTATATGTACTGCTAGATCCAGAATACACATGGTTACACTATATGTACTGCTAGAGCCAGAATACACAGGGTTACACTATATGTACTGCTAACAACCAGCATACACAGAGTTACACTATATGTACTGCTAGATCCAGAATACACAGGGTTACACTATATGTACTGCTAACAACCAGCATACACAGAGTTACACTATATGTACTGCTAGATCCAGAATACACAGGGTTACACTATATGTACTGCTAGATCCAGAATACACAAGGTTACACTATATGTACTGCTAGAGCCAGAATACACAGGGTTACACTATATGTACTGCTAGAGCCAGAATACACAGGGTTACACTATATGTACTGCTAGATCCAGAATACACATGGTTACACTATATGTACTGCTAGAGCCAGAATACACAAGGTTACACTATATGTACTGCTAGATCCAGAATACACAGGGTTACACTATATGTACTGTTAGATCCAGAATACACAGGGTTACACTATATGTACTGCTAGAGCCAGAATACACAGGGTTACACTATATGTACTGCTAGAGCCAGAATACACAGGGTTACACTATATGTACTGCTAGATCCAGAATACACAGGGTTACACTATATGTACTGTTAGATTCAGAATACACAAGGTTACACTATATGTACTGCTAGAGCCAGAATACACAGGGTTACACTATATGTACTGCTAGAGCCAGAATACACAGGATTACACTATATGTACTGCTAGATCCAGAATACACAGGGTTACACTATATGTACTGCTAGAGCCAGA
Source organism: Bombina bombina (assembly GCF_027579735.1). Taxonomy (NCBI): domain Eukaryota; kingdom Metazoa; phylum Chordata; class Amphibia; order Anura; family Bombinatoridae; genus Bombina; species Bombina bombina. Next base: position 1,121,901,960 of record NC_069504.1, read on the forward strand.
ATACACAGGGTTACACTATATGTACTGCTAGATCCAGAATACACAGGGTTACACTATATGTACTGCTAACAACCAGCATACACAGAGTTACACTATATGTACTGCTAGATCCAGAATACACAGGGTTACACTATATGTACTGCTAGAGCCAGAATACACAGGGTTACACTATATGTACTGCTAGAGCCAGAATACACAGGGTTACACTATATGTACTGCTAGAGCCAGAATACACAGGGTTACACTATATGTACTGCTAGAGCCAGAATACACAGGGTTACACTATATGTACTGCTAGATCCAGAATACACAGGGTTACACTATATGTACTGCTAGAGCCAGAATACACAGGGTAACACTATATGTACTGTTAGATCTAGAATACACAGGGTTAGACTACATGCACTGCTAACAGACAGCATACACAGGGTTATACTACATGTATTAATGACAACCAGCATACACAGGGTTACACTACATGTACTAATGACAGCCAGCATACACATGGTTACACTATATGTACTGCTAGAGCCAGAATACACAGGGTTACACTATATGTACTGTTAGATCCAGAATATGGGTTGGACTACATGCACTGCTAACAGCCAGCATACACAGGGTTACACTACATGTATTAATGACAGCCAGCATACACAGGGTTACACTATATGAACTGCTAACAACCAACATACACAGAGTTACACTATATGTACTGCTAGATCCAGAATACACAGGGTTACACTATATGTACTGTTAGAGCCAGAATACACAGGGTTACACTATATGTACTGTTAGATCCAGAATACACAGGGTTAGACTACATGCACTGCTAACAGCCAGCATACAAAGGGTTACACTACATGTATTAATGACAGCCAGCATACAGAGGGTTACACTATATGTACTGCTAACAGTCAGCATACACAGGGTTACACTACATGTACTAATGACAGCCAGCATACACATGGTTACACTATATGTACTGCTAACAACCAGCATACACAGAGTTACACTATATGTACTGCTAGATCCAGAATACACAGGGTTACACTATATGTACTGCTAGAGCCAGAATACACAGGGTTACACTATATGTACTGTTAGATCCAGAATACACAGTGTTAGACTATATGCACTGCTACCAGCCAGCATACACAGGGTTACACTACATGTATTAATGACAGCCAGCATACACAGGGTTACACTATATGTACTGCTAACAGTCAGCATACACAGGGTTACACTACATGTACTAATGACAGCCAGCATACACATGGTTACACTATATGTACTGCTAACAACCAGCATACACAGAGTTACACTATATGTACTGCTAGATCCAGAATACACCGGGTTACACTATATGTACTGCTAGAGCCAGAATACACAGGGTTACACTATATGTACTGTTAGATCCAGAATACACAGTGTTAGACTACATGCACTGCTAACAGCCAGCATACACAGGGTTACACTACATGTATTAATGACAGCCAGTATACACAGGGTTACACTATATGTACTGCTAACAGTCAGCATACACAGGGTTACACTACATGTACTAATGACAGCCAGCATTCACATGGTTACACTATATGTACTGCTAACAGCCAGCATACACAGGGTTACACTATATGTACTGCTAGAGACAGAATACACAGAGTTACACTATATGTACTGTTAGATCCAGAATATGGGTTAGACTACATGCACTGCTAACAGCCAGCATACACAGGGTTACACTACATGTATTAATGACAGCCAGCATACACAGGGTTACACTATATGTACTGCTAACAGTCAGCATACACAGGGTTACACTACATGTACTAATGACAGCCAGCATACACATGATTACACTATATGTACTGCTAACAGCCAGCATACACAGGGTTACACTACATGTACTGCTAACAGTCAGCATACACAGGGTTACACTATATGTACTGCTGACAGCCAGCAAACACAGGGTTACACTACATGTACTGCTAACAGTCAGCATACACAGGGTTACACTATATGTACTGCTGACAGCCAGCATACACAGGGTTACAATATATGAACTGCTACCAGCCAGCATACACAGGGTTACCCTTTATGTACTGCTAACAGCCAGCATACACAGGGTTACACTACACGTACTGCTAACAGCCAGCATACACAGGCTTACACTACATGTACTGCTAACAGTCAGCATACACAGGGTTACACTATATGTACTGCTGACAGCCAGCATACACAGGGTTACAATATATGAACTGCTACCAGCCAGCATACACAGTGTTACACTATATGTACTGCTAACAGTCAGCATACACAGGGTTAAACTATATGTACTTCTGACAGCCAGCATACACAGGGTTACACTATATGTACTGTTAGTATCCAGCATACACAGGTTTACACTATATGTACTGTTAGAATCCAGCATACACAGGGTTACACTATATGTACTGTTAGTCTCCAGCATACACAGGGTTACACTAAATGCACTGTTATTCCCAGCATACACAGGGTTACATTACATGTACTGCTAACAGCCAGCATACACAGGGTTACACTACATGTACTAATGTCAGCCAACATACACAGGGTTACACTATATGTACTGCTAACAGCCAGCATACACAGGGTTACACTACATGTACTGCTAACAGCCAGCATACACAAGGTTACACTACATGTACTACTAACAGCCAGCATACACAGGGTTACACTATATGTACTGCTAACAGCCAGCATACACAGGGTTACACTATATGCACTGATGACAGCCAGCATACACAGGGTTACACTACATGTACTGCTAACAGCCAGCATACACAGGGTTGCACTATATGTACTGCTAACAGCCAGCATACACAGGGTTACACTATATGTACTGCTGAGAGCCAGCATACACAGGGTTACACTATATGTACTGTTAGTATCCAGCATACACAGGGTTACACTATATGTACTGCTAACAGCCAGCATACACACGTTACACTATATGTACTGCTAACAGCCAGCATACACAGGGTTACAGTATATGTACTGCTAACAGCCAGCATACACAGGGTTACACTATATGTACTGCTAACAGCCAGCATACACAGGGTTACACTATATGTACTGCTAACAGCCAGCATACACAGGGTTACACTATATGTACTGCTATGAGCCAGCATACACAGGGTTACACTATATGTACTGCTGACAGCCAGCATACAAAGGGTTACACTATATGTACTTCTGACAGCCAACATACACAGGGTTACACTATATGTACTGTTAGTATCCAGCATACACAGAGTTACACTATATGTACTGTTAGTATCCAGCATACAAATGGTTACACTATATGTACTGTTAGTATCCAGCATACATAGGGTTACACTATATGTACTGTTAGTATCCAGCATACACAGGGTTACACTATATGTACTGTTAGTATCCAGCATACACAGGGTTACACTATATGTACTGCTAGTATCCAGCACACACAGGGTTACACTATATGTACTGTTAGTACAGGGTTACACTACATGTACTGTTAGTCTCCATCATACACAGGGTTACACTACATGCACTGTTATTCCCAGCATACACAGGGTTACATTACATGTACTGCTAACAGCCAGCATACACAGGGTTACACTATATGTACTGCTGACAGCCAGCATACACAGGGTTACACTATATGTACTGCTAACAGCCAGCATGCACAGGGTTACACTATATGTACTGCTAACAGCCAGCATACACAGGGTTACACTATATGTACTGCTAACAGCCAGCATACACAGTGTTACACTATATGTACTGCTGACAACCAGCAAACACAGGGTTACACTATATGTACTGCTAACAGCCAGCATACATAGGGTTACACTACATGTACTAATGACAGCCAGCATACACAGGGTTACACTATATGTACTGCTAACAGCCAGCATACACAGGGTTACACTATATGTACTGCTGACAGCAAGCATACACAGGGTTACACTATATGTACTGCTAACAGCCAGCATACACAGGGTTACACTAGATGCACTGCTAACAGCCAGCATACACAGGGTTACACTATATGCACTGATGACAGCCAGCATACACAGTGTTACACTATATGTACTGCTAAAATCAGCATACACAGGGTTACACTATATGTACTGCTAACAGCCAGCATTCACAAGGTTACACTATATGCACTGATGACAGCCAGCAGACACAGGGTTACACTACATGTACTGCTAACAGCCAGCATACACAGGGTTACACTATATGTACTGCTAATAGCCAGCATACACAGGGTTACACTACATTTACTTCTTACAGCCAGCATACACAGGGTTGCACTGTATGTACTGCTAGATCCAGAATACACAGGGTTAGAATACATGCACTGCTAACAGCCAGCATACACAGGGTTACACTACATGTACTAATGACAGCCAGCATACACAGGGTTACACTATATGTACTGATGACAGCCAGCATACACAGGGTTACACTATATGTACTGTTAGTATCCAGCATACACAGGGTTAAACTATATGTACTGCTGGCAGCCAGCATACACAGGGTTACACTATATGTACTGCTAACAGCCAGCATACATAGGGTTACACTATATGTACTGCTAACAGCCAGCATACACAGGGTTACACTGTATGCACTGATGACAGCCAGCATACACAGGGTTACACTATATGTACTGTTAGTATCCAGCATACACAGGGTTACACTATATGTACTGCTAACAGCCAGCATACACAGGGTTACACTATATGCACTGATGACAGCCAGCACACACAGGGTTACACTATATGTACTGATGACAGCCAGCATACACAGGGTTACACTATATGTACTGTTAGTATCCAGCATACACAGGGTTAAACTATATGTACTGCTGGCAGCCAGCATACACAGGGTTACACTATATGTACTGCTAACAGCCAGCATACACAGGGTTGCACAATATGTACTGCTAACAGCCAGCATGCACAGGGTTACACTATATGTACTGCTGAGAGCCAGCATACACAGGGTTACACTATATGTACTGTTAGTATCCAGCATACACAGGGTTACACTATATGTACTGCTAACAGCCAGCATACAAAGGGTTACACTATATGTACTGCTAACAGCCAGCATACACAGGGGTACACTATATGCACTGATGACAGCCAGCATACACAGGGTTACACTACATGTACTGCTAACAGCCAGCATACACAGGGTTACACTATATGTACTGCTAACAACCAGCATACACAGGGTTACACTATATGTACTGCTAGATCCAGAATACACAGGGTTAGAATACATGCACTGCTAACAGCCAGCATACACAGGGTTACACTACATGTACTAATGACAGCCAGCATACACAGGGTTACACTATATGTACTGCTAACAGCCAGCATACACAGGGTTACACTATATGTACTGCTGACAGCAAGCATACACAGGGTTAAACCATATGTACTGCTAGATCCAGAATACACAGGGTTAGAATACATGCACTGGTAACAGCCAGCATACACAGGGTTACACTACATGTACTAATGACAGCCAGCATACACAGGGTTACACTATATGTACTGCTAACAGCCAGCATACACAGGGTTACACTATATGTACTGCTGACAGCAAGCATACACAGGGTTACACTAGATGCACTGCTAACAGCCAGCATACACAGGGTTACACTATATGCACTGATGACAGCCAGCATACACAGTGTTACACTATATGTACTGCTAACATCAGCATACACAGGGTTACACTATATGTACTGCTAACAGCCATCATTCACAGGGTTACACTATATGCACTGATGACAGCCAGCAGACACAGGGTTACACTACATGTACTGCTAACAGCCAGCATACACAGGGTTACACTATATGTACTGCTAATAGCCAGCATACACAGGGTTACACTACATTTACTTCTTACAGCCAGCATACACAGGGTTACACTATAAGTACTGCTAGATCCAGAATACACAGGGTTAGAATGCATGCACTGCTAACAGCCAGCATACACAGGGTTACACTATATGTACTGCTAACAGCCAGCATACACAGGGTTATACTATATGTACTGCTAACAGCCAGCATACACAGGGTTACACTATATGCACAGATGACAGCCAGCATATACAGGGTTACACTATATGTATTGTTAGTATCCAGCATACACAGGGTTACACTATATGTACTGTTGGTATCCAGCATGCATATTGTTACACTATATGTACTGTTAGTATCCAGCATACACAGGGTTACACTATATGTACTGTTAGTATCCAGCATACACAGGGTTACACTATATGTACTGATGACAGCCAGCATACACATGTTTACACTATATGTACTGTTAGTATCCAGCATACACAGGGTTACATTATATGTACTGATGACAGCCAGCATACACAGGGTTACACTATATGTACTGTTAGTATCCAGCATACACAGGGTTACACAATATGTACTGATGACAGCCAGTATACACAGGGTTACACTATATGTACTGTTAGTATCCAGCATACACAGGGTTACACTAAATGTACTGTTAGTATCCAGCATACACAGGGTTACACTATATGTACTGTTAGTATCCAGCATACACAGGGTTACACTATATGCACTGATGACAGCCAGCATACACAGGGTTACACTATATGTACTTTTAAACAAGAGAGGAGACAATGGCACTACTCAGTTTATTGGTGTATTTTAACGTTCCGCTACTAATTCATAGAATAATGAGTGTACTTGGTATTTAGTACACTCCAATATTGTGTATCTGGTAGGGATAGGTGCTTGTACCGGTAGACAAACTTGTACGAAGAATCAGTAAGAAACTGACAAAAGGGTACAAATATAGCACTCTGTGAACTTATTAATGTAACATAGGAGGTGAAAGAATTGAAAAAATTAAAATATAACTTTTACTAGATCAAGTTAAAAACAGGGGATTTACAAACATTTTAAAAGAATTTGGATGTACTACCTATTAGCTATGTAGTGTCACTACTGGCTATTGGAGACACACACCCTTGTTAGGTTGATGTATAGTCTCTAGATAAATCAAATGACAGGGTTATCCCTTGGTATGTTACTCTAGGTACTATTTGCCCCTAAGTGGGGTGAGTTTCCATAAACACTTAAGACTTGTGAGTTTTGATCACTGCTGTGTACCACAAAATACTGAAAGGACTGGAAAGTCTTATAAACTCTCATTTATTACCTGTTAATACCACAATAAATTGTGCTAGGATTTCCTTAAATATTATTGTGAGAACTCAGTAGATAAACTCTAATACTGGGTTACCTTTTGTTATCGTTTTGGTTATTACTGACAAGTATATAGGTTGGTAATGGTATTAATACCTGCAGTACTATACAACGTAAAGAGTCTGATAAACTCCTTGTGTTACCTATTAATACCGTGATAAACTGTACTTATATTTCCATTGGAGTTGTTATAAAGAGTCAATTATTAAACTCCAATAGTAGATTAGAACCATTCATTAAATATCGCTGGTCAGTATCAAGGAGGTCAGACCTTTATGATAGTACCTGCAGTGCTATAAAAGTTGAAGAGTCTAATAAACTCCTTGTTTTACCTATTAATACCGTGATAAACTGTACTTATATTTCCATTGGAGTAGTTATAAAGAGTCAATTATTAAACTCCAATTTAAATAAGTCTAGTCTGACTTTTGTATTTCCTATGAGTAAACAAAGTTACTTGTCTAGCTAGTATGGCTGAATAGCTTGCACTAGACACCGCAACTGCGGCAACAAGATTTTTATACTATTATTCCATTGTCATTTAAATAAGGTAGTATATCAACAAATTTTAGTTAAAAACAACATGTAAGGAAGAACGGGGGACGCCACTGACGGGTTTCGCCGTGGTGGCTGTATCAAAGGGTGATACAGCCACCGCGGCGAAACCCGTCAGTGGCGTCCCCCCGTTCTTCCTTACATGTTGTTTTTAACTAAAATTTGTTGATATACTACCTTATTTAAATGACAATGGAATAATAGTATAAAAATCTTGTTGCCGCAGTTGCGGTGTCTAGTGCAAGCTATTCAGCCATACTAGCTAGACAAGTAACTTTGTTTACTCATAGGAAATACAAAAGTCAGACTAGACTTATTTAAATTGGAGTTTAATAATTGACTCTTTATAACAACTCCAATGGAAATATAAGTACAGTTTATCACGGTATTAATAGGTAACACAAGGAGTTTATCAGACTCTTTACGTTGTATAGTACTGCAGGTATTAATACCATTACCAACCTATATACTTGTCAGTAATAACCAAAACGATAACAAAAGGTAACCCAGTATTAGAGTTTATCTACTGAGTTCTCACAATAATATTTAAGGAAATCCTAGCACAATTTATTGTGGTATTAACAGGTAATAAATGAGAGTTTATAAGACTTTCCAGTCCTTTCAGTATTTTGTGGTACACAGCAGTGATCAAAACTCACAAGTCTTAAGTGTTTATGGAAACTCACCCCACTTAGGGGCAAATAGTACCTAGAGTAACATACCAAGGGATAACCCTGTCATTTGATTTATCTAGAGACTATACATCAACCTAACAAGGGTGTGTGTCTCCAATAGCCAGTAGTGACACTACATAGCTAATAGGTAGTACATCCAAATTCTTTTAAAATGTTTGTAAATCCCCTGTTTTTAACTTGATCTAGTAAAAGTTATATTTTAATTTTTTCAATTCTTTCACCTCCTATGTTACATTAATACGTTCACAGAGTGCTATATTTGTACCCTTTTGTCAGTTTCTTACTGATTCTTCGTACAACTATATGTACTTCTGACAGCCAGCATACACAGGGTTACACTATATGTACTTCTGACAGCGAGCATACATAGGGTTACACTATATGTACTGCTAACAGCCAGCCTACACAGGGTTGCACTATATGTACTGCTAACAGCCAGCATACACAGGGTTACACTACATGTACTAATGACATCCAGCATACACAGGGTTACACTATATGTACTGCTAACAGCCAGCATACACAGGGTTACACTATATGTACTGCTGACAGCAAGCATACACAGGGTTACACTAGATGCACTGCTAACAGCCAGCATACACAGGGTTACACTATATGCACTGATGACAGCCAGCATACACAGTGTTACACTATATGTACTGCTAACATCAGCATACACAGGGTTACACTATATGTACTGCTAACAGCCATCATTCACAGGGTTACACTATATGCACTGATGACAGCCAGCAGACACAGGGTTACACTACATGTACTGCTAACAGCCAGCATACACAGGGTTACACTATATGTACTGCTAATAGCCAGCATACACAGGGTTACACTACATTTACTTCTTACAGCCAGCATACACAGGGTTACACTATAAGTACTGCTAGATCCAGAATACACAGGGTTAGAATGCATGCACTGCTAACAGCCAGCATACACAGGGTTATACTATATGTACTGCTAACAGCCAGCATACACAGGGTTACACTATATGCACTGATGACAGCCAGCATATACAGGGTTACACTATATGTATTGTTAGTATCCAGCATACACAGGGTTACACTATATGTACTGTTAGTATCCAGCATACATATTGTTACACTATATGTACTGTTAGTATCCAGCATACACAGGGTTACACTATATGTACTGTTAGTATCCAGCATACACAGGGTTACACTATATGTACTGATGACAGCCAGCATACACATGGTTACACTATATGTACTGTTAGTATCCAGCATACACAGGGTTACACTATATGTACTGATGACAGCCAGCATACACAGGGTTACACTATATGTACTGTTAGTATCCAGCATACACAGGGTTACACAATATGTACTGATGACAGCCAGCATACACAGGGTTACACTATATGTACTGTTAGTATCCAGCATACACAGGGTTACACTAAATGTACTGTTAGTATCCAGCATACACAGGGTTACACTATATGTACTGTTAGTATCCAGCATACACAGGGTTACACTATATGCACTGATGACAGCCAGCATACACAGGGTTACACTATATGTACTTCTGACAGCCAGCATACACAGGGTTACACTATATGTACTTCTGACAGCGAGCATACATAGGGTTACACTATATGTACTGCTAACAGCCAGCCTACACAGGGTTGCACTATATGTACTGCTAACAGCCAGCATACACAGGGTTACACTATATGTACTGCTGACAGCCAGCATACACAGGGTTATACTATATGTACTGCTAACAGCCAGCATACACAGGGTTACACTATATGCACTGATGACAGCCAGCATATACAGGGTTACACTATATGTATTGTTAGTATCCAGCATACACAGGGTTACACTATATGTACTGTTAGTATCCAGCATACATATTGTTACACTATATGTACTGTTAGTATCCAGCATACACAGGGTTACACTATATGTACTGTTAGTATCCAGCATACACAGGGTTACACTATATGTACTGATGACAGCCAGCATACACATGGTTACACTATATGTACTGTTAGTATCCAGCATACACAGGGTTACACTATATGTACTGATGACAGCCAGCATACACAGGGTTACACTATATGTACTGTTAGTATCCAGCATACACAGGGTTACACAATATGTACTGATGACAGCCAGCATACACAGGGTTACACTATATGTACTGTTAGTATCCAGCATACACAGGGTTACACTAAATGTACTGTTAGTATCCAGCATACACAGGGTTACACTATATGTACTGTTAGTATCCAGCATACACAGGGTTACACTATATGCACTGATGACAGCCAGCATACACAGGGTTACACTATATGTACTTCTGACAGCCAGCATACACAGGGTTACACTATATGTACTTCTGACAGCGAGCATACATAGGGTTACACTATATGTACTGCTAACAGCCAGCCTACACAGGGTTGCACTATATGTACTGCTAACAGCCAGCATACACAGGGTTACACTATATGTACTGCTGACAGCCAGCATACACAGGGTTACACTATATGTACTGCTAACAGCCAACATACACAGGGTTACACTATATGTACTGCTGACAGCCAGCATACAAAGGGTTACACTATGGGGCCTATTTATCAAGCCGTCAACCGCAAATACGCTGGAATTCCGTAGCGTAATTGTGGAGAGCTTGATTTGCCTTATTTATCAAAGGCTACAGACCTGCATAAGTAGAACTTTGTGACATAACATACGATCCGCCGGTCTCAGTCCGACACAGATCGATGCTTACGTCACTACAGATGTTCCGAATGCAAGTTCGGCACTATCTGACTACTTTTGCAAATTATCAAATTTCTACCAGGTACGCTCTTCACTATTCCGGCCCAGCGTACCTGGCTTTCAATCCGCCGCCCTGGAGGCGGCGGATGCCATAGGAATCAATGGGAGTCTGAAAGCAGCAAAGCTCATGTTCGCTGCTGCCCGATATCCCATGGATTCCTATGGGAAAATAAAAGTTATGTTTACACCTAACACCCTAACATAACCCCCAAGTCTAAACACCCCTAATCTGCTGCCCCGACACTGCCGCCACCTACATAATGTTATTAACCCCTAATCTGCCGCCCCCTACAAAGCCGCCACCTACATTATACTTATTAACCCTTAATCTGCCGCCCGACACCGCCGCCACCTACATTATACTTATTAACCCCTAATCTGCCGCCCCGATACCGCCTCCACCTACTTTATACTTATTAACCCCTAATCTGCCGCCCCGACACCGCCGACACCTACATTATATTTATTAACCCCTAATCTGCTGCCACGACACTGCCGCCACCTACTTTATATTTATTAACCCCTAATCTGCCGCCCCTAACATCGCCGCCACCTACCTACATTTATTAACCCCTAATCTGTCGCCCCCAACGTTGCCCCCAACCTACGTCTAACCCTAACACCCCCTAACTTAAATATTATTTAAATAAATCTAAATAAAATTACTATCATTAACTAAATTATTCCTATTTAAAACTAAATACTTACCTATAAAATAAACCCTAAGCTAGCTACAATATAACTAATAGTTACATTGTAGCTATCTTAGGGTTTATTTTTATTTTACAGGCAAGTTTGTATTTATTTCAACTAGGTAGAATAGTTACTAAACCTAGCTGAAATAAATACAAAAGTAACTGTAAAATAAAACCTAACCTAAGTTACAATAACAATAAATTAACTAAACTAACAACAATTAAATAAATTAAATTAAATTAGCTAAAGTACAAAAAAAAACACTAAATTACAGAAAATAAAAAACAAATTACAGATATTTAAACTAATTACAACTAATCTAATAGCCCTAACCTAAAAATAAACCCACCCAATACACCCTTAAAAAAATCCTAACACTAACCCCATGAAGATTCACTTACCGGGAGACGTCTTCATCCAAGCGGCAAGATGTCCTCAACGAATCCGTAGCCCTTTTAAGGGCTATTGGTAGTTTAGTTTAGGCTAGGGGTTTTTTATTTTGGGGGGGGCTTTTTTTTATTTTGATAGGGCTATTAGATTAGGTGTAATTAATTTAATTAATTTAAATATCTGTAATTTGTTTTTTATTTTCTGTAATTTAGTGTTGTTGTTTTTTTGTACTTTAGCTAATTTAATTTATTTAATTGTTGTTAATTTAGTTAATTTATTTAATTATAGTGTAGTGTTAGGTGTTATTGTAACTTAGATTAGGTTTTATTTTACAGGTACTTTTGTATTTATTTTAGCTAGGTAGTTAGTAAATAGTTAATAACTATTTACTAACTAGTCTACCTAGTTAAAATAAATACAAACTTGCCTATAAAATAAAAATAAACCCTAAGCTAGCTACAATGTAACTATTAGTTATATTGTAGCTAGCTTAGGGTTTATTTTAAATAGGAATAATTTAGTTAATGATTGTAATTTTATTTAGATTTATTTAAATAATATTTAAGTTAGGAGGTGTGTTAGGGTTAGGGTTAGACTTAGGTTTAGGGGTTAATACATTTAGAATAGTGGCAGCGACATTGGGGTGGTAGATTAGGGGTTAATAAATGTAATGTAGGTGACGGCGGTGTAGGGGTCGGCAGATTAGGGGTTAATAACATAATGTAGGTGGCGGTGGGCTCCGGGAGTGGCGGTTTAGGGGTTAATAAGTTTATTTTGTTGTGGCGGGGTCTGGGAGCAGCGGTTTAGGGGTTAATATGTTTAATTTGTTGCTGCGGGGTCCGGGAGCGGCGGTTTAGGGGTTAATAACTTTATTCGAGTTGTGGTGGGCTCCGGGAGCTGCGGTTTAGGGGGTTAATAACTTTATTTCATTGTGGCGGGATCCGTGAGCAGCGGGAAAGGGGTAAAACAGTATAGTATAGTGGCTGTGTTTAGTGACAGTATACCAATAAAGCTGGGAAAAAGCCGAATAGCAGCGAGATCGATGACTGTTAGTTAACAACAGTTAACAACAGTCCGCTGCTCATCATCCCGTACTTGGTGTGCGGCTTTTTGACAGCTTTTTTGGTAACTTTGGAGATCGTTTTCAGGTCCGCGGCAGCGATGTTAGGCGATCTTAGGCGAGCGTATTGGTGCCAGCGAATGCAGCACAGTTGACGGCTTGATAAATAGGCCCCATTATGTACTGTTAGTATCCAGCATACATAGGGTTACACTATATGTACTGTTAGTATCCAGCATACATAGGGTTACACTATATGTACTGTTAGAATCCAGCATACATAGGGTTACACTATATGTACTGTTAGTATCCAGCATACATAGGGTTACACTATATGTACTGTTAGTATCCAGCATACACAGGGTTACACTATATGTACTGTTAGTATCCAGCATACACAGGGTTACACTATATGTACTGTTAGTATCCAGCATACACAGGGTTACACTATATGTACTGTTAGTATCCAGCATACACAGGGTTACACTATATGTACTGTTAGTATCCAGCATACACAGGGTTACACTATATGTACTGTTAGTATCCAGCATACACAGGGTTACACTATATGTACTGTTAGTATCCAGCATACACAGGGTTACACTATATGTACTGTTAGTATCCAGCATACACAGGGTTACACTATATGTACTGTTAGTATCCAGCATACACAGGGTTACACTATATGTACTGATGACAGCCAGCATACACATGGTTACACTATATGTACTGCTAACAACCAGCATACACAGGGTTACACTATATGTACTGTTAGTATCCAGCATACACAGGGTTACACTATATGTACTGTTAGTATCCAGCATACACAGATTTACACTATATGTACTTTTAGTATCCAGCATACACAGGGTTACACTATATGTACTGTTAGTATCCAGCATACACAGGGTTACACTATATGTACTAATGACAGCCAGCATACACATGGTTACACTATATGTACTGCTAACAACCAGCATACACAGAGTTACACTATATGTACTGCTAGATCCAGAATACACAGGGTTACACTATATGTACTGCTAGAGTCAGAATACACAGGGTTACACTATATGTACTGTTAGTATCCAGCATACACAGGGTTACACTATATGTACTGTTAGTATCCAGCATACACAGGGTTACACTATATGTACTGTTAGTATCCAGCATACACAGGGTTACACTATATGTACTGTTAGTATCCAGCATACACAGGGTTACACTATATGTACTGTTAGTATCCAGCATACACAGGGTTACACTATATGTACTGTTAGTATCCAGCATACACAGGGTTACACTATATGTACTGTTAGTATCCAGCATACACAGGGTTATACTATATGTACTGTTAGTATCCAGCATACACAGGGTTATACTATATGTACTGTTAGTATCCAGCATACACAGGGTTACACTATATGTACTGTTAGTATCCAGCATACACAGGGTTATACTATATGTACTGTTAGTATCCAGCATACACAGGGTTACACTATATGAACTGTTAGTATCCAGCATACACAGGGTTACACTATATGTACTGCTAGAGCCAGAATACACAGGGTTACACTATATGTACTGTTAGTATCCAGCATACACAGGGTTACATTATATGTACTGTTAGTATCCAGCATACACAGGGTTATACTATATGTACTGTTAGTATCCAGCATACACAGGGTTATACTATATGTACTGTTAGTATCCAGCATACACAGGGTTACACTATGAGGCCTATTTATCATATGTCTGTCGGACCTGACAGACATCGCTGAATGCGGAGAGCAATACGCTCTCCATATTCAGCATTGCACCAGCAGCTCACAAGAGCTGCTGGTGCAATGCCGCCCCCCTGTAGACTCGCGGCCAATCAGCCACCGGCAGGGGGCTGCCATTCACCCCTATCGAATTCCGGCGATTCCTGTCCGCCTCATCAGAGCAGGCAGAGCGGGTTATGGAGCAGCGGTCTTTATTTCCAACATATACAGGGTTACATTACATGAACTGTTATTCCCAGCATGCACAGGGTTACACTATATGTACTGTTAGTCTCCAGAATACACAGGTTTACACTACATGCACTGTTATTCCCAGCATAGACAGGGTTACACTATATGTACTGTTAGTATCCAGCATACACAGGGTTACACTATATGTACTGTTAGTCTCCAGCATACACAGGTTTACACTACATGCACTGTTATTCCCAGCATACACAGGGTTACACTATATGTACTGTTAGTATCCAGCATACACAGGGTTATACTATATGTACTGTTAGTATCCAGCATACACAGGGTTATACTATATGTACTGTTAGTATCCAGCATACACAGGGTTACACTATATGTACTGTTAGTATCCAGCATACACAGGGTTATACTATATGTACTGTTAGTATCCAGCATACACAGGGTTACACTATATGAACTGTTAGTATCCAGCATACACAGGGTTACACTATATGTACTGCTAGAGCCAGAATACACAGGGTTACACTATATGTACTGTTAGTATCCAGCATACACAGGGTTACATTATATGTACTGTTAGTATCCAGCATACACAGGGTTATACTATATGTACTGTTAGTATCCAGCATACACAGGGTTATACTATATGTACTGTTAGTATCCAGCATACACAGGGTTACACTATGAGGCCTATTTATCATATGTCTGTCGGACCTGACAGACATCGCTGAATGCGGAGAGCAATACGCTCTCCATATTCAGCATTGCACCAGCAGCTCACAAGAGCTGCTGGTGCAATGCCGCCCCCCTGTAGACTCGCGGCCAATCAGCCACCGGCAGGGGGCTGCCATTCACCCCTATCGAATTCCGGCGATTCCTGTCCGCCTCATCAGAGCAGGCAGAGCGGGTTATGGAGCAGCGGTCTTTATTTCCAACATATACAGGGTTACATTACATGAACTGTTATTCCCAGCATGCACAGGGTTACACTATATGTACTGTTAGTCTCCAGCATACACAGGTTTACACTACATGCACTGTTATTCCCAGCATAGACAGGGTTACACTATATGTACTGTTAGTATCCAGCATACACAGGGTTACACTATATGTACTGTTAGTCTCCAGCATACACAGGTTTACACTACATGCACTGTTATTCCCAGCATACACAGGGTTACACTACATGCACTGGTATTCCCAGCATACACAGGTTTACACTACATGCACTGTTATTCCCAGCATACACAGGTTTACACTACATGCACTGTTATTCCCAGCATACACAGGTTTACACTACATGCACTGTTATTCCCAGCATACACAGGTTTACACTACATGCACTGTTATTCCCAGCATACACAGGGTTACACTACATGCACTCGGCTAGATTTAGAGTTTTGTCGGTAAAGACCTGCGGTGCTAACGAGCCTTTTTTTTCCAGCGCACCCTTAAGCCAATGCTGGTATTACGAGTTTTCTGAATGGCTACGTTAGCCTAAGAAAAGTGAGCGTTGAGCCGAATTTAGCTCCACTTCAACCCTCAATACCAGCGTTGCTTACGGTAGCGGTAAGCTGGAAAAACGTGCTCGTGCACGATTTCCCCATAGGATACAATTATTATTAACCCCTAATCTGCCGACCGGACACCGCCGCCACCTACATTATAGCTATGAACCCCTAATCTGCTGTCCCTAACATCGCCAAAACCTATATTATATTTATTAACCCCTAATCTGTCCCCCCACAATGTCGCCGCCACCTACCTACACTTATTAACCCCTAATCTGCCTACAGGACATCGCCGCCACTATAATAAATGTATTAACCCCTAAACCGCCGCACTCCCGCCTCGCAAACACTATAATACATTTTATTAACCCCTAATATGCCCTCCCTAACATCGCCGCCACCTACCTACAATTATTAACCCCTAATCTGCCGCCCCCAACGTCGCCGCTACTATAATAAAGTTGTTAACCCCTAAACCTAAGTCTAACCATAACCCTAACACCCCCCTAAATAAAATATAATTTAAATAAAACGAAATAAAATTGCTATAATTAAATAAATTAATCCTATTTAAAACTAAATACTTACCTATAAAATAAACCCTAATATAGCTACAATATAACTAATAATTACATTGTAGCTATTTTAGGATTTATATTTATTTTACAGGCAACCTTGCATTTATTTTAACTAGGTACAATAGCTATTAAATAGTTAATAACTATTTAATAACTACCTATTTAAAATAATTAAAAAATTACCTGTAAAATAAATCCTAACCTAAATTACAAATACACCTAACACTACACTATCAATAAATTAATTAAATAAATTAACTACAATGATCTAAACTAAAATACAATTCAATAAACTAAACTATATTACAAAAAAAACACTAAATTACAAAAAATAAAAAATATTACAAGAATTTTAATCTAATTACACCTAATCTAAGCCCCCTAATAAAATAAAAAAGACCCCCAAAATAATAAAATTCCCTACCCTAAAATAAATTACAAAAGTAATCAGCTCTTTTACCAGCCCTTAAAAGGGCTTTTTGCGGGGCATTGCCCCAAAGTAATCAGCTCTTTTACCTGTAAAAAAAAATACAAGACCCCCCCAACATTGCAACCCACCACCCACACACCCCTACTCTAAAACCCACCCGATCCCCCCTTAAAAAAACCTAACACTACCCCATTGAAGATCACCCTACCTTGAGCCGTGTTCACCCAGCCGGGCACCACTGGTCATTTGATCCGTCCAGAAGTCTTCATCTGATGGGGCAGAAGAGGACATCCAGACCGGGAGAAGGCTTCATCCAAGCGGCATCTTCTATCTTCATCCATCCGGCACGGAGCGGGTCCATCTTCAAGACATCTGACGCGGAGCATCCTCTTCTTTCCACGGCCGACGACTGAATGAAGGTTCTTTTAAATGACATCATCCAAGATGGCGTCCCTCGAATTCCGATTGGCTAATAGGATTCTATCAGCCATCCATCTATCAAAATAATGCACAACATTTACACTAAACGAGGAATACATAAATACGTTCAGATCTTGCAACACGGAACAAAACAACAGGAAAAAAGAATTGCACACTCATACACAAACAAAACATTCGCATTGGCGATTACGGAACATTACTACAAATAAACATTTACACCACTTCACAAATACGAGACCATCACAAATCACCATTTACATTTACAGATACTACTTTTGTTCAATGTTATGCAAAACGATCACTATGACATCATCGCATTATACACATTACACAAATACTAATTCAATATGAGCATGCGCAAATTCAAACAACTAATACACATTGCACACATACTAATTACTAACAAAGCACACCTGAACATAATTTACTTTACAAACCAGTACATCATTAAACATTTACATAGAGTATATAAGCACGCCACAAGCATGGCTTCTTTGACTGTGTTGCTGGAGGGTTTTGTGAGATTAGAGAGAAGAGAGATTTAGTGAGTTAGTGTTATTGTGAGAGTTAGTGTTAGTGTGAGAGAGTGAGTTAGTGTTATTATGAGAGTTAGTAAGTGTTAGTGTGAGATAGTGAGTTAGTGTTAGTGTAAGAGTTAGTGAGTTATTGTGAGATAGTGAGTTAGTGTTAGTGTGAGAGTTAGTGTGAGAGTTAGTGTTAGTGTGAGAGTTAGTGTGAGAGTTAGTGTGAGATAGTGAGTTAGTGAGCGAGAGCTTGTTTGGGTGAGTGTGCAATTTTTTTTTATTAATACTTATATAAACACATTTACACACAAACACATTCAATACATGCATACACTTATCACTAACACTACATACACTCCATACCACATCCCCTCTCATACTACACTCCATACCCCATTCCCTTTCATCCCATACCCCATTCCCTTTAAGCCCATACCCCATGCCCTTTCATCCCATATCTATCCCATAGTTAGATTTTGGATTTTCAAATTATTGTTTACATATCCTCATTTTTGTCTTTTTCTACATATTTGTCTGTTTAATACCCTTTACCCTCTTTTATTTATATCCCTTTCACACTTTGAGCACTTTTTAATTTTTGTTCATTATTTTGACCCCCTTTCATTTGGGCACATTCACTTTTTGTTTGAGTATGTCGGGAGGGGGGTATAGGGGGCAGATTAGCCCACAGCTATTAGAGCTCATCAGGCAGGAGGTTAGAGAAGAGCTTGTAGAGGAGGTTAGGCAGGAGGTTAGTCAGGAGAGAGGGAGAGGGAGGGGGAGAGGAAGGGGGAGAGGAAGCGGTGGGTGGACCAGGCCAATTTGTTGAGGATGAACAAGTGGCTGGGCCCAGTGGCGTGCAGTGTAGAGAGGGAGATTGCTTCACAGTCTGGGAAACAGAGGCTCACATCACAGGGAAAGCTCAGGCAGAGGGATGAGAGGTATACCATGGAGGAGAAGGAGGCCCTCATAGAGGCTTATATGGAGAGGGCTAGGAGGCTGCAGGCTCAGAAGGACACCCCTAAGGAGAAGAGGAAGCTATGGCTGGAGATCAGAGATGCCGTTAATGCAGTGGGGGTCCATAACAGGGATGTCAAGTCTATACAGCATCGCTACCGGGACTACAAAATGGAACTAAAAAGAAAGCTCTCAAAGGAGAACCAATACCTAAAAGGGACCGGTGGCAGTCCTGAAATGATAGTTGAATATTCCCGCTGGGAGGAAATACTGCGTCCCAGCATCTCTGAGGTGGCCATAGTCGGTATTGGAGGAGTCGATACAGGGAACCTGCCACTCTCATCTTCCGGTAAGCTCATTTACTAATCTCTTTACATTCACACGAAAAAAAATTAAGGATATGACTAACGCAATTACGCTTTTTTATATATTATTACGTAAACGCATTCACAATTACCTTGAGACAGTTGCATTTCAAGAAAGCTATCACATTAGTATATAGTCTACAGATTAGGTGTGCATTTAATAAGACTGAAGACAAACGCAAAAAGACATTCAGATTGACCATATAGATATCAGAAACAGGGGTTTGCAAATGCTGAAATCGTATTCATTGCTTTTGCTTACAATTGAAATACCAAGGCAGCCTCATTAATACACTTTCAAATAGAACATTTACATCTTGATTTGGAACTGTGCTAATATCTCGGTTTTTCTTCCTTTTTACAATATACAGAGTCTGAGCCCGGGGAGGAGGCAGCACAGCATCCACAGGCTCCACCTTCACCCAGGTATGAGAGTAGTGCAGATGACTCGCCATCTCGGGGAGACATGGAAGACATCCCTGTACCATCATCACCTGAAGAGGCCCTCACTGCAGAAGAGATCACTGCAGCAGCCTCTCGTGCACCAGCAGCCCGTTGTGCAGCAGATCCTCAGAACATACCCCAAGAGATACCAGAGTTGCAGATCTTAACTGATTTTCTAGAAGAGATGCGTGCCTCCCGGAGGGAACAGGCGGAAAGCAGAGTCTACATGACAGAAGTACTCAATAATATTCGCCAAGACCCAAGAGAGATGTTGAATATTTTTAAGGATATATTGCAGGTCCTCCAGGAGGAGCATAACGCACCATCCTGCTGCTGCCCCATCTGCTGCTGGACCATCTGCTGCTGGACCATGTGCTGCTGGACCATCTGATCCTGAACCATCTGATCCTGGGCCATCTGCTGCTGGACCATCTGCTCCTGGCCCTCCTCCATCTCCTCCTCAATCTCCTCCTCAGCCAGATGATCTCAGTACTTCTTACACTTGTGGAGCACACTCAGTATATAATCTGCTTTTATGGGACCAGGTCCATGGAGGCAGATTGTTTGCAAAGTGTGTTTTACATGTGTGTGGAGACCACATCATCACATACCTATCCTTGTTGATTACAATGATAGGTTTCTGTGATGTCCAAACTGTTTCCCTAATCTCCAACAAAATGACCATTACAAGTATACATGGTGGCATATCACTGTTTTGATGCCAACAACACAGCTTAAAGGGACAGTCATAACATTAATTATTGTTGGTTACAAAGAATCACTTTATTACGCATTATCAAGTTTTGAAAATCAAGACTTAGATAAATACACGTTTTACTTACGTGATTAACCTTGTATCTATGCCTCTGAAAAATGACCACTTATTTCAGTTCTTTTGACAGACTGGCAATTCAGCCAATCACTGATCAATCCAGGCTAACTTTTATGCATGAGCCCAAAGTTTTATATATGAAACACATTAACTAATCCCCTCTAGTGGTCAAAATGCATTCAGATTAGAGGCACTCTTTAAGGTCTAAGAAATAAGCAGATGAAACTCCTAGGTTTACCTATCAACTAAGAACACCAAGAGAACAAAGATAAATTGGTGCTAAAAGTTTGAGATACATTTACAAAAAATTGCATTTTTTGATATTTAAATCATTACTGTTTTGCTTGACTAGACTGTCCCTTTCAACAAGAACATATGCTAACATATACTAATCCTTAGGGCTTGTTGGTATATCTACACGTACTTGTTCAAACAAGAAAATATTTGAATAGGATACTAAGCCTGTATGCCATATTTCTCTGTTAAATAAAGTCTGTTTTATTAAAGATACATTATAGTGTTTGAATTCTTTAAGAAAGACATTTCATTTAGAAGGAATCTGGTTTCATGTCCTTTTAAGTTACATTAGAAATATATGCTCACAGTAATATATTTGGAGATTAACAATGTGGAAGTCATACATGACACAATACTGAGCATTTACATTAAAGGGACAGTATACACTCATTTTCCTATAACTGCATGTAATAGACACTACTATAAAGAACAAGATGACCAGATACTGATTTAAAAATCCATGATAAAATGGTTTAAAGACTTACTTAGAAACTCTCAGTTTAGCTATGTTGAAAGTTAGCTGGAAAGTCCATTGCAAGTGGGAAATAAGACACTCCCCCCTCCCCTTTCTTTTGCATATGAAAAGACCCTTTACACAAACAGGAGCAAGCTGGAGAAGGTAGCTGACGGTATTCACATCAAACTTTGGGGCTTGGTTAGGAGTCTGAAAATCAGAGCAATGTTATTTAAAAATAAGCAAAACTATACATTTAAAAAAAAAAAACATTTATGGGCTATTGAATTAGATCATCTTCAAAACATATATGCAAAGAAAAAAATGAATGTATAATGTTCCTTTAAGAAAAAAGATCAGGACATAACATCTAGAATAAGTAGACACCTCATATATTTATCATATGATAAAGGTCAATGCATATTGATTACTTTATTCAAATACAATAGCGCATCTTTATGAATTAGATATGTAGAAAATTCAACACAACACAGTAATTATTTATAAAAAGGAAAATATTGTTGACAAACATATTAAACAAAATGGAGTATATTCATGGATTTGCACTTGCCTCAAAATATATTATGCATGAAAAACATATTTCCTTCATTCATTCTTCAACGAGACAGCCATCAAAAGATATTTTTGTGTTCTTTATCAGCTATGGTTCAACAATGTACATGATTGACACAATCCATAATCCAAGAAAGTCATGGTTTTAAACTTGTCTTCTCATTCGCAAACGTGGGTTATGTGCAAAATCAAATAATGCGGGACAACGTAATCCAATCAAACGGATTTAACACCTTGGCATGTGATGTCTTATACAAGATGGCGCATCCGAGATCGTGTAAAAACAGCATCCAATCCAAGAAATCATTTTACAGCTTGGCATGTGACATCTTAAGCAACATGACGCATCTGAAATCGCGTAAAAACGTAATCCAATCAAAGGCGCATCCAAGATCGCATAAAAACAGCATCCAATCCAAGAAATCATTTTACAGCTTGGCATGTGATGTCTTAAGCAACATGGTGCATCTGAGATCGCGTAAAAACGTCATCCAATACAAGGACTCATTTTACAGCTTTGCATGTCAATAAGAAACGTATTTATATTTGAAAAACTAGTATTACTAGTATATTGTTACACTAGTAATACTGTGATATATGAAATATAATCCATTGTTGGTAGTAAGGATATATTTCATTAGAATTGGAGGATTATTAACTATTTAGGAAGCAGCAGGGTTTAAATAGACATGAAAACGACATTTTTATGTTACACGATTATGTATGAGATTGCAATTTGAACTACCTTTTCAAATTTAATGATATTATTTAAATTTGCTTCTTTCTCTTGTTATCTTTTGATGAAATGTGTTTAGAGGTAATCTCAAGAGCAGAAAAAAACTATGTTCTAACTGCTGATTGGTGGCTACATATATATACCGATTGTCATTGGTTCACCTATGTGTTCATTTAGAAACCAGTAGTGCCCTGCTGCTCCTTAACCCCTTAATGACCACAGCACTTTTCCATTTTCTGTCCGTTTGGGACCAAGGCTATTTTTACATTTTTGCGGTGTTTGTGTTTAGCTGTAATTTTCCTCTTGCTCATTTACTGTACCCACACATATTATATACCGTTTTTCTCGCCATTAAATGCACTTTCTAAAGATACCATTATTTTCATCATATCTTATAATTTACTATAAAAAAAATTATAAAATATGAGGAAAAAATGGAAAAAAACACACTTTTTCTAACTTTTACCCCCAAAATCTGTTACATATCTACAACCACCAAAAAACACCCATGCTAAATAGTTTCTAAATTTTGTCCTGAGTTTAGAAATACCCAATGTTTACATGTTCTTTGCTTTTTTTGCAAGTTATAGGGCCATAAATACAAGTAGCACTTTGCTATTTCCAAACCATTTTTTTCAAAATTAGCGCTAGTTACGTTAGAACACTAATATCTTTCAGGAATCCCTGAATATCCCTTGACATGTATATATATTTTTTTAGTAGACATCCCAAAGTATTGATCTACGTCAATTTTGGTATATTTCATACCACCATTTCACCGCCAAATGCGATCAAATACAAAAAATCGTTCACTTTTTCACAAACTTTCAGTTTCTCACTGAAATTATTTACAAACAGCTTGTGCAATTATGGCATAAATGGTTGTAAATTCTTCTCTGGGATCCCCTTTGTTCAGAAATTGCAGGCATATATGGCTTTGGCGTTGCTTTTTGGTAATTAGAAGGCCGCTAAATGCCACTGCGCACCACACGTGTATTATGCCCAGCAGTTAAGGGGTTAATTAGGGAGCATTTAGGGAGCTTGTAGGGTTAATTTTAGCTTTAGTGTAGTGTAGTAGACGACCCCAAGTATTGATCTAGGCCCATTTTGGTATATTTCATGCCGCCATTTCACCGCCAAATGCGATCAAATTTAAAAAAACGTAAAAAGTTTCACAATTTTAGGTTTCTCAATGAAATCATTTACAAACAGCTTGTGCAATTATGGCACAAATGGTTGTAAATGCTTCTCTGGGATCCCCTTTGTTCAGAAATAGCAGACATATATGACTTTGGCGTTGCTTTCTGGTAATTAGAAGGCCGCTAAATGCTGCTGCGCCTCACACGTGTATTATGGCTAGCAGTGAAGGGGTTAATTAGGGAGCTTGCAGGGTTAATTTTAGCTTTAGTGTAGAGATCAGCCTCCCACCTGACACATCCCACCCCCTGATCCCTCCCAAACAGCTCCCTTCCCTCCCCCACCCCACAATTGTCCCCGCCATCTTAAGTACTGGCAGAAAGTATGCCAGTACTAAAATAAAAGGGTTTTTAAAAATAATAAACTTTTTTGTCAGCATATTTACATATGCTACTGTGTAGGATCCCCCCCTTAGCCCCCAACCTCCCTGATCCCCCCCAAAACCGATCTCTAACCCTCCCCTCTGCCTTATTGGGGGCCATCTTGGGTACTGGCAGCTGTCTGCCAGTACCCAGTTTGCAAAAAAATATGTTTTTTTTTTACTTTTTGCCCGTTTTTTCTGTAGTGTAGCTTCCCCCTCCCCACAGACCAACCCCTACCACCTAACGGATTTCTTTTTTATCCAATTTGTTTATTTTTGTTTGCAATTTTGTTCCATTTTGCTACACTTTTTTTTCTGTGTGTAGCGGTTCCCACCCGCTCCCTCCCCGTGCAC
Source organism: Bombina bombina (assembly GCF_027579735.1). NCBI lineage: Eukaryota > Metazoa > Chordata > Amphibia > Anura > Bombinatoridae > Bombina > Bombina bombina. The sequence continues at coordinate 1,121,927,503 of NC_069504.1, forward strand.
GCGCCCGCCCCCACCCTCCCGTGCACGTGCGCGCGTCAGTGCGAGCCCCCTGGCATCCCCGCCCACGATCCCGCCCCCCTCCACACCACTAGGGCCATCGATGGCCGCCACCCGCCTCCCGGTCCGGCTCCCACCCACCAACGATGTAAGCTACCGATCTCCGGTGCAGAGAGGGCCACAGAGTGGCTCTCTCTGCACCGGATGGCTTAAAACGGTTATTGCAGGATGCCTCCATATCGAGGCATCACTGCAATAACCGGAAAGCAGCTGGAAGCGAGCAGGATCGCTTCCAGCTGCTTTCCACACCGAGGACGTGCAGGGTACGTCCTCAGGCGTTAACTGCCTTTTTTTTGAGGACGTACCCTGCACGTCCTTGGTCATTAAGGGGTTAAAGGGACAGTCTAGGCCAAAATAAACTTTCATGATTCAGATAGGGCATGTAATTTTAAACAATTTTCCAATTTACTTTTATCACCAATTTTGCTTTGTTCTCTTGGTATTCTTAGTTGAAAGCTTAACCTAGGAGGTTCATATGCTAATTTCTTAGACCTTGAAGGCCACCTCTTTTCAGAATGCATTTTAACAGTTTTTTACCACTAGAGGGTGTTAGTTCACGTATTTCATATAGATAACACTGTGCTCGTGCACGTGAAGTTATCTGGGAGCAGACACTGATTGGTTAAACTGCAAGTCTGTCAAAAGAACTGAAATAAAGGGGCAGTTTGCAGAGGCTTAGATACAAGATAATCACAGAGGTTAAAAGTATATTTAATGAACAAGTATAACTGTGTTGGTTATGCAAAACTGGGTAATGGGTAATAAGGGATTATCTATCTTTTAAAACAATAAAAATGCTGGTGTAGACTGTCCCTTTAAACAAATGATACAAAGAGACTCAAGCAAATTTGAGAATTTGTGGAAAGAAAAAAAAAAATTGTATGCTATACATAAATGAGAAAATAGATTATTGTGTTTCATGTCCCTTTAAATGAGAAATAATGCTACGAGATACATTATGAAAATCGGGATTGGTTATACATTATATGTTACCTAAAGATATGGTGTCCACCTTTACGCTTTAAAAAGGGACACATGAGAAATACATATGTCAGGGATGTTTTCAGATATGTTTAAAAATTTATTAGGAAGAAGAATAATGACACATGTATTTATCATATGTGTCACTTATTCAAGTTGAAATATGGTCAGCCTACCTATAGCAATATATCGTTGGATAATTAAAGATAAACAATAATAAGAGAAAGATGTTAATCATCTAAAATATGCACATTACACACAGTGATTTCTTTTGTTAGACTACTATAAGATATAAGTGAAATTGGAATACATGTGCTGTCAACATTCAAATAATAGTCTGTTTTAAAAAGATTATATGTCTATGTTGATGTAAAAAGGAAAAAAAAATACATTAGAAATGCATCTCCATTCCTTAAGAATTGTGGTCAGCATCACTTAAAGGGACATGAAATACAAACATTTAAGTTCAGGATTCACAGAGAGGATATTATTTCCATCAAATTCATAATTTACATTGATTATCTCAGTTTAATAATCTTGGGATCATTTGTTAAAGGTGCATCAATTCACAAATAGTTTACAAATGAACACATTGATGAGCCAACAACAAACAATATATATATATATATATATATATATATATATATATATATATATATATATATATATATATACAACCTAACAATCAACATCTAGAACCTCAGTCCTCTGCTACTCATGATTTATGAAAGATAAACCTTTCTGCAAAGTATATCAAGAAAATGAAGCAAATTAAATAAGAGATGTAAATATATTTCTTGAAAATTGTATTATATATCTGAATCATGAAAGACCATTTTTTTGTTTCATTTCCCTTTAAGGATTAACCACATAAAATATAGATTTTAATAAATTACATGAATAAAGAGGACAAATAATATATTAATGGCATTTATTTTATTATGATGTCATAAAACATAAAGAAACAAGATAACGTTACAAAAAGACATATTGATAAATCAGCCCCATTGGAGCCATCTGACAAGGTGCCACAGTGCATCACAGTCCTTGGAGGGAGTTGACAAGGGCAAACAAAGGTAAACACAGCCCCATTGGAGCCATCTGACAATGTGAAATAGTGCATCACAATCCTTGGAGGGAGTTGACAAGGGACAACACAGCCACATTGGAGCCATCTGACAAGGTGAAATAGTGCATTACAGTCCTTGGAGGGAGTTGACAAGGTCCAACACAGCCCCATTGAAGCCATCTGACAAGGTGAAATAGTGCATCACAGTCCTTGGAGGGAGTTGGCAAGGGCCAACACAGCCCCATTGGAGCCATCTGACAAGGTGCCATAGTGCATCACAGTCCGTGGAGGCAGTTGACAAGGGCAAACAAAGGCCAACACAGCCCCATTGGAGCCATCTGACAAGGTGAAATAGTGCATCACAGTCCTTGGAGGGAGTTGACAAGGGCCAACACAGCCCCATTGAAGCCATCTGACAAGGTGCCAGAGTGCATCACAGTCCTTGGAGGGAGTTGACAAGGGCAAACAAAGGCCAACACAGCCCCATTGGAGGCATCTGACAAGGTGAAATAGTGCATCACAGTCCTTGGAGGGAGTTGACAAGGGCCAACACAGCCCCATTGGAGCCATCTGACAAGGTGCCATAGTGCATCACAGTCCTTGGAAGGAGTTGACAAGGGCAAACAAAGGCCAACACAGCCCCATTGGAGCCATCTGACAAGGTGAAATAGTGCATCAAAGTCCTTGGAGGGAGTTAACAAGGGCCAACACAGCCCCATTGGAGCCATCTGACAAGGTGCCATAGTGCATCACAATCCTTGGAGGGAGTTGACAAGAGCCAACACAGCCCCACTGGAGCTATCTGACAAGGTGCCATAGTGCATCACAGTCCTTGGAGGGAATTGACAAGGGCAAACAAAAGCCAAAACAGCCCCATTGGAGCCATCTGACAAGGTGAAATAGTGCATCACAGTCCTTGGAGGGAGTTGACAAGGGCCAACACAGCCCCATTGGAGCCATTTGACAAGGTGCCATAGTGCATCACAGTCCGTGGAGGCAGTTGACAAGGGCAAACAAAGGCCAACACAGCCCCATTGGAGCAATCTGACAAGGTGAAATAGTGCATCACAGTCCATGGAGGGAGTTGACAAGGGCCAACACAGCCCCATTGGAGCCATCTGACAAGGTGAAATTGTGCATCACAGTCCTTGGAGGGAGTTGACAAGGGCCAACAGAGCCCCATTGGAGCCATCTGACAAGGTGCCATAGTGAATCACAGTCCTTGGAGGGAGTTGACAAGGGCAAACAAAGGCCAACACAGCCCCATTGGAGCCATCTGACAAAGTGAAATAGTGTATCACAGTCCTTGGAGGGAGTTAACAAGGACCAACACAGCCCTATTGGAGCCATCTGACAAGGAGGCATAGTGCATCACAGTCCTTGGAGGGAGTTGACAAGGGCAAACAAAGGCCAACACAGCCCCATTGGAGCCATCTGACAAGGTGAAATAGTGCATCACAGTCCTTGGAGGGAGTTGACAAGGGCCAACACAGCCCCATTGGAGCCATCTGACAAGGTGCCATAGTGCATCACAGTCCTTGGAGGGAGTTGACAAGGGCAAACAAAGGCCAACACAGCCCCATTGGAGCTTTCTGACAAGGTGAAATAGTGCATCAAAGTCCTTGGAGAGAGTTAACAAGGGCCAACACAGCCCCATTGGAGCCATCTGACAAGGTGCCACAGTGCATCACAGTCCTTGGAGGAAGTTGACAAGGGCAAACAAAAGCCAACACAGCCCCATTGGAGCCATCTGACAAGGTGCCATAGTGCATCACAGTCCGTGGAGGCAGTTGACAAGGGCAAACAAAGGCCAACACAGCCCCATTGGAGCAATCTGACAAGGTGAAATAGTGCATCACAGTCCTTGGAGGGAGTTGACAAGGGCCAACACAGCCCCATTGGAGCCATCTGACAAGGTGAAATTGTGCATCACAGTCCTTGGAGGGAGTTGACAAGGGCCAACACAGCCCCATTGGAGCCATCTGACAAGGTGCCATAGTGCATCACAGTCCTTGGAGGGAGTTGACAAGGGCAAACAAAGGCCACCACAGCCCCGTTGGAGCCATCTGACAAGGTGAAATAGTGCATCACAGTCCTTGGAGGGAGTTAACAAGGGCCAACACAGCCCCATTGGAGCCATCTGACAAGGAGCCATAGTGCATCACAGTCCTTGGAGGGAGTTGACAAGGGCAAACAAAGGCCAACACAGCCCCATTGGAGCCATCTAGCAAGGTGAAATAGTGCATCACAGTCCTTGGAGGGAGTTGACAAGGGCCAACACAGCCCCATTGGAGCCATCTTACAAGGTGCCATAGTGCATCACAGTCCTTGGACGGAGTTGACAAGGGCAAACAAAGGCCAACACAGCCCCATTGGAGCCATCTGACAAGGTGAAATAGTGCATCAAAGTCCTTGGAGGGAGTTAACAAGGGCCAACACAGCCCCATTGGAGCCATCTGACAAGATGCCACAGTGCATCACAGTCCTTGGAGGGAGTTGACAAGGGCCAACACAGCCCCACTGGAGCCATCTGATAAGGTGCCATAGTGCATGACAGTCCTTGGAGGGAGTTGACAAGGGCAAACAAAGGCCAACACAGCCCCATTGGAGCCATCTGACAAGGTGAAATAGTGCATCACAGTCCTTGGATGGAGTTGACAAGGGCCAACACAGCCCCATTGGAGCCATCTGACAAGGTGCCATAGTGCATCATAGTCCTTGGAGGGAGTTGACAAGGGCAAACAAAGGCTAACACAGCCCCATTGGAGCAATCTGACAAGGTGGAATAGTGCATCACAGTCCTTGGAGAGAGTTGACAAGGGCAAACAAAGGCCAACACAGCCCCATTGGAGCCATCTGACAAGGTGCCATAGTGCATCATAGTCCTTGGAGGGAGTTGACAAGGGCAAACAAAGGCTAACACAGCCCCATTGGAGCCATCTGACAAGGTGAAATAGTGCATCACAGTCCTTGGAGGGAGTTGACAAGGGCCAACACAACCCCATTGGAGCCATCTGACAAGGTGCCAGAGTGCATCACAGTCCTTGGAGAGAGTTGACAAGGGCAAACAAAGGCCAACACAGCCCCATTGGAGCCATCTGACAAGGTGAAATAGTGCATCACAGTCCTTGGAGGGAGTTGAAAAGTGCAAACAAAAGCCAACACAGCCCCATTGGAGCCATCTGACAAGGTGAAATAGTGCATCACAGTCCTTGGAGGGAGTTGACAAGGGCCAACACAGCCCCATTGGAGCCATCTGACAAGGTGAAATAGTGCATCACAGTCCTTGGAGGGAGTTGACAAGGGCCAACACAGCCCCACTGGAGCCATCTGATAAGGTGCCATAGTGCATGACAGTCCTTGGAGGGAGTTGACAAGGGCAAACAAAGGCCAACACAGCCCCATTGGAGCCATCTGACAAGGTGAAATAGTGCATCACAGTCCTTGGATGGAGTTGACAAGGGCCAACACAGCCCCATTGGAGCCATCTGACAAGGTGCCATAGTGCATCATAGTCCTTGGAGGGAGTTGACAAGGGCAAACAAAGGCTAACACAGCCCCATTGGAGCAATCTGACAAGGTGGAATAGTGCATCACAGTCCTTGGAGAGAGTTGACAAGGGCAAACAAAGGCCAACACAGCCCCATTGGAGCCATCTGACAAGGTGCCATAGTGCATCATAGTCCTTGGAGGGAGTTGACAAGGGCAAACAAAGGCTAACACAGCCCCATTGGAGCCATCTGAAAAGGTGAAATAGTGCATCACAGTCCTTGGAGGGAGTTGACAAGGGCCAACACAACCCCATTGGAGCCATCTGACAAGGTGCCAGAGTGCATCACAGTCCTTGGAGAGAGTTGACAAGGGCAAACAAAGGCCAACACAGCCCCATTGGAGCCATCTGACAAGGTGAAATAGTGCATCACAGTCCTTGGAGGGAGTTGAAAAGTGCAAACAAAAGCCAACACAGCCCCATTGGAGCCATCTGACAAGGTGAAATAGTGCATCATAGTCCTTGGAGGGAGTTGACAAGGGCCAACACAGCCCCATTGGAGCCATCTGACAAGGTGAAATAGTGCATCACAGTCCTTGGAGGGAGTTGACAAGGGCCAACACAGCCCCATTGGAGCCATCTGACAAGGTGAAATAGTGCATCACAGTCCTTGGAGGGAGTTGACAAGGGCCAACACAGCCCCATTGGAGCCATCTGACAAGGTGAAATAGTGCATCACAGTCCTTGAAGGGAGTTGACAAGGGCCAACACAGCCCCATTGGAGCCACCTGACAAGGTGAAATAGTGCAACAGGCACAACAACAAACCAAAAAAAGGCCAAATGGCAACAAATAACAACAAACATAGAACAACATGTGGATGGAGGAGTTAGTAGTGCTCCCTCGGGCCATCTCTGGATCCTCCACTTATGGGGCATCAGCATCACCCTCATCGTCCTGTGCATTTCCAGCTGCGGCTTCATGCGTTGTGCATTCTATAAACAAGCTAAGAAGCCACAGCTGGAGACGCATGGTGTCATGGATCCTTCCCAGCAACTGAGTGGTCTGCTCTATGCGTGCTAGAGCTTCTAGCGTTAACCATGCTGAGTCACAACCTAAACAAAATTCAAAAATAAAAATTACTAATAATTATAGAACATTATAAAAAGAGAGCAAAGAGACATTGTAATAATTACAATAAAAATCAGTATAATTAAATATGCTAGATATATGATTGACACATTAAATATGTTCTTCCGAGATAAACCATTAAGATATTAAGACAAATCAAAACCCTATCAATCTTGAAAAATATATTTCTTTGGTTTATGACACACTGTGAAAATGGCAGTGATACCAACTAAAAAATATTGGCATATATACATAATAGATATCCAACACCTAGTCAATATCAGAAGAATAGGAAACCTGAGCACTTGGTGGGGTAAAAATGTAAATCTTTAACCCCTTAATGACAACTGACGTACCAGGTACGTCATGCATTAACAAGCAGTTAATGACAATGGACGTACCTGGTACGTCAGTTGTCTAACAGAGTGCTGGAAGTGATCACAATCGCTTCCAGCAGCTCTGAGGGTATTGCAGTGATGCCTCAATATGGAGGCATCCTGCAATACCCCTTTACAAGCCTCCGATGCAGAGAGAGCCACTCTGTGGCCCTCTCTGCACCGGTAGTGATGGTGCCGTTTTCCGGGTGGGAGGGAGCGTGCGCGCGCGTGCACGAGACGCGCGCACGTGCACGTGAACATAGTGTGCGTGCACGGTGCGTGTGCACGAGGTGCGCGTGCACGGGGCATGCGTGCATGTGCACGTGCACGCGCGCATAAGCCACACTGACACCAATGAGGGCAAAAAGCCAGGAAAAGGTAAAAAATTTTTTTTTTAAATATAAATGGATCTGGGAGGGGGAGGGGGGTGGGGTTATTGTGGGGGTATTGTGGAGGGGCTGCTACACTACAGAAAGAGTTAATTGAAAAATAAAATAAAAATACTTTGTTTTTTGGGGCCATTTGTTAACAAACGGAGCCAGAGAGCTATCACTATTCAGAAGTCAATATCATTTAGATATTAGAAAATGTGGATGTTGATTTACCAAAATGAAGATCCGAAACATTTACATTAATCAAATAAAGAAGATGTTTATAAAAAAACATTTTTAATTCAAATACAATTTATGTATAATTAGACCAGGACAATGAAGGTGGGGACTGGGGTAAAAGTCTTGAGGGGGATGGATGGGGGGAGGGATGGAGTGAGGTGGGGGATTGTGCTGCCGCTCCGGGGGAGCCTGCACAGCTGGGGAGTTAGGGGCCTGGGGAGTTGGTGGCTGGGCAGGTGGGGGAGCTGGATGGGTTGCAAAATGGGGAGAGCGGCGAGGGGGGGCAAGGGCTCTTTTTTGAGAGGGACAGGAGTAGGAAGGGGGTTCTGGCTGTGGAGGGGCAGGAGTGGGTTCTGGCTGGGGAGGGGCGGGAGTGGGTTCTGGCTGGGGAGGGGGTATTTACAAATCATATATAAATTTAATGAAAATTAAAAACATATGTTCATGCTGCATGATATATAGATAGATAGATAGATAGATAGATAGATAGATAGATAGATATATTCAGATAGAGCATGCAATTTTATTAAACTTTCTAATTTACTCGTATTATCAATTTGTCCTTGTTCTCTTGCTTTCTTTCTTTGAAAAATAATGCAGCTAAGCTCTTTTTTTGTTCTGAACCACGGAAAGCACTTGTTTATTGGTGGGTGAATGTATCCACCAATCAGCAAGAACAACACAGGTTGTTCCCCAAAAATGGTCCGGCATCTAAACTTACAAATAAAGATAACAAGAGAATGAAGACAATTTGATTAGAGGAGTAAATGATAAAGTTTAGTAATATTGCATGCTCTATCTGAATCACAAAAGACTAATTTTATGTTCAGTGTCCCTTTAATATTAAAAAAAAAAAATTTGGACAATGTCACTGTTAATGAATTGTCTAGTCCATATTGATGTCATAAATGGGATTGAGCATGCAATAACAATCAAATATATAATTTAAGGATATCATCAATAATCTTTAATTATTCTTCTCTCTTAAAGGGACATGAAAATCAAAATCTGTAATTGTATTAATTTTCATGATTCTATTTTGCTTCATTGTCTTAGATTTGTTTTTTAAAGGAGCAACTATGCACTACTGTTATCTGAAGACGTGTTGAACCAATGAAAATAGTCAATTTTGTGCATCAACCAATCAGCAGGTTACTCCCAGTAAGGCATAGCTGCTCCTGAGCATACCTAGATATGCTTTTACTATGGATAACAACAGACTAAATCAATTTAGATAATAGAAGCAAATTTTAAAGTTGTTTAAAATCACGTTGTGTCTAAATCCTAAAATTAAAATGTTGGGTTTCATGTCCCTTTAATGATAAGAAGAAAATATCAAAGCATATGAGATGTATATTTCTATAATCTGCACAAATGTAAAAATGTGTTAGTGTTGTCTAAATGAAGCCAAAAAATGTCAAGCACTACCCAGGGGCAGAATAAAAAATGGCCATGACCCTAAGATTACATGAAAATGAAGATATCAAGAATAAAAGGAATAGCTTCAAATACTCATTGTCAGGGTGCCAGGAATCAGACTGAGACGAGAAGTGCAAAAATAATCACACCTTTATTAATAGCAAAAAATAATAAAATGTCCACAAGTCAAACAACAAGCCAGGAATAAAAACCAGAGCTGGTAGTCAGACGAGCAGAGTCAGGAGCCAAAGCGAGTAGTCAGACGAGCCGGAATCAGGAACAAGGAGAACAGCAGAGTCAGGAACAAGCCAGGGATCAGGAACCAGGAGGGATGTCAGACAGCCAGGTAATACACAGGTCTGAGACAACTCAAGGGCAAAGCATACTGAACAGAGGCCCTTTAAATAATAAGTGATGACATCACAATTCTGAGACTGCATCCTGTCTCACACGGATGATGTACACCAGTCTGGCCATAAAAGGAAGTGCAGGAAATGAGCAGCATCACACAGTATGCACCAGAGTCAGCAAGAGGGGTGAGTAAAATGGCTGCCAGCAGCACATGGCAAACAAAACAGGGAAAAAACCCTGACACTCATAAATTGAGGTTTGTAATAAAATGGAATCCAAACTCTGATTCGTGATTCTTATTTTAAAATAACAAGAAAAGAGAATTAGAGTATCCATATTAATATAGATCAATGTGAATGGATTATGTAATGTTATGTCAAAGTTTGTAAGAGAAAGGTAAATTAAAATAAGACATACTATACTGTGACGAACACGGGCTTGAGGTTCCAGCACCAACATCCATATCTGTAAAATATTCAATCAGGATTGGATATCATTAATACAAATCAGGCCATGTGCACGAACAAACAGATTTTTTTTCTAATTGACAAAGTAAAATTATATTTGTATTCATGTGAGTTTATTGTTTATAAATTAATGTGTAAATAAAAGACATCATGTATTCTTAATTTCAATCTTTTATGTTGTTGACTGTCGCTTTTAGTCATTTTTTTGTCTTCTTGCATTGTCATCAATTAATAGACATTGTTCAATTTTTATTTATATCTTGATAGTATAGCTTTTCTAATGTAGAAGATTGTACATAAGGATACTGTATTCTTCACATATATACTAATTCATACATTTGACCAACATGTCTAAAGCAATGCCACTGTTACAGCAAACACATGTTCACGTCTCTGCGCAATTATATATTTTGTGATCATTGCGCAATGCTTCAAAGCGGAATTGCGCATTCCGTAATTTGACCAACATGTGTAAAGTAATGCCACTGTTACAGCAAACACATGTTCACGTGTGTGCGAAATTATATCTTTTGTGATCATTGTGCAATTCTTCAAAGCGTAATTGGGCATCCGTGATTCAGAATTTATTTAGATATAGTAGTGTGATGAGTATCATTTATAAAGACTTCAAATATATTTGCAATTGGGTGTATTACGATATTCAAATCAGATATTTTTTGATATTGAATGATACCAATAAATATTTATAACTTTGGTATGATTGTATATTCAATGTATGAAATGGCGGATGATCTTGATTTCACAGATGCGCAATACCATTTTCGCTCTGTGACGCATATTCTGTAGAGCGCAAGAAACATCATTCCTATTTCATGTGTGACGAATCTTAATTCAGATATCTAAACATCATATGTTGCGTACATAATATTAATATATTATATGAAGTGTGATATTTACCTGGTTCAGATTCTCTTCCTTCTTCTTCCAGGTCACCGATCGGAGAAGCTGCTTCACTGGCCTCCGGGTCGGGAGTTTCAGATCCAGCAGGTGGGGAAGGAGAAGAACTCGATGAGCGTGCAGATACAAATGTGCTGGGGAAACGGAGATTGAGGAGGGTGCATAAAGTCTCCTCAAAAGGTTGCAGGTATAGTTTCCGTGGGGTTGGATCCTTTTTCCATCCCTCCGACGGTCTTTTACCCACTCCCTCATGAGGCGGACTTTTTTGCGGAGCCGCAACCTCATATCCCCAAATCTCTGCATGATTTGCTCCGGGGTCTTCTGGATTTCACACACCAATTTAACATCATTGGTGACAGACAACCAGAGGGCACTCCTAATTTTCTGCTTCGTCGACTTCTTCTTGTTCCCAAACAGCTGCGGATAGAAGTCCTCGACCGCGTTGACCAGTGCTGCACTCTCCGCCCATGTGAACCTGGGAGACGTCATGCCTGCTAGTCCTAATACTAATAAATATAATGTATAAATATATATATATATATATATATCCGCCAGCAGGCATTAGATAACTGACAAAAATTGCAACGTGTAATGGACTTTTATATGGTGAAGTAAACATGATATGCACCATGGGACATGGTATCTGTACATCTGATTGGATAAAATATTGAAATTTTGTTATCATGTCTGTGAGGCCATACTGACTCAAGTTATGTTTGTGTTATGAACTCTGATTGGCCGTTCCTTAATGTTTCATATCTTTGTAACTTCCATACACATACCTCCTGGGTGTGCTGTTACTACATTAGGCATGTAGAATTACTTGTAGTTTATGGGACTGTTATGCGTATATGTGTGATGCAGATTTAATATACGTGATCCGTTAAATATTAATATATTGTTTACATTTGATCTCGATTTTATTTTTAATCACAATAGTAAATATAATCCAGTCACATTAGTAAATGTTTTACAGATTTGGATGTTTAATATTGATCATGTTATTTAAACAAAATATATTTTATTGTAAAACGTAAACATTGTATGTATTCATTGTTTATTAAATAAATATCGTGACTCACTGTGAAGTATTGACATTGCTCTATTAAATGTATTTACAATCCCAACAATGCACATCAATTGTGTGCTAGTGCGTGACATTAGAATAGAATTTTTAAAGATGCAAATCTCGTGTTGCAAGATACGTTTACCACGCTATATTTCTGAAATGCATAATTTGTATTTATAATGGACGTAACTTGGATAAAATATTTATAGATTTTAAAATCCACGGTTGTTCATTATTAGTAAATAAACCTCGAGCTTGTATTGGTCTGAACTGCTCACATTTTATTGGGCAATGGCGTCTTTATTTTTAAAGGGAAATTACACCCAAATATTTGATTTCTGGATCCGGAGAGAAAATACAAATTTAAATATTAAAATGTAACTCAATCTATTTAGCTTATTCTTTACATAAACTTTAAAGAAGAAATAGCAATGCACATGGTTGAGCCAATCACAAAAGGCATCTCTGTGCATCCACCAAACTTCAGCTACTGAGCATATCTAGATATGGTTGTAAAGGAAAGTCTATCAAAATAATGAAGGAAATTAGATAATATAAGTACATTTTAATGTTTAAAAATATATTTTCGCGATGAATCATGAAAGAAACGGTTTTGAATTAATGTCCATTTAATGAGCTTATATGCAATCTTTAAATGTATCTAAATATATCTGTCTAAACATTGTAAATATGCATTGTTGCCCACCCACAAATAAGTAGATATTTCCCAGTAATGCTTCGACGATGATAAACCTATGCATCTCGTTTTTTTCAAACTTATGATAACATGAGAATAAAGCATATTTGTATTACCTTATGTTTTGTATGCCCCACTGTGAATGAAATAGCTTACAATGGCTGTATTTATATAGCTTTACCTTAAAGGGACATTAAACAAGAATATTTACTTTCCTGATTTAGATGGATAATACAATGTTTAAAAATGTATTTCTAGTATTTCATTAGCTTTTATCTCTTGATATTCTTTCATGAAAAGCATATCTAGATAGGCTCAGGTGCTGCTGATTAGTGCCTGCACATAGATGCCTTGTGTAATTGGCTAACCCATGTGCATTGCTATTTCTTTAACAAAGGTTATCTAAAGAATGAATATACTTAGATAATAGAATTACATTTGAATGTTGCTTAAAATTGTATTCTCTGTCTGAATCATGAAATAAAATGTTGTGTTTAATGTCCCTTTAAGGACAAAACCATTATGAATATGTGGAGTTAACATTGGATAAATAAATTAAAATAAAGGGCAACAGAAATACCTATAGATATATGATATCTATCCAACAGGTAAAGAGTATAATTGTTGAAAAGTCATCAATATGGCATACAATAACTAGCTTGGTAGAAATGTGAAATTAACTTACGTTTTATTTAAAGATCACTTCAAATATATTACCTTGCTAATAATTAAAGCATAATAACCTATATTTATTTTAATAATGTTTTTGGATACCTAAGAAAGATTATAGAGATTAGAATGTAAATATAACATTAACTTCTTACATTAAAGTGACAATGTAGTTTAAACACTTTCATTTCTTAAAAGTGAAATGAGCAAAGTTGTTATGTATAACCTATACTACATATCCTCATCAGAAACATTTTATGATTTTAACATCTATAAATCACACAATCAAATCATATATGGCTGTATCTAACTCCACCTTAAAGGAATACTGAACCCATTTTTTTTTCTTTTGTGATTTAGATAGAGCATGCAATTTTAAGCAACATTCTAATTTACTTCTATTATCATTGTTTCTTCATTCTCTTGCTATCTTTATTTGAAAAAGAAGGCATCTAAGCTAAGGAGCCAGTAAATGTTTGGTTCAGACCATGGACAGCACTTGTTTATTGGTGCTGTCCAATCAGCAAGGACAACCCAGGTTGTTCACCAAAAATGGGCCGGCATCTAAACTTACATTCTTGCTTTTCAAATAAACATACCAAGAGAATGAAGAAATTTTGATAAAAGAAGTAAATTAGAAAGTTGCTTAAAATCGCATGCTCTATCTGAATCACGAAAGAAAAAATTTGGGTTCAGTGTCCCTTTAAATTTTGTAATATACTTGACTTTAACATTATCTGCTTAAGCTGTGTTGATATTTTTACATTATATAAATTAATCTAAATTAGTCTATTTGATATCATGCATGTACTTGAAAAATAGATACTTTAACAGTCATGAGAATGATATTTTGTTTACATGTCAGAATATTAGATAGATGTATTTCTTATCTTACTGTGATAGAGATGTCTCAAATAATATGTATTTAAATAAAATAAAACAGAAAAATATTGTATGTAAATAAATTTATTTAAAAAAAAATTGAATTCATCAAAAATTAAAATCTGAAAAAGAAAGAAAAGGCATATTAAAAACATTAGTCATTTAGGTTATTTTATGAACACATGTCTTAAAATATTCCTTAAATCTAATAATTGAAAATTCATCTTCTGTCTATGGTCTAACATGTATTGTTTGTCTTGATATTAAAAACGGGTTCAGACTTGAAATCTATATCTATCCATAATTTGCAAATAATCACATACAATTGTGTAATTAATATTTTAATTACACATATTAGCATTTACAATTAAACAAAATAATGCATATCAAATTTTGAAAATATAAAATTATTCTATTGTATGAGGGACATCATTGAATGTAATATTTCATGTCCATTAAAATAATAATATACCTAAATGTCAACTATAAAATGTATCCCTTTGTCTGATTGGTCAGAATCTGAGTCCTCTCTAACACAAAGTAGGGGTAATGTATATAAAATAAACATATTCTAAAATAGGACATGTATATATTCTGAATTCTTTGAACATTCTTCCTCCTATGATTCGTACATAGCATGCATTGTGCAAACTAACCTGGATGTATGGTCTTTGAAAGGCAATTCTCTTCAAAATATTAGTTTATCTTCATTAGGTATCATATTCATCATTTTCAAAATAGAGGATTGTGAAATACCATCTAAAAATTAAAAAAAATATCAACCATAAGTGTCTCCCATAAGATACATCCTGCATCCCCAGTCTTGTTGCAGAGATTTGTTGCCACTTACCATGTGAACGTGTTAGTATGTTTTTCAAAGTCACCACAGTTAAAAGACAATGCCACAGACATGATCACATTGGCATTCTTCACTTTCAGTATGGGATTCTTCACTTTCAGTCTGGAATTCTTCACTTTCAGTCTGTAGATAAAGTCACCTCCCTAATTGAAGATTAAGTGTAAATAAAATCATTAATAAAAATGCGTGACTTGGTTCTGCATCCCCCCCCAAACATTTCTTAAACTATTTTTATCAATAGCTTACTAAGCGTGTGTATCAGCTTGTTTTATGTTCTATCAATCAAGTGTTAAGCTGAGTCATACATTGTGCAGACCTAACCACTGATGTATGACTTAGAATCACATAGTATTATTAGAGTATCCCTTTCAGATTATCTAAAAATCTAGTAATGTGTAAACTAAATACTACATTTAACATTGTATGCCAAATGATGGATCATTGTGCAAACCCCCCCCCGCCCCAGTCCATACATTGTGTATACTTACCATCTGATGTTGTCTTTGAAATTCAGGTGGCAAAGTCATTACAAGAGCCAATGCCAGAATCATCTGATGTCTAAATTACCTATGATAATAAAAATATAAAAATGTAATTTGTTGAACAATCCTAACATGTTTGTACAATTTTCTACTTCTCATTCCCTAAAATTCACACATATTCGCAATGCTCCTATATAACTTCTAGTATTTACCGTCTGAAGTTGCGGTTGATGATGTTGTCTCTGACATTGAGCCCCTCATCTCGGAATGGCCCCTCTAGAACAGGGTTGTCCTCCTCATCTTGGAGGAGGTCTCGGGGTGCCTGGACAGCCTGCAGCATCCCAGCCTGCTGAGCAATGCTATGCAGGATGCTGCAGGCTATAACGATCTTTGCCACCTTACTAGGGCTGTATTGGAGGGCTCCTCCAGACCTGTCTAGGCATCGTAAACGCATTTTGAGGAGCCCAAACATCCTCTCCACTACAGCCCTAGTCCACTTGTGCGCCCGATTATAGCGCTCCTGGGCCTCGTCTGTGGGGTTACGTATAGGCATAATGAGCCAAGGCCAGCTCATGTAACCCGAATCACCTATAAATAATGAACATAACAAAATGTAAAATATTAAAAATATAGTTAAAATTATTATATTAAAATACAAATCATAGATGGAGCATAGATGGAGTTCCGGAGGAGGAGCCTGTGCATGAGGCTGTGCTGCACAAGCTCTGCTCATCTCCCTTGTGCAGTTTACCTTTGGCGGTAGAATACGCGCCAGGTCCCCCAGCAGCCGTGGGGGAATATTGTAGCCAGCTGAGATATTGCTGGAGGAACTCAGACAGCACTATTCCAACTTAGCGCCACAAATTAACGTACGGTGTGCTGGGCCTCCCAAAGTCCATCTTGCAGAGAGGCCACACACAGGACAGGATATCAAGAGGCAGTCCCCCCCTCCCACCGGTGCTGCGTGAGGGGGGTAGACAGCCTAGAAACATCACAGAAGGCATCACTGGAACTTTGATATCTCCCTTTCCCCCCTCCCTACCAGGATAACGGTTGGGGGACAGAAGGTAGAGATTAAGGATAAGTCAACAATTTTGTGAATTTCATCTCTCTTACCAGGCTAAGCTGCTCACGCTCCTGCCGCCCTAGGATACAGCACACTCCCTCTCCAGACCAGTTTTGTGCGACACACATACCTGTCGCAGGCCAGTGAACCAGCACGCGGAGGAGGTGGAGACAAGGCAGCGCACGGCTGGGGCTGACGGAGATTCAGCGGCCTCCCGCACTGGAGCGAAGGCTGCAGTTTGAAGGAAGGTAGTTCCCCCGGAATTGTGTCAAACTGCTCTGACAAGCTGCTACTGCTTCTAGCTGTTTATACCTCACTTTCTTCAAGAACCTGGATCCCACATTGGGGAGGCACAAGAATCGCCTATGGCACGGTCCTAAGTAGCGGCGAAGGAAGCGGTTAATCAATTTTTCACCACCCTGAGAAAGCGCAACCGCTCCATATGGAACTCTCGCCTAGCAAAAGATAAGTACTGTTTTTATCATTTCTGCACTAACTCCCCTAATCTGACTTCAACGCTTATAAATCCTAATTTGACTTGCTATAAACAAGACTGCTAAGGACTGCTCCATACTAACAGAGTCTACCCATAACTGGGGTGTTTTATCACCCTCACACAATGGACAGGTCACACTTTTTCCAAAGAAATAACCCACAGTCTTTGGGGGCTTAAAACCCTCTTTTTACAACACCTAAAGCTATGGGAAATACCTGGACATATTAAGTAATTGGTGCTGAGGAAATCGCATGTAATCCAAGTAAAAAGCACTCGTGTTTAGCACTGATTATTAATGTGCTATTTGCTTTAGAGAAAGTATCTTGCTTGATATATAAGGCTGACTAATTTTTTAATTTTTTTTCTCCCTTCTTTTCTTTTTTGCTGTGACTTTGTAACAAATTATAGGCTACAGTTTGTTTTATACTAATTTGAACTGGTTAAACTTTGCATGCCCTAACAGGCACACCGCATTACTAATTTACAATCAAAAGGGTAGCTTACAGCTTACACTAACAAGCTTTTAAAGCTTACATACTAATGTTCACTGCATGTTATATAACCCCAAGATAGTAATATAATTAAAAAGTCACCATTTACTGTTATTTTACTAGGGGGTATTAATATTTCACGGCAAAACAGTTAAAATTGTAAAGACAACAATCTATTTAAGATCCTCAAGTAAGTTATAAAGGTACCTACTTGTAAAATTCACTATACTTTAACTAAAAGGTATCTAAAAAGTATCTAGATTTCTTATTCTCAAGAGGTACAAGCCCTGTTTCCCTCTGCAAGTTGTATAAACAAGAACACTCACAAATAAAAATTTATTTGTAAACAAAAAAAGGGTTAGGGCTACTATCTAGATCTGAACCTGTATAAAAGAGCATTAACAAGTAAAGGTTCTAATTATCAGATTTAAGTCCAGGCGCTGAGGCTTTGTTATTCCTATAAGCTGAGGGATCACATACTTGAAACCTGATCTTGGATCAGCCTAAAGCTGGTTAACCTATCTAATTGTTAACGAAGGTTGGGCAAATGTTCTCTTTTTTTAGAAGAAATGATTTATTGCTCTCTGGGCCTGTGAATCCTTGGCTTTAACACTGGTATTTTTTTAGACACTTTTCACCTGAGGGGTTCTTCCCTCCCTCCCCCCCTCTCTCCTTTTTTTTTTATATTTTATTTTTCTTTCCCTTTTTTTTTCTTTCACTCTTCCTCACACGCACTTCCTCACTCCACTTCCCCGCAGACACTTACTTTCACTCTTCACTTATTATCCTTTCTTTTTCTTCCCTTCATCCCTCCCCCCTCTCCCCCCCCTTTTTTTTTTCGCTTCTCTCTTCTCTCTCCTTTCTCTCTTTCATCACTGATTGCTGCACAAATTATTACTTTTTTTCCCTTCTTAATTAATCACCTGTGGATAAATTCCTAAACTCACCCGCACAAAATAAAAACTTTTCACCAACCATGGCTTCCAGACCCAGAGACAAGAGGAACAAAAATATAATTGAAACTACAGCTGAATTACATTCAGAATCAGATCTAGTCACAAAGTCAAAAGAGGCTATTAACTCACAAATAATTGTAAAAGATATTTTTGAAGCTCTGAACCATAAATTTGAATCGCTTAGAATGGAAATAAAGCAAGATCTGCATACACTATCTATGGAAGTTAAGCAATTTTCAACTAGGATTCAAGAAGTAGAGCAAAGGGTGTCTGACCTTGAAGATCACTCGGTCACACATGATACCAAACTGCAGGCACATTCTTTAACTCTCAAAGTGTTACAGAATAAGATCGAGGACCTAGAAAATAGGTCCCGAAGAAATAACATTAGAATAATTGGGGTCCCAGAAACCTTTCAGAGTGTAGATCTAGTGCAGTTTGCAGCTGAAATTTTGCCTCAACTCTTAAAGATTCCCCAAGAAACTTTGCCCCTAATGGTTGAGCGAGCCCACAGATTGGGGAGACTCCCCCTATCAAATGGTGACAGATTAAGGCCTAGGCCTATAATTGTGAAATACTTGAATTTTCAGGATAAGATCAAGGTCATGCAATTCTCACGCAAGAATGCTCCTATTCTTTTGGATGGGAATAAAATTTTAGTGTTTCAAGATTTTGCTTATGAAACTTCCCTGAAAAGAAGGGAGCTCTCTCCAATCTGTGGCCGGATGATTAAGGAGGGCCTCACTGCAACGGTTATTTATCCGGCTAGGCAGAAAGTAGAATTCCAGGGCCAGACGTACTTTTTTGATACCGCCCCAGAGGCAGAAAAGTTTTTTGTAGAAAAAGTGGTTAAGTAATTCAAGTTACTGGTTTAATTGTCTGACAGACTAAATTTAAGTTGTTCTGATGATATTATCAACATATAACTGTTATCTGCATTCGGTGCTTTTTATTTTTTGTACTAATATACTTCAGGCGTTAATATTGGGTAAACAATGCCGTGGAGATGGGGGGTCCGGGGAGAACATTAGGGGGGGTTCCCCTTTCTTTTTTTTTTCCTTTCTTAGAAGGGAACAGTAAGAAAAAGGGGTTAAACTATGTCTAATATAAAAAGATTGACTTTATCTTCTTGGAATGTTGGAGGGGTCTCAACTCCAATGAAGCGAAAGCTGATAATCTCTCAAATAAGGAAATTTAATTCTGATATCACATTCATACAGGAGACACACTTAAATGCAGAAGAATCTGTAAAGCTACAGTCTTCATGGGTAGGTGAAGTGTTTTTTACACCAAGCATAGGCAGAAAGAGGGGCGTAGCCATTCTGCTAGGTAAAAAAAAAACCCTACGAAATTTTATCAGAATACAGAGATCCTGAAAGTCGAATTTTGATTCTAAAAATTAGAATAGCCGGCTCCATTTTTACGCTATGCAACCTTTACGCCCCGGATAACTTTGAAAAAAGCTTTTGAGAATTTCTCCAAACTAAAATATTACAAATAGGTGAGGGTTATATAAACATAGCAGGGGACTTTAATATGACCCCTAGGGCCCAGATAGATAGGCACAGGCAAAAATCCATTAAAAGCATGGCCAAAAGGGACAAGCTTGAAGGTAAAATGTTTAAAATTCTATTTAAAAACCTAGCCCTTAGAGGCATTTGGAGAATTCGCAACCCGGATCAAAGGGAGTTTACATGTAAGGCTAAGAGTGTAAGATCCTTTTACAGAATTGACCTATTCCTAGTAAGCGAGAATTTGTTGAGAATTGGGGCTATATCAAAGATAATGCAAATCACTGTTTCTGATCATGCTCCAATTATATTAAAAATACCATTAGATGAAAAAAGGTCTACTATACAACGATTTTTTTTCCCTAAATTTTTAATAAAAAATATAAAATTCAGGACATGGTTGACTGCTAGAATGAATGAATTTTTTAATCTAAATGCTGACACTGTCAATGACCCAAATATATTGTGGGAAGCTGGTAAGGCTGTAATGAGGGGAGAAATTATTGCTTACATGGTGGATTATAAGCGGAAGGTGGCTCTTCGAGAGAATGAAGCTCTGAGAGCACTTACCAACAGTTATAGTAAATATTTATCCCAACCAACATCAATAAATTGGAGGA
The DNA here is from genome assembly GCF_027579735.1 of Bombina bombina. Lineage (NCBI taxonomy): Eukaryota > Metazoa > Chordata > Amphibia > Anura > Bombinatoridae > Bombina > Bombina bombina. The sequence continues at coordinate 1,121,948,171 of NC_069504.1, forward strand.
GGTACGCCTCTGCTAAGAGAGAGAGAGATAATCTTCTATTGCATCTTGCAATCCAAGAGGATTACAAAATGAGAGCTAAATTTTACAGGTATGGGAATAAGGCAGGGAAATTATTGGCAAATTTAGTTAAGAACGCACAGGGAAGATCTATTATCGACTCACTCTCAGAACATGGAACCCTACTTCAAAATTCGAGAGAAATTATTGGTGCCTTTTTCACCTACTATAGAGATCTCTATTCACACAGGGAATCAGATGAAGAAGTCTCAGAGCTCTTCTGGGAAGGACTTGACCATCCAGTTTTAAATGAGGAGGCAGTGAGTAAAATTAATGCCCCTATCACTGATCAAGAAATTACCCTGGCAATTAAAGAAGCTCGCTTGGATAAATCACCTGGCCCAGACTCTCTCCCTAATGAGTTTTACAAGCTCCTTGCCCCAATTATAACACCTCATCTAAGAAAAGTATTCAATCATTTCTTTATCGATAATCAACCCATTCCTATGTCTTTTACAGCATCTATAACAACATTAATTTTGAAACCGGGGAAAGATCCCCTGAATAAAGAGTCATACAGACCTATAGCATTACTTAATTCGAATTACAAGTTATTAACATCAATCTTAGCTAAAAGACTTCCAAAAGTGATAGGGGATCTTATTAATAAGGACCAGGCAGGTTTTATATCTAGGCGTAATCTGGCAGCCAAGATTAGAGAACTATGATTAGTTCTTGATTACTTCTATAATTGCCCGGAAACCATAACCCAAAATCAATCTGACATAGCAATAATAGCATTAGACGCAGAAAAAGCGTTTGACTCTGCCTTTCATCAGCACATTATCAATTCTTTACTGCGATTTGGTTTTAAGGATAATTTTCCTCTTTTCATCAATAATCTTTGTACCAAGTCCACAACTAGATTGATTGTTAACAAACTGGAATCCAATCCAATTAATTTACAAAGGGGCACAAGGCAAGGATGTCCCCTGTCACCACTTTTATTTGATTTAGCGATCGAGCCACTGGCCCTTAGAATTAGACAGAGGATTCAAGGGATAAGGATTGGTCTAGTGGAACTAAAAGTTGCTTTATATGCTGATGACATGCTAATTTATATGTCTAACACAGCAGTTAATATTCCGAGATTGATTTCGATAAGTAATGCATTTGACTCCTTTTCAGGCTATAAGCTGAGTGTTTCTAAGTCAGAGCTAATGTGGGTAAGGAAGAATGAGGCTTCAATTGACAAGATACCTTTCAAGGAAGTGTCGACCCATCTTAAATATTTAGGGATCTATATTTCTTCAAATCCACAAGAATGGTATAACCTCAATATATCTCCCCTATTTTAGCCAAAATTAAAGAATATATGTTAAACTGGCAAAATCTTCCAATATCCTTATCGGGGCGTATTGCTCTGTTTAAGATGGTCCTACTACCTAAAATTCTTTATCCTCTTCAAAATATTCCAGTGATTCTAAAAGTTAGAGGTTGGAAGAGCCTAAATAGGGCGCTGCGATACTTTATCTGGAAATGCAAGAGACCTCGAATTTCTTTAAACAAACTCCACCCTCCTAAAAGGTATGGTGGAATGGCTCTCCCAGATCTTAACAAATATAACCTGGTTTTCCTTTCACGCATCGCAATAGACTGGATTCTAAATAAGGATTATTTTACTAATAACAGCCTGGAGAGAAGCATCATATTCCCTTATAATCCCTCAGCTTTAATCCATTGTCCGACACAATTAATTCCAAAAAAAGTGAGGGGTATTCAATCAATATCTGTGGTCATACAAGCCTGGAAAAAATTAGGACGTAAACTGAATATTGATTTAACAATTCCAAGGTTCCAAGGGCTATGTGGTAACCCAGAATTCCAGGAAGGTATCCAAACACAAGTATTTCAAACTTGGCAGAGAAAGGGTCTCCTTTTTATGTCTCAATTTATAGATCAAAGTTCTGCATCGGTCAAAACTTTTGAAATGTTGAAACAGGAATTTGATATAAGCAATAAAGATTTCTTTGCTTATCTCCAAGCCAGACACTACCTAACTTCGTTAATACGGAAGTTCGGATGGTCTTGGTCATGGGGGAAGTTAGATAATTGGCCCATTCTGGCTAAAAACAAATTATCTTCTATATCGTGCTGGTATGATCTGCTGATAAGCCAAGACGGAGCACTTAATCTTCAACAGATAACTCAAAAGTGCAACCTATTAGAACCAGATCTAGATATCGAGGTAGAACAGGTGGAAAAATCTATAGCCACTGTAGCCCAGACTACACTATCTACAAACTGGAGGGAATCACATATTAAGCTACTTTATAGAACATATTACACCCTGCTCAAAGGGTTTAAATGGCACAATTATGATTTTAATGTTTGTCCTAAGTGTTCCTTCCCGGCTGTGGACATAGTTCATATGATATGGTCTTGCCCGAGGATTAGGCAATTATGGAAAAAGGAAGAATTTTGGCTAATTAACACACTGAAGCTTCCTACTTTCTCTCTCTCATTGGCAGGGGTGGTATTCTTGGTAGAATCCTCAACAAGTTTGGATAAAGAAAAAATTAGGAATGGGGCAATTCTGGCAACGAGGAATTTCATTTTTGGAAAATGGAGAGACTCCTCAATACCTAGTATTCAGGAAATTAAAATTTTTATGAAAAAGCAATGTATTATTGAGCAAATGGACGTATCCTTAACTTCGGAAAAGGAGGTAACTTCATTTTTTTAAAAATGGTCGGCCTTCATTAAAATATTTACTCCAGAAGAAATAAACCAATTAATATACCCTTTTAGATACTCAGAAATAGTTATACTAGGACTATGGTAATAGCTAGGTCCTGAATATTTTTACGTCTCTTCTAAATTCTCCCCCTTCCCTTTCCTCTCCTTAAATTTTTTTTTTTTTTTTTTTTTTTTCTCTCTCTCTCTCCCTCTTCTTCTCCCCGCTCCCCTCTCTTTGCTCAGATCAAATAGGTTCTGTTATGTAGATATTATCTATCATCCCCTCTGAAGATATAAGATGCAGAATATTATTGACAAATAAGGGAAAAATAAGAGGCTTTGATTATTGTTTTGTTTTGGCATATTCTTGATAGATTATGAATGATATAGGATCATTGATTGCCAGTTTTCTTTGTTATTGCTTTTGGTTCTTCTTTTTTGATAGTATTTTCTTGTATTGCTGAGCTGACATTATCACTGTATACAATTGTATTTTACTTTGCCTCAATAAAAATAATTAAAAAAAAAAAAAATACAAATCATTTGTGTACACGAAAATCGCCTAAAATAGACATTTGCTGAAAGACAATTACATGGTTGAAGCGCATCCTATATCTGCACATTTAAGCTAGGACATGCTACATATCTGTTTGGAGCTAAAACTAGACATTTGCTAAAAGAGACTATTACATGGTTAAAGCGCATCCTAGAGCTGCACATTTAAGATAGGACATGCTACATATGCGTATTTCGCATAAACGAGACATTTGCTAAAAGAGAAAGAAATGGTTTTATTTGCATCCTAGAGCTGCCCATTTAAGTTAGGACATGCTACATATCTGTTCGGAGCTAAAACTAGACATCTGCTAAAAGAGACTATTACATGGTTAAAGCACATCCTATATCTGCACATTTAAGCTAGGACATGCTACATATCTGTTTGGAGCTAAAACTAGACATCTGCTAAAAGAGACTATTACATGGTTAAAGCACATCCTAGAGCTGCCCATTTAAGCTAGGACATGCTACATATGCGTATTTCGCATAAACAAGACATTTTTTAAAAGAGACAGAAATGGTTAAATTGCATGCTAGAGCTGCACATTTAAGCTAGGACATGCTACATATGCGTATTTCGCATAAACAAGACATTTTTTAAAAGAGACAGAAATGGTTAAATTGCATGCTAGAGCTGCACATTTAAGCTAGGACATGCTACATATGCGTATTTCGCATAAACGAGACATTTGCTAAAAGAGACAGAAATTGTTAAATTGCATCCTAGCGCTGCCCATTTAAGCTAGGACATGCTACATATCTGTTTGGAGCAAAAACTAGACATTTGCTGAAAGAGACAATTACATGGTTATAGCGCATCCTAGAGCTGCACATTTAAGCTAGGACACAATACATATGCAGTTTCTGCATAAACTAGACATTTGCTAAAAGAGAAAGAAATGGTTAAATTGCATCCTAGAGCTGCCCATTTAAGCTAGGACATGCTACATATGCGTATTTCGCATAAACGAGACATTTGCTAAAAGAGACAGAAATAGTTAAATTGCATCCTAGAGCTGCCCATTTAAGCTAGGACATGCTACATATGCGTATTTCGCATAAACGAGACATTTGCTAAAAGAGACAGAAATAGTTAAATTGCATCCTAGAGCTGCCCATTTAAGCAAGGACATGCTACATATCTGTTTGGAGCTAAAACTAGACATTTGCTGAAAGAGACAATTACATGATTAAATTGCATCCTATAGCTGCTCATTTAAGCTAGGAAATGCTACATATGCGTATTTCGCATAAACGAGACATTTGCTAAAAGAGACAGAAATGGTTAAATTGCATCCTAGAACTGCCCATTTAAGCTAGGACATGCTACATATCTGTTTGGAGCTAAAACTAGACATTTGCTAAAAGAGAAATAAATGGTTAAAGCGCATCCTAGAGCTGCACACTTTGCACATTACACAAACACAACTGTTTTTGAAGATTACAGTGGCAATTGTCTAACTAATTAACCATGTAGTGCACAAGTACTCACCAACGAGCCACCCATGGGGAAACTGTCTGCCCTCAAACTGCCGCCACAGGGACGACTGTCTGAGGATGCGGGCATCATGACAAGCCCCGCCAAAATTCACACACACCTGCATAATCCGCATCCGTACGTCGCAAACAAACTGCACGTTGAGACTATGGAAGTTTTTGCAATTTCAGAAGGGCAGGTCATCTGCTGGAGCAGGCAGCGCAATGTGGCTGCAATATATTGCTCCCAAGACATTGGGCATTCGAGCTATTGCATAGAATTCCCTCTTCAGGCGCCTCCAATCACCATAATTTTGAGGGAATCCTATGTAATGCTTACGGACGCGTACCATGGCATCGAAAAAGTTGTCAAAAACCACAGAGAAGGTACCCTGAGACAGCCAATGCATGTACCCCTCTCCGGATTGAAAACTTGCAGAGGCCAAGACGTGTATGCAATTTAGCATCTTGGTCATGCCAGGGATTGCAGTCCGCATACGTCTATGTGGCTCCATATGAGGTTTAAGAACATTGTAAAGGCTAATGAGCTGTTCGCGATTGAGCCTATACTTGTCATAAACCTCGAAGTCGATCATGTTATCCTCGGTGGGCCTTACCCTGTGAACAGGAGGACCTCTAACCAGACAAGCCCTTTGTCTCTCTTGGAGACGCCAAGCTCGCCTGATTCAGTTGAACACAACTCGTGCAACAGCACCAGCAACAACTAACTGCGGATCTTCCATATTTGCCAAGCTAAGCAGAACAAAGCCAAACAGCAGAGCAAACACACAAGGAGTAACAAGGTATGCAAAAACACAAAAGTGATTTGATACAATGTCGATCACAAGGGATGCTTTGGCCATGTTGTTTGGGGGATTTATAGTGCAATATGTCCAATGGTAGCATGTTCGTAATGATTGCTGATTGTATACACTTGATTATATGTGAGCGGCACGAATGCTTTCAAAGTGGGCGTTTTATTCGGTGTTTGCTGAAATTTTGTTTTCCCCCAATGAATCGTAATGTGAAAGTGTAAAATCTAACATATACAGTGCATCTTCGTGATGTTTGTTCATATGCGTAATAAATACTTATTAAACGCGATGTTATAGTAAAAAACACACGTCCAGGCTAACATGAATGAAAGTGCATACTTGTGTATAATGGTATAGAATCTGATCGATCAATGTTGCTGCAATATTGTTTCTAAACGATAAAGTAACTGCTGACATCTATAATATTCTATATATAAGTGATTGGCAAGATGACAATATTGTACACGTCCCATTGAAATCGCTATAATAATGAAGATCTTCCAAACTCTCGTTTACGTATATGTAATATTGTAGTATTGAGTGAGAAACTTCTGAAAGGGTCAGAGCAGTCCCAATGCTGTAATCTGTATGGTTGAAGCTTATAATGACGTCATCATATTAGCAACCTGCCTGTCTAGTTAGCAAATCTTCGTTCTGTTGTTGTAGTTTGTAACATTCTTCTTGTGTGCTGATTAAAAAGATAAATGTGTGCTTTGTTGTTGTGTGTATTATGATTCTCTCCGACATATGCTGACTTATATAAAGCAGTATAGCATTGTTGTTCCTTCCAAAAAGGTGACAGCTCTAATATGTTCTAATGATATGTTATTATTGTACGTAAATCCTAATGGTATATTTATTATGAGTGAATCGTAATGTTAAAGGGACACTAAATCCATAATTGATGTTTCGTGATTACGAGAGAGAATTCAATGTTAAGCAACCTTCCAATGTAGTTCTATGATGTAAATGTTCATTGTTTCTATGTTGGGTTTTTTGCCTGAATATCAATGCACATGTATGAGTCAATGACAAAAGGCATGTATGTGCATCCATCAATCATCATCTGGTGAGCCTATGTAGATATGCTGTTCATCCAAGCATATGAGTTGAATAAATTAAATGTTATAATAGACGTAAATGAGCAGTTTTTACAATTGGCTACTGTTTGTGAATAATGAAATGTAAAAATTAATTTTCTGTCCGTTTAAATTTGATGTAATTTTTAAAACCGATTTTGTATTGGTGATGGTGATTTGTAGTTGATGTAATTTCCTTTAAGAATTTGATGTTGTAGTGATGTTCACACAAGTAAAAGCCATAACTCCATAGGGAACTAGTAATTTCTTGATGTATTTGTCATAGCGGGACTAACCCAAGAAAGAATGAGTTATTGCCACAATTGTAATGCTAGTATTACGAGTTTTCAAGTCTATGCATTTTGCGTGCGTTAGGTAAATCTGCCGGTCGTGTGCAGAAGCACGTCTTCCCCATAGAAGTCAATGGAGGAGAGAAATGTGAAGAGAAATAAAATCCAACACTTGTGTTGAGCGTAAAGTGAGTGACGTCATATTCTTGTGTGAAAAAGTAGCTAAATCGTGTTTATTTCAAAATAAACATATGTTTTGTGTATGTAATGTGCTGTATATTGTTTGTATGTATCGATTTGTGTATGTATGTGATAATATTTGTATTAAGATGTAGCTATATTGTAGAGTGTATGTTCCCGTCTGTCTATGTAAGTCAATGTAAAATGGTTTTGTGTGCCTTTTTTTCAAACACCCGAGATCTCGTAACTTTGATCCATTCTATTTTGACATGAAAATTTTAAATCTGAAAAATAAAGATTGTGTAGTGTTTGTATGCGCGTAAGTGTACTTTGTGTAATGTTTTTGAAGTGATTTGTGGATGTTTTTGTTATCGATATATGATTAACTACTGGGTCTGGGTTTATGTTATGGATTTGAGCGGAGATGGTTATTTTTGTTGCGTTACAGAAACTCGTAATACCAGCAGTAGTGAAAAAGCAGCGTTATAAGGCTGTTTCATGAATAATGCACAACTCGTAATCTAGCCGTTTGTGAGCTTTAGCAAATCTTAGCCTTTTCACCCTGTTCCCCTTCCAAAAAAGTGGTTTCTTGACTGATACCCTTCCACAAAGACCATTCTTGATCAAGCTTCTTCAGACTGTAGAAGGGTCAACTTTACATCCTGATGAAGCTGCCATATGCTGAGCCAGGTACTTGCTGGATTTCTTTCGGTCTCTCAAAGAAAAAACTTAGCAGATTTTAAAAGTTTTTGAGGCCTTCCAATCCTTTTTTTGTCCTTGACCTCTCCCGATTCTTCAACTTTCTTTATAACAGCTTGAATACCACATCTTGAGTCTCCAGTTTGTTTGCTGATTTCCCTTTGAGAGTGGCCTTACTCATGCAAAAGTATGGTTTTATGTCTGTCACATTCTGTGATCTATGGCATTTTGAATGGAATGATGTGATTGAAAGTTGGTCTTATTAGCAACCTTCCAATGAATTAAACTCATACCACGTGTGTGTGTAATGCTCAAGCATGTCTTGCACAAACCTGATGTAACAGACCTTTTTCACAGCAGTAGTAGGACAATAAAGGTGTTAGCAATTACATTAATTAGGGTTCCATTTAGGTTTACAAGAGCCAGGTTCCAGCTATTGCTCAAGTGTAAGGGGAGGTCACACTAAATACTCTCCACTTTAGCCTATAGATGCTGTTTTTTCTGATTATTTTTTTTTTAATACTGCATACAAATATCCTGTATATTCTGGTTGTATTCTAATAAAGAGACTGAGAAATAATTATATATGGTCATTATACCATTGCTAAAAAACAAATCTAAAGATCTTTGCATACAATTGTATATCTGATTTTTTTTTTTGGTAAAATATATATCTATACCTACATATATTTTTAAATGTAGCCACCAATCAGCAAGCACTACCCAGGTGTTGAATTAAAAATGGGCCGACTCCTAAGCTTTTAAAAAAGATACGATGAAGAAAAATTGATAATAGGAGTAAATTATATTATATATTATATACAGTGTTCCCTCTAAGGCCAGTTTTGTGTGCGGCCCAGCAGTGAAACAGTTAATTAGGTAACCACACCCTGCAATTAGCAAGCACTGCACAATTCAGATGGAAAGGTATGGTTCTCTTGTTAACTGTTTCACTGCTGGGCTGCACACAAAACTGTCCTTAGAGGGAACACTGATTATATATTATTATTGCTATTACAGGTTTTAAAAAAACAGGCTTGTGCGGGCGATATGGTTGCGTTGAGATCCATACTGCATCAAAATACAAGCGCTGCTTTGACGTGCTCGTGCACGATTTCCCCATAGACATCAATGGGGAGAGCCACCAAAAAAGAAGCCTAACACCTGCGACCGCGGAAACAAAAGCTCCATAACGCATCCCCATTGATGTCTAAGGGGAAAGAAAAAATTATGTTTAAACCTAACACCCTAACATAAAAAACATGTCTAAACTCCCCAATCTGCAACCCCCGACATCGCCGACACCTACATAATGTTATTAACGCCTAAACAAATTACATCTAATCTAATAGCCCTATCAAAATAAAAAAGCCCACCCAAAATAAAAAAAAAACCCTAGCCTACACTAAACTGCCAATGGCCCTTAAAAGGGCCTTTTGCAGGGGCATTGCCCCAAAGAAATCAGCTCTTTTACCTGAAAAAAAAATACAAACAACCCCCAACAGTAAAATCCACCACCCACACAACCAAACCCCCCAAATAAAAACCTATCTAAATAAACCTAAGCTAACCATTGCCCTGAAAAGGGCATTTGGATGGGCATTGCCCTTAAAAGGGCATTTAGCTCTTTTACATTGCCCAAAACCCTAATCTAAAAATAAAACCCACCCAATAAACCCTTAAAAAAAACCTAACACTAAGCCCAGACGATCCACTTACAGTTTTCGAAGACCGCACATCCATCCTCATCCAGGCGGCAGAAGTCTTCATCCAAGCAGGCAGAAGTCTTCATCCAGATGGCATCTTCTATCTTCATCCATCTGGTGCGGAATGGGTCAATCTTCAAGACATCCGGCGCGGAGCATCCTCTTCCTACGAAATCCGCTGGAAAATGAAGTTTCCCTTTAAGTGACATCATCCAAGATGGCGTCCCTTACTTTCCGGGGGTTAATAATTTTATTATAGTGTTTGCGATGTGGGAGGGCCTCGGTTTAGGGGTTAATAGATAGTTGTTGAGTATTAGTGTTTTTTTAACACTTTAGTTATGAGTTTTATGTTACAGCTTTGTAAACTCATAACTACTGACTTTAGATGGTGGTACAAATCTTGTGGTTATAGGCTGTACCGGTCACTTTTTGACCTCCCAGGCAAAACTCGTAATACCAGCTGCTGGCGACATCTCCCCTAATCCTGGTCCCTCACAACCTCCTAGCCTTTCACTTCCTTGTGTGCCTTTCAATAGACTTCATAAACTAAACTCTGGTAACCTTAATCGCATTCCTCTTACATCTAAAACAACTTCCCCCTTCACTTGTGCACTCTGGAACTCTCGCACTGTTTGCAAAAAGCTCAGTTCTATCCATGATCTCTTTATCTCCCACTCTCTTAACCTTCTGACTCTTACAGAAACCTGGCTCTCTGCTTCAGACACAGCATCCACTGCTGCACTGTCACATGGGGGTCTCCATTTCAGCCACACTCCTAGGTCTGGCAATAGACAAGGAGGTGGTGTCGGTATTTTACTTTCCTCTCGTTGCACCTTCCAACAAATACAGCCCTTCTCTTCACTCACATTTTCTTCATTTGAAGCACACATGATTCGGCTATTCTCTCCCCTCTCTATACGTGTTGCAGTCATATACCGCCCCCCTGGCTCCCCAACTCAATTTCTAGATCACTTTGCTGCCTGGCTTCCTTATTTCCTTTCCTCAGACACCCCTGCCCTCATTCTTGGTGACTTTAACATCCAATAGTAGGGTTAGGGAACCAAAAGGGGATTTATGACATTTAAGTCAAGTGTAAAATTATACACTAGATATAAATCAAATAGTAAATGAAAAATATAACACAAGTAAAAATGAGTGGTATAGTGGGCTAGTGAAAAATGGGGAAAGTCACTTCCATGTTTCAATAGTTAGCAGCCTCTATTCTATAGCACCCAGTGGTTAAAAACGTATTAAGGATAGGGCTAGTGGACTAGGTGTTGCGTGTCTGGTCTCTAAACGTAAATTAAATCAATTATAAGGGATAAGGTAGTTAGCAAAAAATGGTAGGAATAACTATAGTTACACTCACGTTTCCACACACATCTGAGAGCTAGCTATGCGCTCAAAGGCGTCCTCCTACCTGCGTACTGCTCTGATTGAACAGAGTCAGCCGATTGCTAGCTAGAGTCCCTATCGTTCAGAACTTATCACACATACAATACTTTCAGAGATACTTGCAAATATGTATAGTGGTTGAAATTAGCTGAAATTAGTTATCAGCTAACTGTATTAACTCCGTTAGATACAAATTGTCATTGAGATTCAAAGTCAGAAGCTACTTAGTAACTTTAAATATAGCGTAATAGCATATATACTTATTCAAGACAGCAACAATGTATCAACATTCCCACATATTGTCACACATATAGTGCAGATTCTAAGGCGGTATTAAGCTTAAAAACCGCTAACATAAACTTAAAGTATTGTGTGTGTATAGACCAGCTTGAATCAAACACGCTGTTGCACCATAGCCACGCCCACCAACGCGTTTCCGTCACAGAACGTGACTTCGTCAGGGCATAGGGCCAGCCCAGCATTTGATTCGGCTTATTATAGCGATCCGTCGTCATGGCAACGTTTGTAGTCAGTTTACAATAGTCGCGGAGGTGTAAACTCTGCTATGGCCTCAATGTTTTTGCGATCTTGTTTTAACAAGATATACTGAATGTATATCCTATTCAGCCTTAATAGATTTGCCAAATGAATAACGATATAAGAACATTCAGTACACATAAAATGTATATTTCTCATTCCTTGTTTTACATAGCGCTCATGTACTGAATTATATTCTACATTTGCTTGGTTAACATGTACAAATTTAATGGTGGACAGCATTAGGTTTCTCTGATATCATTAACATCTTAAAGAGGGGCATATATTTATTAGGGAGGATATTTTAGCACTAAAAAAAGGGTGGCTAAACAGTATATACTGATAGTTATTGTATTTATATTATGAAAACAGTACTAAGCATACTGGATGTTATCTCTAGGTCAGGTTTCTTCAGCTACCAATGTCAGCCTACTTGAACACAATAAGCCTGATATATCATACAGGGTTATATTCAAACCAATAAGTTACTGGTCTGAAAGGGGTTGTTAATAAGCTATATAATTCCAAGAAGAAAATTTCTTCGTCTATATATAAAATGATATACCAATCAATGTCAAAAAACGTGATACTTATTTATGTTATCAGTTGAAATAGTATCATATCAGTTATGCACAATATCAAAATTATATATTGATTTATCCTCTCCAATTGCTTCATATTAGCTCAAGAACACCCTAACTGTTTGCTGGTTGTGTATATTTGTAACCCCAATGTATATATTCCTGTAATCATAAAGTTCTCCTTAAAAATTGCTTGAGAAATCAGAAAAGGCATATCTACTTGTTTGCCATATTTCTATAAGAAGCATTTTTATGATATCGCTTCATTTAGTCCCCTTGGTGCGGTGGATTTTAATTCATGAATCCATCTACATTCTTTCTGCAGTAACATTTTAGTAATATCGCCCCGTCTCCCTTTCAATTTTATTTGCTCAATTGCACAGAAATAAATTTCATATTTATGTCCCTGATGTTCATTATTCATATGTTGTGCTACAGGTACATTTCTGTTCCATTTAATGTCACCTATATGTTCTAGCACTCTGGTTCGTAACTCTCTTGAGGTCTCACCCACATAGATTTTTGGGCATTTGCATATAGCGATATATATAACTTGCTTAGATCTACAGTTTAGAAAGTCTTTAATTTCATATTGTTTTTCTGTGTCGGGATGTGTGAAGGTTTTTGTGGGGGTCATTTTCTTACAGGCTTGGCATCTTCCACATTTATAGAAACCTTTGGTTTCTCTCAGCCAAGTTCTTGGTGGATCTTTTGAATAATGACTCTCCATAAGTATATCTTTTAGGTTTTTGGACCTTCTATACGTTATCATAGGTTTTTCAGAGATTACCTCTTTCAGGTCTTCATCTTCTTGAATAACATGCCAATGTCTTTGGATGATATTCTTTATACAGACATTTTTGTCATCATAGGTCCCGATTATTCTTATGGACTGATGTTAATTTGTTTGTTGTGCATTAACTTGGTTACTGGTTTCCAATATTGTAGTTCTATCCAATAATTTAGCTCTTTGATAAGCCTTTTTAAGGCATCTGCCTGGATACCCTCTTTCTTTAAACCTTCTTCGTAGTTCCCTCGCTTCAATTTCAAAGTCTAGTTCTGTGCTACAATTTCGTCTAGCTCTTAAATATTGGCCAAATGGAATGCCCATTTTCAGTTTCTTTGGGTGATAGCTCTCCCATTTCAGAAGACTGTTAGTAGCTGTCTCTTTTCTGTACAGTTTGGTATTCAGTGTACCATCATTCTCTTTTCTAATCTCTAGATGTAGAAATGAAATTTTAGTCGAATCTATGGTTGAAGTATACCTCATTCCATCTTTGTTGTTATTCAGCCATAGCATGAACTTATCAAAGTCATTTTGTGTGCCTGTCCATAAAATTAGAACATCATCTATATATCTAATATATAGATCCATATATTGCATATATGGGTTCACGTCTTCATTTAGTATACTTTCATTCTCGATCCACCCCAGGAACATGTTAGCATAAGTGGGAGCACAGCAAGTGCCCATTTGCTGTGCCCCTTTTCTGTAGAGACAGCTACTAACAGTCTTCTGAAATGGGAGAGCTATCACCCACGAAACTGAAAATGGGCATTCCGTTTGGCCAATACTTAAGAGCTAGACGAAATTGTAGCACAGAACTAGACTTTGAAATTGAAGCGATGGAACTACGAAGAAGGTTTAAAGAAAGAGGGTATCCAAGCAGATGCCTTAAAAAGGCTTATCAAAGAGATAAATTATTGGATAGAACTACACTATTGGAAACCAGTAATCAAGTTAATGCACAACAAACAAATGAACATCAGTCCATAAGAATAATCGGGACCTATGATGACAAAAATGTCTGTATAAAGAATATCATCCAAAGACATTGGCATGTTATTCAAGAAGATGAAGACCTGAAAGAGGTAATCTCTGAAAAACCTATGATAACGTATAGAAGGTCCAAAAACCTAAAAGATATACTTATGGAGAGTCATTATTCAAAAGATCCACCAAGAACTTGGCTGAGAGAAACCAAAGGTTTCTATAAATGTGGAAGATGCCAAGCCTGTAAGAAAATGACCGCCACAAAAACCTTCACACATCCCGACACAGAAAAACAATATGAAATTAAAGACTTTCTAAACTGTAGATCTAAGCAAGTTATATATATCGCTATGTGCAAATGCCCAAAAATCTATGTGGGTGAGACCTCAAGAGAGTTACGAACCAGAGTGCTAGAACATATAGGTGACATTAAATGGAACAGAAATGTACCTGTAGCACAACATATGAATAATGAACATCAGGGACATAAATATGAAATTTATTTCTGTGCAATTGAGCAAATAAAATTGAAAGGGAGACGGGGCGATATTACTAAAATGTTACTGCAGAAAGAATGTAGATGGATTCATGAATTAAAATCCACAGCACCAAGGGGACTAAATGAAGCGATATTATACAAATGCTTCTTATAGAAATATGGCAAACAAGTAGATATGCCTTTTCTGATTTCTCAAGCAATTTTTAAGGAGAACTTTATGATTACAGAAAGATATACATTGGGGTTACAAATATACACAACCAGCAAACAGTTAGGGTGTTCTTGAGCTAATATGAAGCAATTGGAGAGGATAAATCAATATATAATTTTGATATTGTGCATAACTGATATGATACTATTTCAACTGATAACATAAATAAGTATCACGTTTTTTGACATTGATTGGTATATCATTTTATATATAGACGAAGAAATTTTCTTCTTGGAAAAAGAGAGAAAAAAATTATATAGCTTATTAACAACCCCTTTCAGACCAGTAACTTATTGGTTTGAATATAACCCTGTATGATATATCAGGCTTATTGTGTTCAAGTAGGCTGACATTGGTAGCTGAAGAAACCTGACCTAGAGATAACATCCAGTATGCTTAGTACTGTTTTCATAATATAAATACAATAACTATCAGTATATACTGTTTAGCCACCCTTTTTTTAGTGCTAAAATATCCTCCCTAATAAATATATGCCCCTCTTTAAGATGTTGATGATATCAGAGAAACCTAATGCTGTCCACCATTAAATTTGTACATGTTAACCAAGCAAATGTAGAATATAATTCAGTACATGAGCGCTATGTAAAACAAGGAATGAGAAATATACATTTTATGTGTACTGAATGTTTTATATCGTTATTCATTTGGCAAATCTATTAAGGCTGAATAGGATATACATTCAGTATATCTTGTTAAAACAAGATCGCAAAAACATTGAGGCCATAGCAGAGTTTACACCTCCGCGACTATTGTAAACTGACTACAAACGTTGCCATGACGACGGATCGCTATAATAAGCCGAATCAAACGCTGGGCTGGCCCTATGCCCTGACGAAGTCACGTTCTGTGATGGGAACGCGTCGGTGGGCGTGGCTATGGTGCAACAGCGTGTTTGATTCAAACTGGTCTATACACACACAATACTTTAAGTTTATGTTAGCGGTTTTTACGCTTAATACCGCCTTAGAATCTGCACTATATGTGTGACAATATGTGGGAATGTTGATACATTGTTGCTGTCTTGAATAAGTATATATGCTATTACGCTATATTTAAAGTTACTAAGTAGCTTCTGACTTTGAATCTCAATGACAATTTGTATCTAACGGAGTTAATACAGTTAGCTGATAACTAATTTCAGCTAATTTCAACCACTATACATATTTGCAAGTATCTCTGAAAGTATTGTATGTGTGATATATATAGTTATTCCTACCATTTTTTGCTAACTACCTTATCCCTTATAATTGATTTAATTTACGTTTAGAGACCAGACACGCAACACCTAGTCCGCTAGCCCTATCCTTAATACGTTTTTAACCACTGGGTGCTATAGAATAGAGGCTGCTAACTATTGAAACATGGAAGTGACTTTCCCCATTTTTCACTAGCCCACTATACCACTCATTTTTACTTGTGTTATTACCAGTGGGGGAATGCTGGTTCTGTTAGGATTACCGGAATACTATTCAGAGGTTATTAGACCCTGGACTAAATATCCTTATCAGCATCTCCTATTAGTAACGTCTGTTTCAAGCATATTTGTTCAATAAAGTGTAATTCAATTTCATTTGCTATTTGACTTTAACATCCCTCTTGACAATCCCACTGCCTCCTCTGCAAAAGAACTTCTTCAACTCACTTCCTCTTTCGGCCTGTCACAATGGACTGAATCTCCCACTCACAAAGATGGTAATTCCCTTGAGATGACTTTCACCTATCAATGCACTCTTTCAAATTTAACAAACTCCCCTTTTCCTCTCTCTGACCATCATCTCCTAACTTGCAACATCACTTCCCTACCTACAACTCCCCCTCCCTCTACCCCTCACACCAAACTTCACAGAAGCTCTAAGTCACTAGATCTGCATCAGCTCGCTAGCTCTCTCAAACCTCTCCTCTCATCTATCACCTCCTTTTCTTGCCCTGACCAATCTATCTGCCAGTATAATTCCACCCTTACATCAGTCATTGACACTCTGGCCCCTCCAACCTTAGCTCAGAAACCACACTCTCATCCTCAGCCCTCTGACACGATACCTACGCAGATGCTCCCATACTGCTGAGCGACATTGGAGGAAATCTCAGAGTTCAGCTGACATTCTTCACTACAAGTTCATCCTGAACTCCTACTATTCTGCCCTTAATCTTTATAAGCAACAATATTTTTCTAATCTCATCTCTACTCTTTCCTCTAACCCTAAACGTCTGTTCTCCACGTTCAACACTCTTCTCCGCCCACCCCACCTCCTAACACAACCTCTCTATCAGCTCAAGATTTTGCCAGCCACTTCAACAACAAAATTGACTCCATCAGAAGTGAAATCAGCTCTCAACATACTTCCAATCTCCCACCCCCTCAAAAGCTCACGATCACCCAAAACCCAAATATCCAAAAATGCAGCTCTTTTGCCCCTGTTAATGAGGATGAAGTTTCTGCCCTTATACTGTCCTCCCACCTCACTACCTGTCCCTTCGACCCCATCCCCTCACAGCTACTCCCCTCCTTCTCTTCTACCCTCACCCCTATACTCACACACATTTTCAACCTCTCCCTCAGCACTGGTATATTTCTCTCATCTCTAAAACATGCACTGGTCACACCTATCCTCAAAAAACCTTCCCTCGATCCAACCTCCCCTTCCAACTACCGCCCTATTTCCCTACTCCCTCTTGCCTCAAAGCTCCTCAAAAAGCTAGCTTACGCAAGTGACGTCAATCACATTTCCTTACACTAAACTCTCTTCTTGACCCACTGCAATCTAGATTTCGTTCCCATCACTCTACAGAGACAGCAATTGTCAAGGTTACCAATTACCTACTTACAGCAAAATCCAAAGGCCACTTCTCTCTGCTTATCCTCCTTGACCTGTCTGCAGCCTTTGACACTGTTGACCACCCTCTTCTGATCCAAACCCTCCAATCCTTCGGCATCTGTGACACAGCTCTCTTGTGGTTCTCTTCCTATCTGACTAACCGTACATTTAGTGTAGCCTTCTCCGGAGCATCCTCTGCAACGTTACCACTTTCTGTTGGGGTACCTCAAGGCTCTGTCCTTGGTCCCCTCCTCTTTTCAATCTACACGTCGTCACTAGGTTGCTTAATAAAGTCCCATGGATTTCAATACCATTTGTATGCCGACGACACCCAAATCTACCTCTCTGCACCAGATCTACCTCCTTCCTTACTAACCCGTGTCACTAACTGTCTTTGTCACATCTCATCTTGGATGTCCTCTTACTACCTTAAGCTAAATCTCTCAAAAAACTTCCATTGTCTCCACCCCCAAAATTTCTATAACTGTTGATAATTCCATCATTACCCCTACCCCGCACGCCCGATGTCTTGGGGTCACACTTGACTCAGATCTTTCCTTCACGCCTCAAATTCATTTCCTTACACAAGATACAACCAAGATTTTAATCCACTCTCTCATCCTTTCCTGCCTCGACTACTGCAACTCCGTCCTCTCTGGTCTACCTAGCTGCCACATAGCTCCTTAACAATCCATTATGAATGCCTCTGCCAGGCTCATCTTCCTTACTCGTCTCTCTTCATCTGCTGCACCTCTCTGCCAATCCCTTCACTGGCTTCCTCTTGCCTCTAGGATTAAACATAAAATTCTCACCCTGACATATAAAGCTCTCAACTGCACTGCTCCCCCCTACATCTCAGAACTTGTCTCTAGATACTCTCCCTCCCGTCCCCTTCGATCAGCTCAAGATCTCCTCCTCTCCTTCTCTCTTGTTACTTCCTCACATTCGCGTTTACAGGATTTCTCCAGACTGGCCACAATCTTGTGGAATTCCCTGCCTCGCTCCATAAGACTCTCCCCTAGGTTTAACAGCTTCAAGCACTCCCTACTATTCAGGGATGCATACAACCAACACTAACCTTTCCTAACTCCATTGCTTTCCCCTTGAACCCCTTAGAATGTAAGCCTATGGGCCCAGCTGTTTACAGATCGCTTCATAAGAGCCGACTACAACAGTGAAACTCTCGGCAGGGCCCTCTACCCACTTGACCCCTACAAAAGCTATCCTGTACACCGACTATTTTTACAGCGCTGCGGAATCTGTTGGCGCTCTACAAATACCTGATAATAATAATAATAATACCAGCACTATGGAAGTCCCATTGAAAAATTACTTTTTTAAAAGTGCGGTACTGCCGTTGCGTGACGGCCAAAAAGGTGTGCAGTACACCTATATCAACAAAATTTGTTATAGCAGCGTTAGGGAAAAAGCATTGTTATGAAGCATAACGATGCTTTTTTACTCATAAAGCCAATAGCTTAGCTGTTAATTTTTAAAAAGACGTCTACAAGTTGTTCTCAGACTAATCTGAATGCATAATTCAAGCAATTATTTATTTAGGGCTAGATTACGAATGGAGAGCAAACATTTGTGCACGAGCGATAAGGGATTTATCACGAGGGACTTGGGCTCGTCAAGCCTACCACTGGTATAACGAGTTGAAAGTAAACATGATCATTTGAGCGCAATTGCTATTTACGCTAGAATTAATATCGTGACTTCAGAGCTCTGGTTAACGGTTTCGCAAAACATAAAAATGTCACAAAACACATCACAAATACACTACAGAGTACAGTTACAATTACAATAACACCACTAATAAATATACATTACACAGTACAGTTAAACTTACAATAACACTATCTAATTAATATACATTACACAGTACAGTTACACTTATAATAACACTATCTAATAAATATACATTACACAGTACAGTTACACAGATAATAACACTATCTAATAAATATACATTACACAGTACAGTTACACTCAAAGTAACACTATCTAATAAATATACCTTACACAGTACAGTTACACTCATAATAACACTGTCTAATAAATATACATTACACAGTACAATTACAGACATAATAACACTATCTAATAAAAATACATTACACAGTATAGTTACAATCATAATAAAACTATCTAATAAATATACATTACACAGTACAGTTACACTCATATTAACACTGTCTAATAAATATACATTACACAGTACAGTTACACTTATAATAACACTATCTAATAAAAATACATTAAACAGTACAGTTACACTTATAATAACACTATCTAATAAATATACATTACACAGTACAGTTACACTTATAATAACACTATCTAATAAATATACATTACACAGTACAGTTACACTTATAATAACACTATCTAATAAATATACATTACACAGTACAGTTACACTTATAATAACACTATCTAACAAATATACATTACACAGTACAGTTACACACATAATAACACTATCTAATAAATATACATTACACAGTACAGTTACACTCAAAGTAACACTATCTAATAAATATACCTTACACAGTACAGTTACACTCATAATAACACTGTCTAATAAATATACATTACACAGTACAATTACAGACATAATAACACTATCTAATAAAAATACATTACACAGTATAGTTACACTCATAATAACACTGTCTAATAAATATACATTGCACAGTACAGTTACACACATAATAACACCATCTAATAAATATACATTACATAGTACAGTTAATCTTATAATAACACCATCTAATAAATATACATTACACAGTACAATTACAATTATAATAACACTATCTAATAAATATACATTACACAGTACAGTTACACACATAATAACACCATCTAATAAATATACATTACATAGTACAGTTAATCTTATAATAACACCATCTAATAAATATACATTACACAGTACAGTTACACTCATAATAACACTATCTAATAAATATGCATTACACAGTACAGTTACACTCATAATAACACTATCTAATAAATATACATTACACAGTACAGTTAATCTTATAATAACACTATCTAATAAATATACATTACACAGTACAGTTATACACATAATAACATATCTAATAAATATACATTACACAGTACAGTTAATCTTATAATAACACTATCTAATAAATATACATTACACAGTACAGTTATACACATAATAACATATCTAATAAATATACGTTACACAGTACAATTACAGACATAATAACACTATCTAATAAAAATACATTACACAGTATAGTTACACTCATAATAATACTGTCTAATAAATATACATTACATAGTACAGTTATACACATAATAACATATCTAATAAATATACATTACACAGTACAGTTAATCTTATAATAACACTATCTAATAAATATACATTACACAGTACAGTTACACTTACAATAACACCATCTAAAAAAATCATTAAAAAATATTGCACACAAAAGTTATAAAGGCTCAAAGATACAAGATCTCAGGTGTAAGAAAAATTTCAAATTGCGCTCCACTCGTAATCTGGCCCTTAGGGGTCAATTTATCAAGCTCCATACGGAGCTTGATGCCCCTTGTCCGACGAGCCTTTAGGCCGGAAACCTGTCTGCCTGCTCTGAGGCAGCAGACAGAAATCAACCCGATTGAATACGATCAGGTTGATTGACTCCCCTGCTAGCGTATGCTGTCTGCATTTATCGATGTGCGGCGGACATGATACGCTACATCGTATCATGTCTGTCCGCACTATAATAAATAGACCCCTGAGTATTTAATGTCCCTTTAAGCTAATTAGAATGGCCGGTAATTTTTCCATGGCATTTGTCACACAGCACTTGTTAGATTTGGGCAATCAGACATGAGGTCTTTATTGGTCATATGTATATATGTGCCTGACCCTCCTGCATTATACATTTAGGGTCACCAGAGTATTAAATCGGACAGTCCACTAAGGACTAAGGTAGATTTTTTACAGGGGCATTGTGTGACCCACAACTACCCTTGTGCACAGTTCCTAACAGAGTATCCGGTAGTTTTGTGGAAGGCAGCTGGTAACCCTATATACATCAGAATGGCAGAATAATAATGTATTTGATTTGGTAAACTGGTATCTGAGAATTTCCTTCTGTATGCAGATTAGACTAATACAGTATTTCATATTTTGTGCATTCTGTGTGCAATTTACAGCGTTTTGGAGTGAAAACCTTTTGTGGGCGTAGCCAGTGCTTACTTGATTGCTCAGCGGCAAAGTTTCCCTGAAACTTGTTTTTTAATGCGGAAGCTTTGTTCAGCCAACTAGTATACAGCAGTCTGTTTTCTTTGACGTCTTTCCAGTATATATTGCAAGTCAGTTTGTTAACTAAAGCTCTGTGGTTCACGTGAGAGTATAAAGCTGTGGTCCCCAGAATTATTCACCCAGGCAAAGTGTTCATGACCTCAAAATATTAACCGCTTGCAGGGGTTAAACACATAGAATTGCAGGGGCACTAGTGTTGTAATTACATACTCTAATTAATTGTATAAGTAGCATGATCTGACAGACATTGGAAAAAGACATAGGGGTAGATTTACCAATGTCTGTCCGACATGATACGCTGTAGTTTATCATGTTCGACAGACATCGCTGAATGCCGATAGCATACGCTGTCGGCATTTATCATTGCACAAGCAGTTCACTAGAACTGCAGATTCACAGCCGATTGTCCGCTAGCAGGGGGTGTCAGTCAGTCCAATCGTATAGGATCAGGTGAGTTGAAGACCGCAGCCTCAGAAGACCGCTGCTTCATAACTGCTGTTTCCAGAGAACCAGAAGGCTCGTGCGGAAACAAGTGGAACAAGGACCATTCGGCCCTTGTTAAATCTACCGCATAATTTCATTCCAAACAATACTTTCTAATTTTTCAAAGGATTATTCAGGCTAGTGGCTTAAACTCATAGGTAAAAATGTCAAGTGTATCTGTTCTGTACTTTTTGAGTTATTTAAACTACAGTTTTTTTCTCTCCTTAAAGGGACACTAAACCCCAACAATTTCATACATGATTCGGGTAGAACATACAATTTTAAACAACTTTCAAATTTACTTTTATTATCAAATATACTTTATTGTTTTGTTATCCTTTGCTGAAGGAACATCATTGCCCTACTGGCAGCAAGATGAACGCAATCACAAGAGACAAATGTATGCAGGCACCAATCACCAGCTAGCTCCCACTAGTGTAGGATATATGTTGTCATTTTCAACAATGGATACAAAAAGAACAAAGCACATTTGAAAATAGAAGTGATTTTAAAAGTGTCTTAAAATCAATCACATGCTCTATCTGATTCTTACAAGTTTAATTTTGACTTTTCTATCCCTTTAATATCTGAAAAGATGTGTCATATCTTTAGACAGAATTGCTGCTTAAAACGTGATAAGGAGACTGAGTAATAAGGCTTTTAGAGCATCCATTCAGTATTTATACTGATAAAAAAATATATAAATAGTCTAATTATTGTAAAAAAATATTTGTTCACATACACACAATATAGGATAGGAGGGGACACTTCTGTACACTGAAGGAGAGAGCAGACAGAATCCAGTAACCAAGCCAAGAACAAGAAGCAAGTTGCAGGAACAATATTTGAGAGGCGGCCAATGAGACATTTTAAAACTACCTCCTTATGTGCCATGTATCCAACCAACAGCAGCGCACGCCCGCCTGCAGGGATCTGCCGTATACTCTGCTTCAGGGGGTGACAGAAGGTGGTTATTGTGCAACAAAATCGTCATTTCACGGCAGCTGCTGTTTTGAGGCTCAGGGGGTTCTAGAGTAATAAATACGTTTGTTTACTGACAAAAACAATCATTGTCTAATTCTCAGAAATGGAAATGCGCATGGCAAACAAGGCTAACCCTGCTGCATGTCCATCTCTTATTGGCTTCAGCAGAAATCAACTGCAAAACAATGCACTTTATACTAACATATTGACCGAGGCTAGCCTTGTCTTCTCCAGAATCAAGACTGTGAGGTTTGGCTATTGAAAACAACTGCAACAAACAAGCTTTTAATTTGTCTTAAAAATTTTTAGACTTGATGTGTTATTCTGTAGAATGCAACTGAGATATCTTGTAATTGCAAGGTGTTAGTGTCCCTTTAAAAGGGAAATTAAACACTAAATAAATGCTAGTTAGAATGATTCAAAGAAAAAGATTAGTCTGAGAATAACAAGAAGATGTATTTTTTTTAAGTTTCATTAGTTGTTTAAATAGTAGCAAAATAAGTGTAAAGTTTTAGTGTCTATAAAACAATGGGAGCTGCCATGTTGTAACTTAGGTTGCCTTCTCTGCTTTGGCCAATTAGGGACAGTTATAAATAGGTCACTAGAGTGTGCAGCCAATGGTTGTGCTGGATTTAAGAGTGTTCTGCACTTCCATTTCTAACAGGAACTGAAAAGCTCCCAATTTCAGAATGGAATTACAGGAAAAGGGGACAAAATAAATAATGAAAGTATATTGCAAAGTTTTTTTATATATACAATTTATCATTTTATATTACCATCTCAAGGTGTTTAATGTCCCTTTAAGTACTCAGCTGATACTGCTGCAGTAGTTTTAGTTTACATTTAAAATATCTTTTCCTTAACGTTTTTCAGGCAAATAATATTTTGTACATGTTAAATTGCATGTGCATGGCAGAACATTTTATAGTACAATCTCCCTTGAAATAAATGTGCATCTGAGATCCTGTAAAGCAAGAGTAATGAGAGTGTTGTAAATGTTATGAAAATGTTACCATGAAACTATTTGTCATGAGTATTTCTTGTCACCTCTAGTTATGTAATGCTGCGGTTAGCTATACACACAGGGTGTGGACGCTCATCCAGAAATGTCTGAAAAAGAAAGAAGCATTTACTAAACCTGCCCACTCTGGAGCCTGGATGGTTTGTGTCACTATTTGTGCATGGCAGACAGGTGCTCTATGCACTTTACCTGCTGAGTTCAAATTTATCTGTTATGGAATTCTGCCCTCTTATGATGAAACCATTAAACCGACAGTTCATTCAACAGGTATTATTCAAATGATTGTCATTACATAATGTCTGATTATAATACACAGAAGCAACCTGTTATTAGAAGCCCTAAAATAAGCAAATGTGATGAGGCCATTATGGCATTAGATTTTGGAAGTGTGTCACTGAGCAGTGAGTAAACCTGTCCTTTCATTTCTTATTGGTCACATTATGGGTGTTGAGTAAATAAAATGGACCTTTCATAATAAAAAAAACAGAATCTTTGTGTAGACTTTGTAGATGTTTAAAGGGACATAAAACAAGTTGTGATAGAGACAAAATATAATAATATGTACATTTATTACTTTACCTGCAAATTTATACTGCGGTGCCTCGCCATTAACCCTTTCTTTTAAGTTTCTGAATTGTACAGCTCTAACTCCCCCCACACAATTCCTTTTATGGCTGTATCTATGTTTATTGTTGTTTTGGTAAAAAACAGAAATGAATATCTGCTGGGGCATGCCTAGAAGCTGTGTACTCAGGTGAAATACCATGCCTGTGTCTAAGAGGGGTGGAGCACAGTGTAGCCCTTTTAGGATATGCAAAGATCTCAACCTGTTTTATGGCACTTTAAATTATAACTATCTAAAAAATATTTGACCTTAGAATAGAATATTAACCACTCCCAACTTCATAAGAAATAAAAAATACCTCCCTTGCTCCTATGCACAATATTTGATTAGTGTTGTGACAGATAAGTGGTCACTAGTTGTCTAGCTGAGTTTTATATTCATTTGCATATCCAGTGACATCACAGAAAGAAATCTATTATAATATAGAAATGGTTTCATATAAACCATATGGTGAAAGGCTTTAAGCATGATCCTGTAAAGCTCTCTGCTCAAGCTAAATTCTCTAATAAGATCTGTCAGTGCTCCAAGGTCCTTCATAGGATAAAAACACATTTTACCTTAATAGCTGTGTATTTCACTTAAAGGGACACTGAACTCAATTTTTTTATTTTGTGATTCAGATAGAACATGCAATTTTAAGCAACTTTTTAATTTGCAGCTATTATTAAATTTTCTTCGTTCTCTTGGTTTCTTTATTTGAAAAAGAAGTATTGCAAACTTCCGAACAGGCCCATTTTTGGTTCAGCACCCAGGACAGTGCTTACTGATTGGTGGCTACATTTACATTGCTACCCAGGTGCTGAACCAAAGATGGGCCGGCTCTTAAGCTTACAATACTGATTTTTCAAATAAAGCTACCAAGAGAATGAAGACAAATTGATAATAGGAGTAAATTAGAAAGTTCCTTTAAATTACTGCTCTATCTGAATCACGAAAGAAAAACTTTTGGTTTAGTGTCCCTTTAAGAGAGCTAGATGGAGGTTTTCAGCTCCTTTAAACTATAGAAATCCCCAAGACCTCATTTGGAAGTTAAACACCTGCTCTTGCAAAACAGAGTGTGTTTCTTGGAGGTTAAAGTTTAAGCACTTAAAAAAAAAATCAAATTAAAAATATACACTATTTTAATAAAAGTAACATGAATATATCTATAGAAGAGGCCCTCTAATCGCCCAAGAGACCCCAAAAGCCCTTGTTTAAAGCTTCTAAGACTATCACAAATAAAGGCACTATTTAAAGGGACATTTCAGTCAAAATTTAAATGCACACTGATTAATTAAATCTTTGAATAGAAACATATTTACAATATAAATGTATTGGCAAAAATGCTTCTAGTAAAAGTTATCACTTTTTTAGTGTTAACATTTTTCTCTGCACGTGAGGCATAGCTAGATATTCTCAGTGCACCAGCATTTTTAATACTGCAGCTGCCCAGAGCGCCAGTGGGACTTGTATCATGTCAGCAATTAACAAATTGAGCCATTACCAGATGGTTCAAACACCTTAGGCTCTCTGAGCAAGTGTTTTGTTTAAAATGCTGGTGCAAGATGCATACTTAAATACGCTTTTAAACAGTTCTAGCTTTTATTAGAAGCATTTTGCTAATACATGATAATTACAAAAATGTTTTGTTACAAACTGCTATTTGTAACTGGCCCTTTAAATGAAAAATTGCCCTGCTTCCATGGATCGTGGAGAAGCCTATTTGCCAGCCTCCTTCCTCATGACTATGGCCCCTGGAAGATTGTGCCCCTGAGAACATATTAACTTTTATTGGGTGTGTATGGCCCTTTAAGAACCGTCTGGGGACATATTGTGACTTTGATGAACAATGCCCCTTTAAGACTATGTCCCCAGACCTGTGAAATGACTTGTCCCGGGCTTTCTCCCACTTGGTTCAGTGGATAGGGCTTGCTGAACCCAGTACCACACAGGCAGAGTGTTCCACAGAAAGGGAGCACTATTACAAAGGCATTGGTTTTCATTGTGTGCCATTAAGAGTTAATGTTGTTCAATTCTAAATACAAGTTTGCTGGGATCAGCTCTAATTAAGTCCTAGCGCAAAGAGCAGCACCACAACAGCACTGGTATCGTAGGAGAGTTATTGAGGGCAACGCTAGCCACTGCGCAGCGTCCCTACCTACAGCAGCATGGAGCTGACAAGACACTGGTCAGAACCCTGTGAAGAGCACCTCAACCTGATCCGTCGCTATGAGGGCGCTGATTTCGTTCCAGAGGTAAAGAGGCGGCTAGTCCGATATGGTCCAGACCCTGCACAGGAGGTAGTCAGTCGAATCATCCGAAAATTGGCTACTGAGAACGAAGCGGCACGAGCCTTTGAGCGCCAACTGTGGAGTTTGGGGGTATGGACACCTGCTCTCCAGCAAATTAGTTACAGGGGGCAGAGACAGTTGGTCCTGTCCCCCAGCAGCAGAGGAATATGCAGGGAATTGGGAGCCCAGACTCCATTCCCCAGCGGCAGGCTGAGTTACAGGGGGCAGAGACAGTTGGTCATGTCCCCCAGCAGCAGAGTGAATTGCAGGGAATTGGGAGCCCAGACTCCATTCACCAGCGGCAGGCTGAGTTACAGGGGGCAGAGACAGTTGGTCCTGTCCCCCAGCAGCAGAGTGATTTGCAGGGAATTGGGAGCCCAGACTCCATTCCCCAGCGGCAGGCTGAGTTACAGGGGGCAGAGACAGTTGGTCCTGTCCCCCAGCAGCAGAGGAATATGCAGGGAATTGGGAGCCCAGACTCCATTCCCCAGCAGCAGGCTGAGTTACAGGGGGCAGAGACAGTTGGTCCTGTCCACCAGCAGCAGAGGAATATGCAGGGAATTGGGAGCCCAGACTCGATTCCCCAGCGGCAGGCTGAGTTACAGGGGGCAGAGACAGTTGGTCCTGTCCCCCAGCAGCAGAGGAATATGCAGGGAATTGGGAGCCCAGACTCCATTCCCCAGCGGCTGGAAGTATGTATGGGAGAGGAGCTTGTAACCCCCTCTCCCCAGTGGCAGCTTAACGCACCAGGGGGAGACAGTAAGCCCCACAACCGTGCAGATGGGACCGTGGTCTCTGCACTTACAGCACAGGGGGCAGAGACAGTTGCTCCTGTCCCCCATCAGCAGAGTGAGATGCAGTGGATTGGGAGCCCAGTCTCCATTCTCCAGCTAACTCCTAACTTGGGCCCAGGGTTAACAGTGGAGATGTTAACCCCCACTGACCCCCACGTTCCCTTTGCCACTGAGCAGGACTATGCCCCAATGCCCCCAGCAGAAGAGCTGGCATTAGGACAGAGCCCTGCTGGCCTCTGCCCTACAGACCCCCTTGTTACAGGGCTGGCCTGCAAACCCCTCACCCCAGCAGAAGAGCTGGCATCAGGACAGAGCGCTGCTGGCCTCTGCCCTACAGACCCCCTTGTTACAGGACTGGCCTGCAAACCCCTCACCCCAGCAGAAGCGCTGGCACCAGGGCAGAGTGCCGCTGGCCTCTGCCCCCCAAGTACCATCAGCTATTTGCCCAGCTGCGCCAGGAAGGCCGAGGATGCTACACTTTCATCCTACAACCTGGAACCTACAGGCCAGTACTACGTATTGTGGGGGGGCTACTTTGCTGCTAATGTTTATTTGTGGGTGGGTTGCGAGACTAACTTAGGCACTGACCGACAGAAGGTCAGGTGCCTGGTTAGTCTCCCTCCAAAAGGGGAGATATGTTACAAACTGCTATTTGTAACTGGCCCTTTAAATTAAAAATTGCCCTGCTTCCATGGATCGTGGAGAAGCCTATTTGCCAGCCTCCTTCCTCATGACTATGGCCCCTGGAAGATTGTGCCCCTGAGAACATATTAACTTTTATTGGGTGTGTATGGCCCTTTAAGAACCGTCTGGGGACATATTGTGACTTTGATGAACAATGCCCCTTTAAGACTATGTCCCCAGACCTGTGAAATGACTTGTCCCTGGCTTTCTCCCACTTGGTTCAGTGGATAGGGCTTGCTGAACCCAGTACCACACAGGCAGAGTGTTCCACAGAAAGGGAGCACTATTACAAAGGCATTGGTTTTCATTGTGTGCCATTAAGAGTTAATGTTGTTCAATTCTAAATACAAGTTTGCTGGGATCAGCTCTAATTAAGTTTAGTGATAAACTTTCCAATTGTCTAATCAGACTGCAAGTGATAAGGTGGACTGCATTGTTTTATTGTGTGTAATGTTATCTGCTGAAGTAATGTTGTGGCCTGTCAAAGGGCGTTGCCTCTCTATCTAAATGTATCTAAATGTGTGATTGGGGATTTTATGCCTCCCCCTGAGAGTGTCTTTTTTGCATGTAACCTCAATAAAAAGCAGGCTGTGTGTTCCAGCACATCAGACCTATTTTGACCCTCTAACTTGCAGCTTTGACTCATGTTTGTAGGGGACAGCTATATCACTACAGGGATTGCTATGTTTTTCATACTCCCTTAGCTACAGGGATTGCTACAGAAGGAAGAGGTTCACCTACTGGAGCCTGGTCGTAGGTCCAGGGCGCAGAGCAGACGGCGAGATACCAGCCCAGCAGCGGTAGTTCAAAGAGTCTGCATTACATATGGTGGCTACGCAGTAGTTATAGTGTCTACGGTGCTGATGATCCTTTGGTGAGCGCTAGGAGCATCCTTTTCTATGGTCCAACTTCCAGCAAGCCTGGAGGCAACCGTAACATGTTTCTATCCATAACTGAAATGCATCCATGTGGATTCCAATTGTGACTGGAATGTCCCTTTAAGTGTGAACAATCCAAAGTCCAGCACCCTTAAATGCTCAATGCACGCTGCAGGGTTCCTGCAAACCCCAAAATAGATACAAACAGAGAATGCAGCAGCATAGGTATTTTACCAATTTTATTTTGGCACAGACAAAGTCCACAACGTTTCGGTGTGAATCACTGTGGTAATAGTGACCACCTGGCATGAATACATTGTTTTGCACAGTTGCTGATGGAAGTCTACAAGTTACATAACTATACTGAAAGGTCCCTATTTATATGAGGATGACCCCTTCCTTTTACTATAGAGTTTAGGGGAGACACACAATATTGTCTGGGTCTCCTGAAAAAAAAGGATATATAAAATGTTTTTCTCACTGAACAAATACATACATTAGCGCCTTGATATTAGCAGCATCTAAACTCTGCAAAACAGCTCAGCACAGGGGTGGAAGTGGCTCAGAAATTAAAGGGTTAAAAAAGAATGTTGTTATCAGAGCTCAGATCTGTTTTCCCGTTCAAGATCCTGCACTTCAGAGATCTGCTAGAAATCTTAATTTCACATATACAAACACATGCATACACATTATTATTATTATTATTATTATACTTTATTTATGAAGTGCCAACATATTCCGCAGCGCTGTCCATGGATACAATTAATTTAAATTAAACAATACAAGACTTGTAAGATACAGGACAAAATTTACAAACACATACAGGAGGGATTGAGGGCCCTATTCCTGTGGGAATTTGCAATCTAGAAGGGTAGGAGGTTGAGAAACAGGAGGTGAGGACTGCAAGATTGAGAAGGATGTTAATACAGAGTTAGATGAGGGAAATATTAGGTAAGGGAAATTAATTTATTATTGAGTTGGGTGGTAGGCTTCCCTGAACAGAAAAGTCTTCAGGGAGCATTTAAAGGAAGACAGATTAGGGCAAAGCCTGACAGCACAAGGGAGAGTGTTCCAGAGGGTAGGTGCTGCACGACAGAAGTCCTGCAGTCTAGCATGAGAGGAGGTGATAGTTGTGGATGCAAGGAGCAGGTCATTGTTGGAACTTAGTGGACGGGCTGGAGTATACTTGTGTATTAGAAAGGATAGGTAGAGGGGAGCGGCGTTGGTGAGAGTTTAATTCTGCTGTGAATGGGGAGCCAATGAAGGGACTCACAGAGAGGTGCAGCAGATACAGATCGACGGGAAAGGTGGATCAGCCTGGCAGAGACATTTAGGATGGATTGAAGGGGGGAGAGGTGGGAAAGAGGAAGGCCAGCGAGTAGGTTGTTGCAGTAGTCAAGTCAGGAGATAACAAGGGAATGGATTATTTGCTTTGTGGTGTCAGTGCTCAGAAAAGGGTGAATTTTGGAAATATTGCGTAGATGATTGCGGCAGGATGTAGAAAGCGATTGGATATGGGGGATGAAGGATAGGTTTGAGTCAAGTGTGACTCCGAGGCAGCGGACTTGGGGCGATGGGGAAATGGTGATGCCGTCAACAGGGATAGAGAAGTCGGCATAGAGCTTGAGGGGGGGATAAGAAGGAGCTCAGTCTTGGACATGTTAATCTTTAGGTGGTGAGAGGCCATCTAGGAAGAAATACCAGATAAGCAGTTGCTGACATGAGAGAGGACAGAGGGAGAGAGAGCAGGGGTGGAGAGGTAGATCTGGGTGTCATCAGCATAGAGGTGATATTTGAAACCATAACTGTTGATAAGTTTACCCAGCGAAGAAGTATAGATGGAGAAGAGTAGCGGACCCAGAACAGATCCTTGAGGTACTCCAACAGACAGAGGCATAGGAGAGGAGGAGTCGCCGGCAAATGACACAGAAAAAGACCTGTGAGAAAGATAGGAGTGAATCCATGAAAGAGCAGTGTCACAGAGACCAAAAGAGCTAAGGGTCTGTAGGAGGAGGGGGTGGTCAACTGTGTCGAAGGCAGCTGAGAGGTCAAGTAAGATGAGTATAGAGTAGTGGCCAATATTTTTAGCAGAGAGAAGATCGTTTGTGACCTTGGTAAGGGCAGTTTCAGTTGAGTGTTTTGGGCGGAATCCGGATTGCAGTGGGTCAAGCAAGGAGTTGGCGGACAGGAAGTGGGTTAGGCGATTGTAAACTAGTTTTTCAAGGAGTTTTGATGTTAGTGGAAGCAGTGATATGGGGCGGTAGCTTTCAGGAGAATTAGGGTTGAGGGAGGGTTTTTTGAGTATGGGAGTGACTTTTGCGTGTTTGAAAGAAGATGGAAATGAGCCGGTAGAGAGAGACAGGTTGAAGATGTGGGTAAGAGCAGGAGTGAGGGTGGAAGATAAGGAGGGAATTAGATGGGAAGGGATAGGGTCAAGTGGGCAGGTAGTGAGGTGTGAGGAAGATAGTAAGGAAGAAACTTCATTCTCAGTGGTTGGATGGAAGTTACAGAGGGTGGCAGAGGGAGTAATTGGGCCTGTTGTTGGAGTATTGCAGGTTGGTGTTGGGATGTTGCTTCGGATAGTATGTATTTTGTTTAAAAAGTAGTCTGCCAGGTCTTGAGCAATAAAGACAGGCGGGGGTGGTGGAGCAGGTGGGTAGAGGAGAGAGTTAAAGGTGGAGAACAGTCATTTAGGGTTTGAGGAAAGAGTAGATATGAGAGAAGAGAAGTAAGTTTGTTTGGCTAAGTGAAGGGCGGAAGTGTATGAATGAAGAATAAACTTATAGTGTATGAAATCGGATTCAGAGTGAGCTTTCTTCCAGACACGCTCAGCAGTACGGGAGCATTTTTGCAAATAGCGTGTTTGCTGAGCATGCCAGGGCTGTAACTGACGGCGTGGTGTTTTGCGCAGCTGGGGAGGGGCAAGTGTGTCTAATGCAGAGGAGAGAGTTTTGTTATAGTGGGCTGTAGCGAGATCAGGGCAGGTTATAGTGGAGGTGTGAGGGAGGAGATTTTTAATGATTTTTGAAACTTGGAGCGGATCCACAGCGTGTGTATTTCTACAGGTGCGGGGGCGGGATGGAGAAGTGGGTTTAGCTGTTGCATTAATATTATAGGTGACCAGGTGATGGTCTGAAATGGGAAAAGGGCGACAGGTGGTGTCGGATATAGAGCAGAGGTAGGAAAATACCAGGTCGACGGAGTGTCCATCACGGTGAGTCGGGAATGGGGTGGATTGTGAGAGACCGAAGGAGGATGTGAGTGAAAGAAGTTTAGAGGCAGCAGGGGCAGATGGGTTGTCAATGGGAATGTTGAAGTCCCCAAGAATTAGGGTTGGTATATTTGAAGAGAGAAAGTGAGGAAGCCAGGCAGTGAAGTTGTCAAAGAATTGGGAGGTTGGTCCAGGAGGGCGATAGATGACTGCCACTTTTAGGGATAGGGGGGAGAACAGGCGAATACAGTGGACTTCAAAGGAGGAGAAGGAAAGAGATGGGATTGGAGGTAGGTATTGATAAGTGCAGGAGGGGGAGAGCAGGATGCCAACACCGCCGCCACGTTTATCACCTTGCCTTGGGGTATGGCTAAAGTGAAGACCACCGTGTGTGAGAGCAGCAATGGAAACAGTGTCAGAAGGAGATAGCCAGGTTTCTGTAATTGCTAAAATGGTGAAAGCATTTGATATAAACAGGTCATGAATTGCTGTAAGTTTGTTGCAGACAGAGCGAGAGTTCCATAGTGTGCAGGTGAACACACACACATGTACATACATGCATACACACACGCTCACACGTACGTACGTACGTACGTACGTACGTACGTACATACATACACACACATAGAACCCACACAAACACACATACATACACATACATACATACCCACACAGACACACACATACATAAATACCCACACACACACACATTCATACATACACATACATACATGCACACACACACATACACACATTCATACATACACATACATACATGCACACACACACATACATACATACATACATACACACACATACATGCACACACATACATACATACACACACATACATACATGCACACACATACATACATACACACACATACATACATGCACACACATACATACATGCATACACATACATACATGCACACACATAGAACCCACACAAACACACATACATACACATACATAAATACCCACACACACACATTCATACATACACATACATACATGCACACACATACACACATTCATACATACACATAAATACATGCATACACACACGCTCACACGTACATACATACACACACATAGAACCCACACAAACACACATACATACACATACATACATACCCACACAGACACACACATACATAAATACCCACACACACACATTCATACATACACATACATACATGCACACACATACATACACACACATTCATACATACACATACATACATGCACACACATACACACATTCATACATACATACATGCACACACACACATACATACATACATACACACACATACATGCATGCACACACATACATACATACATACACACACATACATACATGCACACACATACATACACATACATACATGCACACGCATACATACATACACACACATACATACATGCACACACATACATACATGCATACACATACATACATACACACACATACATACATACATACACACATACATACATACATACACATACATACATACATGCACACACACATATACATATATACACAAATACATACATACACATACATACATACATGCACACACACACATACATATATACACACATACATACATACACACACATACATACACACACATACATACATACATACACATACATACATACACACACATACATACACACACATACATACATGCACACACATACACACATTCATACATACACATACATACATGCACACACACACACATAAAGCATACACACATACACACGCACACGCATTCATACATACACATACATACACACACATACATGCACACACATACATACATACACATACATACATGCACACACATACATACATACACATACATACATGCACACACACACACATACAAGCATACACACATACACACGCACACGCATTCATACATACACATACACACACACACATACATGCACACACATACATACATACATACACATACATACATGCACACACATACATACATACACACACATACATACATACACACACATACATACATGCACATACATACATGCACACACATACATACATACATACACACACATACATACATACACACACATACATACATGCACATACATACATGCACACACATACATACATACATGCATACACACACATACAAGCATACACACATATACACGCACATACATACACACACAACTGATCTCAATTAGCAAACACTCATTCAGTGCCTAGGGCTGCACAATAACTAACTATATTGCCGGCTCACTAAACAAGGAAAGATACCAGTTTAAAAAAAGATTACGTAAATCAGGGAGGTGATTTGAGACTGGAAACCACCTGCTATTTTTAGCGGAGACAGGTCAGGTTTGGTGATAAACTACACATATTAATAGTTATATAACTGGACCTAAAATATGTTTTTATTTTATTTTTTGGGTTGAATTTAAAAGGAAATAATTGAACCTCAGGGCAGTAAACCAGAATGAAATTCATTAATACTGTATTAAGGCAGACCTGCCGTGTTCAGGGCCACAGTCCTGCTTACATTCACTCACAGGAAATATAATAAATATATTTTAATTTTCTATAATTGGAGTAGGGGAAGAGACATCATGGGGAAAACAGGAAATTATGACAGGAGGATGGTATCAAGTAGAAAAAGATTACATTTCATCAATTGAGACCATCTGGGTCATATTTGGGGAAATTAAACATTTAAAGGTACATAGAGACAAATTAAATTTCATGATACAGATACAACGTACAATTAAATAAAGACTGAAATCTGCCCTTTCTGAATGGTAATCTCACATTATTATCACACAAAACATTAAAGGGTCAGTTAGACCTTTCTAATCGGTGATCACAGCTCTCACACTGATCAAGTGTTTTAGTACAGGCCAGAAGCAGCAGCGTAGCTCCTTAGATTAGCAGAGGGGATGTTACACTGGTAAATGGAGAATAAATAGTAATGATACATGTATTGCAGAAGGTACAAAAGGACAAATTCTCTAAATCTCTCTGGTCTGGTGAGATTCTATAAGATGCCCCTCAGGGATTGTTTTAAGGGCAAATTTTACCTTGGGAACTGTGTATCTCAATAAGGGAGATCACTATTATTTTATATGTGAAGAAACATTAACTTTACAATAAAAGTAAAATCTCACAGACGCATTGCTGGGAAGCATTACACTCACGAGAGCCTGCTTCCATAGGCTCAAATGGGAGCCTCGTTCTCATGCCGTGACACATTACGAGAACTAGCACAGCGAAGGAGGTAAGAGGAGCAGCAATGGCAGCAAAGTGTAAATATTTATGTATATGGTTATATACATGTATTTATTTTTGTGTTTATTTGTGTTCTGTTGTTTTTCCTAACACACTACAGCTGCCAACTTTAGCCCCCAAAACAGCTAAGTAAAAAACTTCTGCAACTCACTTCCTCTTTCGGTCTGTCAAAATGGACTGACTCTCCCACTCACAAAGGTGGTCACTCCCTTGACCTGATCTTTAGCTATCGATGCACTATCTCGAACTTCAAAAACTATCCTTTTCCTCTTTCTGACCACCATCTCCTCACTTGCAACATCTCATCCCTCCCTACAACTATCCCTCCTTCTACTCCTTACACCAAACTTCACAAACTATCCTTTTCCTCTTTCTGACCATCATCTCCTCACTTGCAACATCTCATCCCTCCCTACAACTCTCCCTCCTTCTACTCCTCACACCAAACTTCACATTATGTCATTAGATCATCAACAGCTTGCTAATTCCCTCAAACCACTCCTGTCATCCATCTCCTCCTTCTCCTGCCCTGACCAATCTATCTGATATTATAATTCCACCCTTACATCCGTCCTTGACAATCTGGCCCCTCTTACCATAGCTCGGAAATCACACACTCATCCTCAGCCCTGGTATACTCCTCTGACACGGTACCTATGAAGATGTTCCCGTACTGCTGAGCGGCGCTGGAGAAAATCTCGGAGTTCAGCTGATTTCCTTCATTACAAGTTCATTTTGAATTCCTACTATTCTGACCTTAATCTCTATAAGAAATATTACTTCTCTACTCTTATCTCTAATCTTTCTTCAAACCCAAAATGTCTGTTCTCCATTTTCAATATTCTTCTCCGCCCACCCCCACCCCCTAATACAACTTCTCTGTCAGCTCAGGACTTTGCCAGCCACTTTAATAACAAAATCGATTCAATCAGAAACTAAATCAGCTCTCAACATAATTCCATTCTCTCCCCCCCCCTCAAATGCTCTCAATCAATCACAACCCACATAGCAATAAATTTAGCTCTTTCTCCCCTGTTACTGAGGAAGATGTTTCGGCACTTATACTGCGCTCTCACCTCACTACCTTTCCTCTTGACCCTATCCCCTCACAGCTGCTCCCCTCCCTCTCTTCTACCCTTACCCCTATACTCACACACATTTTCAAAGCACCGGTATATTTCCCTCATCTCTGAAACATGCACTGGTCACACCTATCCTCAAAAAAACCTTCTCTTGATCCAACTTCCCCATCTAACTACCGCCCTATTTCCCTACACCCTCTTGCCTCAAAGATTCTCGGAAAACTAGCATATGCACGCCTATCCCATTTCCTTACATTAAACTCCCTCCTCGACCCACTGCAATCTGGATTTCATCCCCATCACTCCACAGAGACAGCAATCATTAAGGTTACCAATGACCTACTTACAGCAAAATCAAAAGGCCACTTCTCTCTGCTTATCCTCCTTGATCTGCCCGTAGCCTTTGATACTGTCGATCACCCTCTTTTGCTCCAAACCCTCCAATCCTTCGGCACTTGTGACACAGCCCACTCGTGGTTCTCTTCCTACCTGTCAAACCGTACCTTTAGTGTAGCCTTCTCTGGGGCCTCCTCTGCCCCGTCACCACTTTCTGTCGGAGTACCGCAAGGCTCTGTCCTCGGTCCCCTTCTCTTCTTAATCTACATGGCATCATTAGGTTCCCTAATAAAGTCCCACGTGTTCCAATATCATTTGTATGCAGACGACAGCCAAATCTACTTCTCTGCACCAGACCTATCTCCCTCCTTGCTAACCCGTGTCACTAACTGTCTTTCCTCTCACTACTTCAAGCTAAATCTCTCCAAAACTGAGCTCCTTATTTCCCCCCCTTCTTCCAAAATCTCCACCCCTAATCTCTCTATAACTTTTGACAACTCCATCATTACCCCTACCCCGCATGCCTGATGTCTCAGGGTCACACTTGACTCAGATCTTTCTTTCACTCCTCACATTCAGTCCTTGGCTAAATCCTGCCGCTTCCACCTTAAAAACATCTCTAAAATTAGTGATTCCCTTACACAAGACACAACTATGATTTTAATCCACTCATCCTTTCCCGCATCGATTACTGCAACTCTGTCCTCTCTGGTCTCCCCAGCTGCCGCCTAGCTCCTTTACAATCTGTTACGGTACCAACAGGGTACCAAGGGTTAATACCAGGGAACAATGTCCTGCATAGGAAATCAGCAATTCACAAACCAGCCTGTTTTCTGGTTTAAAACAGAATGTCCTTTATTAAAGGCTAGATGCCTAGTATTTATACAGGTTTGACCCCAGATGGGGGGGTTGAAAGACTCTTGTACATTAGATAAAAGGGGAAGACGCCCTTTGACATGATACAATAGAATTACATTACTTAACACTTTAAACACAAGACACTCTTGGCTTTCCTTATCACTTAGGCGTCTGCTCTCTGAGAGTGATTAAACAATGGAATGCTTATCACTAACTTAATTATAGCTGAGGCTAGTAACCTTGTCTTTAGAATTTAGCTTCTTAAAGCTGAACACAGTTAACTCCTTCAGTCCTGACAGAAGGGTCTGTCACATAGCTCCCCCCCTTGTGGAACACTCCGGCAGACCCGGCTTGACCCTTTGGCGGGTCAACCTGGGGATGACCGGACTAGGAGGTGGTAGGCATGTCAGTTTGCCGGGGCAATCTATCTGTATTCCCGTTATGAGAGAGAATCCCTGTCCGTATAAATAAGGGTTCAACCTCTTCAGTGCCCCGACTAGGGCTAAACAGTCCTTCAAAATCCCATCAGCTTCTTTACGAGTTTTCTGTACCTGCTCTTTATAGGTATCCACAATCCCTTCATACTGACATAGGGTGCCCTTGAATTGCTGCACCTCACTATGAGCCAGCGTCAGGTTCTCCTCAAGTGTCGTTAAGTTTGTCTTTAAGGTTTCATGTTCCACTCTCAAGCTGGTGTTTTCTGCAGTCTGTCGGTGCAGCTTGTCTAGCAGAGATTCACGTTCTAAACGTGCTTTTTCCTCTGCGCTCCTCTTCTCCTTCATCAGCGCATTGTAACGGGACTTCCACGTATCAATAGCGGATAGAGATTTACTGAGCTCAGCATCCTGGGGCTTAGCAGCAGGTGGGTCAGTCTCTGCTGCACGGATCTGGGCACGGGTAGTCACAGGGTTAACATCAGCGGGACCCATAGGAGCGTAGGCAGAAACAAGGGGGGCCAAGTTATTTCCAAGGAGAACATCAGCGGGTAAATCCTTCATGACCCCCACATTCACAGGTCTAGCGCCCCCTCCCCAATCCAAATGTACCCTGGCAACAGGTAGGCAGAACACAGCGCCCCCTGCTACCCTCACAGCCACAGTGTCTCCAGTGTGCTGTTTCTCAGACACCAAGTTCTTTCGAAGCAAGGTCATGGTAGCACCAGTATCCCGTAGACCACTGACCTCCTTCCCATTCACTTTAACCAGTTGCCGGTTATTCCGGTGGGCAGCTTGCACAAGGTCTGCCTCATGTAGGATGCCCCAGCATTCTTGCGCCTCTACGTAGCGGGCCGCAGGCTGAGGGTTACGTGTGATTCCGCCGGCAGGTCTTCTCCAGGACTGTGCTTGGTTTGCTGCATTTAGGGGACACTCTGGTCTTTTGTGCCCTAGTTGCTTACATCCAAAGCACAGAATCGGTTGTGAGTAGCCCCGCAAATTGAACCGGGCTCTCTGAGGGTAGTTCGTGGCCGGAGGCCGTGTGGTATAGCGGTGCGCCGGGGGTTGGTAACTGGCAGCTGCTGGGGTGACTGGGGGTCTGTACTCCACTCTAGCAGAGGGCTTAGTGGTAGCAGTGTCCAGTTTGCGGGCATCCGTATACTCATCTGCCAGGCGAGCTGCTTCATGCAGGGTGGAGGGTTTACGGTCCCGAACCCACTCTCTAACTCCTGCTGATAACTTGTCAAAGCAATGTTCCAACAGGAATAGCTGCAGCACCTCTTCCCCAGATACGGCTTGGCACCCCGCTATCCAGTGAGCTGCTGTGCGGTGCACCTTACATGCCCACTCAAGGTAGGAATCACCAGCTAATTTAACAGTGTCTCTGAACCGCCTTCGGTATGCCTCCGGTGTAACCGCATACCTGGAGAGCAGAGCCTCTTTTACAGTATTATAATCCCCGACTTCCTCATCTGGAATGGCCCGAAAAGCCTCACTGGCCCGGCCGGATAATTTTCCGGATAATATCGTGACCCAGTCCTCTGCGGGTACCTTGTGTAGTGCACATTGCCTCTCAAAATCCGCAAGGTACCCATCAATCTCTCCTTCTGTTTCCAGGAAGTTTTTAAAAGCTGCAAAATTTACTTTTCTATTTTCCACTGGGTTTGCTGCAGCGCCGCTTTGGCGAAGTAGGTTGGCTTCCACAGCTGCTATGACCCGGCCGATAATTTCCGCAGATGGGTTGGGGCCATAATATGCCAGTCTTATTTTAACCGCCCGATCAAAGCTTGCTTCTTCAGGGGTTCTGTCTGCTATGCTGGGCCCATTGGTTCCTTCTGTCCCTGGTACTCTTTCCATCTTAGTCAGTATTGTAATAATCCCCCTCTTCCTGAGGTTACTGGCTTGTGTAGTTGCTCTTCTGGGCGATAAGGTTCATTCCGTCGCTTGCCACCAATTGTTATGGTACCAACAGGGTACCAAGGGTTAATACCAGGGAACAATGTCCTGCATAGGAAATCAGCAATTCACAAACCAGCCAGTTTTCTGGTTTAAAACAGAATGTCCTTTATTAAAGGCTAGATGCCTAGTATTTATACAGGTTTGACCCCAGATGGGGGGTTGAAAGACTCTTGCACATTAGATAAAAGGGGAAGACGCCCTTTGACATGATACAATAGAATTACATTACTTAACACTTTAAACACAAGACACTCTTGGCTTTCCTTATCACTTAGGCGTCTGCTCTCTGAGAGTGATTAAACAATGGAATGCTTATCACTAACTTAATTATAGCTGAGGCTAGTAACCTTGTCTTTAGAATTTAGCTTCTTAAAGCTGAACACAGTTAACTCCTTCAGTCCTGACAGAAGGGTCTGTCACACAATCCATAATGAATGCCTCTGCCAGGCTCATCTTCCTTACACGTCGCTCTTCATCTGCTGCACCTCTCTGCCAATCCCTTCACTGGCTTCCTCTTGCCTCTAGGATCAAACACAAAATTCTCACTCTGACATACAAAGCCCTTAACTGCACTGCTCCCCCCTATATCTCAGACCTTGTCTCCAGATACTCCCCCTCCCGTCCCCTTTGCTCTGCTCATGACCTCCTACTCTCCTCCTCTCTTGTTACCTTTCTCACACTCCTGCTTACAGGACTTCTCCAGACTGGCTCCTATCTTGTGGAACTCTCTGCCTCACTCCACAAAACTCTCCCCTAGTTCTGAAAACTTCAAGCGCTCCCTAAAGACTCTACTGTTCAGGGATGCATACAACCTACACTAACCTTTCTTTATACCGTTTCATCTCCTCCATTGCTATCCCCTTGAGCCCCCTTAGCATGTAAGCCTAAGTGTACAGCTGTTTGTACTACAACAGTGCGACTCTTGGCAGTGCCCTCTACCCATCTGATCCCTATAAATGTTTCCTTGTATTCTGCCTATGTTTATAGTTCTGCGGAATCTGTTGGCGCTCTACAAATAACCGATAATAATAATAATAAGTGCAGTTTTTTTTAAATGCTTCTTTTTAAAATCTGATCTCTGGTTAATTTTATAAGCGCTAATTGCTACCGCAAGCTCGCATATAGCAATAACCAGCCACCTGTAATGACTGGCTATTTATCGCATGCACGCATGCAAATGGGAAACTTTGCACATTTGCGGGTGCGCAATAAATTAGTGCTCCACTTGTAATCTAGCCCTAAATATTTTAATAAATATTTTAAATTTCCACCTTGGAGTTCATGAATATGTTTTGTTTATACCTTGTGACTTTGATCTGTATTATAGTCCTTTTTGCTTTTAATAAATAATTTACATTTTCACCTTGGAGTTCATGAATTCCCTGGGCAGTCGAGGGGCGTTGTACCTAACAGCAAACTAAAAGCTTAGTAGTGAAAGTACCTATCCATTTCAGCTGTTCCGTGTATATCATAACATACGTTGTTATTATATTTTCTCGTCTTGTGAGGTGTACAAGATCTACTACAATCAAACAATCAAGACAACACCTTTAGATTTCACCTCTTTTAATAACAGAATCTGGAGTCATTTGGACTTTTCACAAATCCGTATTTGGTTTTCAATGTATACACTTTATTTGTTTTTTATA
This sequence comes from Bombina bombina, assembly GCF_027579735.1. Taxonomy (NCBI): domain Eukaryota; kingdom Metazoa; phylum Chordata; class Amphibia; order Anura; family Bombinatoridae; genus Bombina; species Bombina bombina. Next base: position 1,121,990,440 of record NC_069504.1, read on the forward strand.
TTTTTATATTTGTTATTTAACTGTACAAATTGTTTTTTTTAAGTGTTCACCTTTTGTTTATTTTTGCTAATAAGTAAAATAAGATGATGATTTTTTTGAGTTTCGGCCCCGAGAAGAGAGAGAGAGAGATAGAAAATAGAAGAAAGAAAATGGGGAGTAAAATAAGAAAGATGAATACAGTTAATAGAAAATAATTTACTCCGACCAGCCCCTGAACCACCCTTTAGAGTAAGCGTTTTTCCAGCTGTGCTAGTACCGACCTATTGTACCATCAAGAAACCTCTCTATATTGTGTGATTACCCAGCACCAGGCTATTCAGAGAGCAAGTGAGGGAAGGTAAGTTATGCAAGCACCAATAGCAGCCAGGAACAGTATAGAAGGTAATATGTCTCTGGTCTACATGAACCAGAACTGAAGCCAAAGTAGAGTAATTCAGCTTGGCTTTAGTGATGTATAATTAATATTTTTACAATATTTGTACAATCGCTATATGATAACTAATTCTTCATGTGCGCTAACACAACACCACGTTAGGCCTACAGTGCAAAACCCGAAGCTTGTTTTGCATATTTTACATTACAATGTTCTTCACATAGAAAACAATCGGCTAGATTACGAGTTTTGTGTTATGAGCGGCTCGGTACTAATTTGCAAGTTATTGTCACCGCTCACCTCCCTATAACGCTGCTATTACAGGTTTGCAAAAATACGTAGTTAGCAGGCAATAAGTCAGCGTTGAGCAAAATTGAGCTCCATACCGCACTCAAATACCAGCACTGCTTTGAGCTGGTTTTACGTGCTCGTGCACGATTTCCCCATAGACATCAATGGGGAGAGCCGGCTGAAAAAAAGTTCAATACCTGCAATAAATGAGCGTAAAGCTCTGTAATGCAGCCCCATTGATTCCTATGGGGAAAGAAAAGTTATGTTTACACCTAACACCCTAACATAAACCCCAAGTCTAAACACCCCTAATCTGCCGCTCCCAACATCGCCGCCACCTACATTATACTTATTAACCCCTAATCTGCCGCCCCAACATAATCAACACCTACATTACACTTATTAACTCCTAATCTGCATCACCGACACCTACCTACATTTATCAACCCCTAATCTGCCACCCCTAACACCACCGCCACCTATATTACACTTATTAACCGCTAATCTGCCTCCCCCAATGTCTTCGCTACCTACCTATACTTATTAACCCCTAATCTGCTGTCCCCAACTTCGCCGCCACTATACTAAAGTTATTAACCCCTAAACCTAACCCTAAGTCTAACCCTAACACCCATTAAGTTTAATATAATTAAAATAAATCTAAATAAAAAATACTATCATTAACTAAATAATTCCTATTTAAAACTAAATACCTACCTGTAAAATAAACTCTAAGATAGCTACAATATAACTAATAGTTACATTGTAGCTAGCTTAGGTTTTATTTTTATTTCACGAGCAAGTTTGTATTTATTTTAACTAGGTTGAATAGTTAGTAAATAGTTATTACTAACTAGTTATTTACTAACTACCTAGTTAAAAAAAAATACAAATTTACCTGTAAAATAAAACCTAACCTGTCTAACACCTAACCTTACACTACAATTAAATAAATTACATTAATTAAATACAATTAATTAAATTACAAAAAAAACCCCACTAAATTACACAAAATAAAAAAGAAATGATCAAATATTTAAACTAATTACACCTAATCTAATAGCCCTATCAAAATAAAAAAGCCCCCCCAAAAAAATAAAAAAAACCTAGCCTAAACTAAACTGCCAATAGCCCTTAAAAGGGCCTTTTGCGGGGCATTGCCCCGAAGAAATCAGCTCTTTTACCTGTAATAAAAATACAAACAACCCCCCAACAGTAAAACCCACCACCCACACAACCCCCCCCCAAATAAATTCCTATCTAAAAAACCTAAGCTCCCCATTGCCCTGAAAAGGGCATTTGGATGGGCATTGCCCTTAAAAGGGCATTTAGCTCTTTTCAGCCCAAACCCTAAGCTAAAAATAAAACCCACCCAATAAACCCTTAAAAAAAACCTAACACTAACCCCCGAAGATCCACTTATAGTTTTTGAAGACTGGACATCCATCCTCAACGAAGCCGGGAGAAGTCTTCATCCAAGCGGCAAAAAGTCCTCAACAAAGCCGTGAGAAGTCTTCATCCAAGCGGCAAGAAGTGGTCCTCCAAACGGGCAGAAGTCTTCATCCAGACGGCATCTTCTATCTTCATCCTTCTGAGGCGGCTCCATCTTCAAGGCATCCGGCGTGGAGCATCCTCTTCTTTCCATGGCTACTAAAGAATGAAGGTTTCTTTAAGGGACGCCATCCAAGATGGCGTCCCTTGAATTCCGATGGGCTGATAGAATTCTATCAGCCAGTCGGAATTAAAGTTGAAAAAATCCTATTGGCTGATCTAATCAGCCAATAGGATTGAGCTTGCATTCTATTGGCTGTTCCAATCAGTGCAAGCTCAATCCTATTGGCTGATTGGATCAGCCAATAGGATTGAAGCTCAATCCTATTGGCTGATTGCATCAGCCAATAGGATTTTTTCAACTTTAATTCCGATTGGCTGATAGAATTCTATCAGTCAATCGGAATTCAAGGGATGCCATCTTGGATGGCGTCCCTTAAAGGATGCTCCACGGCGGATGTCTTGAAGATGGAGCTGCTCCGCGTTGGAAGGATGAAGATAAAAGATGCCATCAGGATGAAGACTTCTGCCCGCTTGGATGAAGACTCCTCCCGGCTTCGTTGAGGACTTCTTGCCGCTTGGATGAAGACTTCTCCCGGCTTTGTTGAGGATGGATGTCCGGTCTTCAAAAACTGTAAGTGGATCTTCGGGGGTTAGTGTTAGGTTTTTTTAAGGGTTTATTGTGTGGGTTTTATTTTTAGATTAGGGCAATGGGAAGCTTAGGTTTTTTAGATAGGATTTTATTTGGGGGGGTTGGTTGTGTGGGTGGTGGGTTTTACTGTTGGGGGGTTGTTTGTATTTTTTTTACAGGTAAAAGAGCTGATTTCTTTGGGGCAATGCCACACAAAAGACCCTTTTAAGGGCTATTGGCAGTTTAGTTTAGGCTAGGGTTTTTTTATTTTGGGGGGCTTTTTTTATTTTGATAGGGCTATTAGATTAGGTGTAATTAGTTTAAATATTTGATAATTTCTTTTTTATTTTGTGTAATTTAGTTTGTTTGTTTTTTGTAATTTAGTTAATTGTATTTAGTTAATGTAATTTATTTAATTGTAGTGTAATGTTAGGTGTTAGTGTAAGACAGGTTAGGTTTTATTTTACAGGTAACTTTGTATTTATTTTAACTAGGTAGCTAGTAATTAGTTAATAACTATTTAATAACTAGTCTACCTAGTTAAAATAAATACAAACTTGCCTGTGAAATAAAAATAAAACCTAAGCTAGCTACAATGTTACTATTAGTTATATTGTAACTAGCTTAGGGTTTATTATAAGTATTTAGTTTTAAATAGGAATTATTTAGTTAATGATACTAAGTTTTATTTAGATTTATTTTAATTATATTAAAGTTGGTGGTGTTAGGGTTAGACTTAGGGTTAGGTTTAGGAGTTTATAACTTTAGTATAGTGGCAGCGATTTTGGGGGCAGCAGATTAGGGGTTAATAACAGTAATGTAGGTTGTGGCGATGTTAGGGACAGCAGATTAGGGGTTAATAATATTTAACTAGTGTTTGCGATGCGGGAGTACTCCGGTTTCGGGGTTAATATGTTTATTATAGTGGTGGCGATGTTGCGAGCGGCAGATTAGGGGTTAATAATTTTATTTTAGTGTTTGCGATGCAGGAGGGCCTCGGTTTAGGGGTTAATAGGTAGTTTATGGGTGTTAGTGTACTTTTTAGCACTTTATTTATGAGTTTTATGTTACAGCTTTGTAGCGTAAAACCCATAACTACTGACTTTCAGTTTACGTTACTGATCTTGACGGTATAGGCTGTACCGCTAATTTTTTGGCCGGTCCGGCAAACTCGTAATATCCGCGCTATGGAAGTTCCATTGAAAAAATACTTTTTGAAAGCTGTGGTAGTTACGTTGCGTCACGGCCAAAAAAGTGAGCGGTACAGCTATACCTGCAAACTCGTAATACCAGCGGTAGTGAAAAAGAGCCACAAAGCTGCTTTTTCACTCATAACGCAAAAATCGTAATCTAGCCGATAGTAATTAATATTATTAAATATATATATATATATGATGTTAATGTAAACTATATATCTAGGCTATATTATGTAATTATTTTATTTACATAATTTCCTGTTCTCTATCGATGTGTAACACTTTCCTGGTCTCCTAGAGATGGATGTTAACTGTTTATTCTGCATCAATTTTCACACCGCATTGTCTAGTTGAGTCTTTAGACTGTAAGATCTTCAGCAGGGCCCTCTTCCTCCTATTCTAGATTTGTTTAGCCTGTAATGTTTTTGTATCATCACAAATCCTTGCCATTGTATACCCCTATCCCCAGTGCTACAGAAGACAGAATGTTGCAGCGCTAAACAAATAAATGATAATGACAATAAATAATAATCGGCTAGATTCCGAGTTTTGCGTTACGGTTTTAACACAGAAAAAATGGCCATTTCAGCATAAAAACAGTAACGTAGCCATTACCGCAAGCATTTTAGCCTGTAATGCAACGTCAATCCAGCACTCAATAAAATGACGTTTTTGCGTGGGATTTCCATAGCACCAGTATTATAGGTTGTGGCGTGAGGCTAAAATGCTTGCGTTACAGTCTATACCGACAAAATCCATTCTGCCATCTGAGAGCAGTAGTTATGAGTTTTGCGCCACAAAAATGTTTCACAAAACTCATAACTAAAGTGTTACAAAGTACACTAACACCCATAAACTACCTATTAACCCCTAAACCGAGGCCCTCCCACATCGCAAACAGTATTTAAAACTTATTAACCCCTAATCTGCTGCCTGCCCACATCCCCGCCACTATAATAAAGTTATTAACCCCTATTCCGCCGCTCCCCGACACCGCCATGACTAACTAAACCTATTAACCCCTAAACCGCCAGCCCCCCACATCGCCACTACTAAATAAACCTATTAACCCCTAAACCACCAGCCACCCCCACATCACCACTAATAAATTAAACTATTAACCCCTAAACATATCACCCTCTAACTTTAAATTAAATTTACAATATCCCTATCTTAAAATAAAAAAAACTTAACTGTGAAATTAAAAAAAAACTAAGTTTAAACTAACAATTAACCTAACATAACTATGATACTAAAATATTATACTAAAATTAAAATAACTACCAATTAAAAAAACTAAATTACACATTAAAAAACCTAACACTACTAAAACAATTTAAGTCTAAAATTACAAAACATAAAAAATACTAAATTACGAAAAATAACAAACACTAAATTATGAAAAATAACAAACGAAATTATCAAAAATAAAAACAATTACACCTAATCTAATATCCCTATAAAAATAAAAAAGCCCCCTCAAAGTTAAAAAAACCCCTAACCTACAATAAACTACCAATAGCCCTTAAAAGGGCCTTTTGTAGGGCATCTCCCTAAAGAAATCAGCTCTTTTACCTTGAACAAAATACAAAGACCCCCCAACAGTAAAACCCACCACCCAACCAACCCCCTAAAATAAAAAACCTAACTCTAACAAAAACCTAAGCTACACATTGCCCTGAAAAGGGCATTTGTATGGGCCTTGCCCTGAAAAGGGCATTCAGCTCTTTTAAAAAAGCCCAAACTCTAATCTAACAAAAAAAAAACACTCAAAAAAAGCTAAAAAAAGACCTAAATCTAACCCCCGAAGATCCACACAGTTTCTGAAGTCCGGACATCCAGGCGGCAAGGATTGATTGATTTGAATAGCCAATAGAATTTCATTAGCTCTCATCCTATTGGCTGTTTTGAATTTCAAGAATCAAATCAGCCAATAAGAATGCAAGAGACGCCATTTTGAAAAGGCTCCCTTGCATTGAAGATCCAGTGTACGGCGTTGACCGTATGAAGAGGACGCTCCGCGCCGGATGTCTTCAACGATGGATCCGCTCCGCCCAACGGGATGAAGATAGAAGACGCAGCCGGGATAAAGATAGAAGATGCCACCGGGATGAAGATAGACGATGCCGCCTGGATGAAGACTTCTCACCACCTGGATGAAGACATCTCGCCACCTGGATGAAGACATCTCGCCGCTTGGATGAGGATGGATGTCCGGACTTCAGAAACTGTGAGTGGATCTTCTGGGGTTAGTGTTAGTTTTTTTTTCACATTTTTTGGGTAGGTTTTTTTTTATGTTAAGGTTTGGGATTTTTTAAAAAATCTGAATGCCCTTTTCAGGGCAATGTAAAAGAGCTGAATGCCCTTTAAAGGACAATGCCCATATAAATGCCCTTTTCAGGGCAATGGGTAGCTTAGGTTTTTGTTAGAGTTAGGTTTTTTGGTAACAGAATAGGGGGCGATAGTAAGCGCTGAATAGCTCAAAAGGCTGGAAACTAAATTCTGGCGAATAATTTATTCCATATACATTCAAATTAAAATCACAGATAAAATGTTAAAACACAATGTTCATATATAAATACAGTAAAATTCTGTTCATGGATCCATGAAATATTCCAGGAGTTTTGTACCTGGCTACTTTAGTTATACAAAACCTTGAATGTAGCTATCTCCAAAGTTCTTATGTGTGTTTAGGATAGATTAATAAGTCGGTTACCTGACTTTGGCGTTCTAGATATGGTTCTAAATGTGTGGGCTGTGGTTCAGATCAAACCAATGTGATGTGTAACAATAAACAATAAACAATATATCAACTTTCAAATAAACATTAAAATCTCAGCACATGATGGTGTAAAAACATTCGTTCAAACTTCAATACAAAATTCAAAAAATAATGCAATAATCAAAGGCGTGTGAGATCCGTTACCGGACCAAGTGGAGGAGGGGCTGTGAAAGAACGTGACGTTGATGCAAAAAGTAGGTGTTTAACCCCAGAGAAATGTGAATCCACACTAGCGCTAGTGAAAAAAATTTCAAAAAGAAAAAATATATTAAAAATATATATAAAAATAAAGAAATATAGAAAAATATATATATAGTTCAATGTAGATCAATCTTGAACAGATGAAAAAATGTGAGACAGATGAAAATAATTTGTATCTTCAAAAATAAATGAATAATCCCCTTGAAAAATAAAACAAAATTATCCGCAATCCAAAAGTGTAAAATTACGTAAAACAAATATAAATTTTGATGGGCAAAAGTCTTAATTGGCAGAGATTCTATATAGGTGCTCCTAAACACAGAGCCGCTTCAGCACCCTAGGTGCCAGATCCGGAGGTGGTAGTTACCAACTGGTAAGTGATATTGTTAGTGTCTATGATGGAAGACTATAGTCTTGAGAAAGGCCAAATAGTGGCCGAAACGCTTTGACAGACATACTGGTGAGCTTGATTCTTATACCACTATTGTCCCTTACATACAGTGTTGCACTATTGTTTCTTTTTTTTTCTCTTTCAGGCTTTTCATCTTTTTATATTTTTACATTTTTGTGATATTGACTTTATGAACAACATTTCTATATATACTATATGGACTTCCATCATAGACACTAACAATATCACTTACCAGTTGGTAACTACCACCTCCGGATCTGGCACCTAGGGTGCTGAAGCGGCTCTGTGTTTAGGAGCACCTATATAGAATCTCTGCCAATTAAGACTTTTGCCCATCAAAATTTATATTTGTTTTACGTAATTTTACACTTTTGGATTGCGGATAATTTTGTTTTATTTTTCAAGGGGATTATTCATTTATTTTTGAAGATTCACATTATTTTCATCTGTCTCACATTTTTTCATCTGTTCAAGATTGATCTACATTGAACTATATATATATTTTTCTATATTTCTTTATTTTTATATATATTTTTTATATATTTTTTTCTTTTTGAAATTTTTTTCACTAGCGCTAGTGTGGATTCACATTTCTCTGGGGTTAAACACCTACTTTTTGCATCAACGTCACGTTCTTTCACAGCCCCTCCTCCACTTGGTCCGGTAACGGATCTCACACGCCTTTGATTATTGCATTATTTTTTTAATTTTGTATTGAAGTTTGAACAAATGTTTTTACACCATCATGTGCTGAGATTTTAATGTTTATTTGAAAGTTGATATATTGTTTATTGTTTATTGTTACACATCACATTGGTTTGATCTGAACCACAGCCCACACATTTTTTTCATCCACTGACAATAGAACCATATCTAGAACGCCAAAGTCAGGTAACCGACTTATTAATCTATCCTAAACACACATAAGAACTTTGGAGATAGCTACATTCAAGGTTTTGTATAACTAAAGTAGCCAGGTACAAAACTCCTAGAATATTTCATGGATCAATTAACAGAATTTTACTGTATTTATATATGAACATTGTGTTTTAACATTTTATCTGTGATTTTAATTTGAATGTATATGGAATAAATTATTCGCCAGAATTTAGTTTCCAGCCTTTTAAGCTATTCAGCGCTTACTATCGCCCCCTATTCTGTTACCTACTATTTAGCCTGCTAGGAGGCTAATCTGTTAGTAAGCTTAAGGCCTTTTTATAAACTTTAGCGCTCGGTACACATACCTAAGAGTTAGGTTTTTTATTTGGGGGGTTGGTTGGGTGGTGGGTTTTACTGTTGGGGGGTCTTTGTATATTGTTCAAGGTAAAAGAGCTGATTTATTTAGGGCAATGCCCTACAAAATGCCCTTTTAAGGGCTATTGGTAGTTTATTGTAGGCTAGGGGGTGTATTTTATTTTGGGGGCTTTTTTATTTTTATAGGGCTAATAGATTAGTTGTAACTGTTTTTATTTTTGATAATTTCGTTTGTCATTTTTCGTAATTTAGTGTTTCTTATTTTTCGTAATTTAGTATTTTTTATTTTTGTAATTTTAGACTTAAATTGTTTTAGTAGTGTTAGTTTTTTTTATGTGTAATTTAGTTTTTTTAATTGGTAGTTATTTTAATTTTAGTATAATATTTATGTTAGGTTAATTGTTAGTTTAAACTTAGGTTTTTTTTAATTTCACCGGTAAGTTTTTATTTATTTTAAGATAGGGATATTGTAATTTTAATATAAAGTTAGGGTTTGTTAGGTTTAGGGATTAATAGTTTCATTTAGTTTTTTGCGATGTGGGGGGCTGGCGGTTTAGGGGTTAATAGGTTTATTTAGTGGCGGTGATGTGGGAGGCCAGAGGTTTAGGGGTTAATAACTTTTATTAGTGGCTGTGATGTCGGGAATCAGCGGAATAGGGGTTAATAACTTTTATTAGTGGTGGCGATGTCAGGGAGCGGCGGAATAGGGGTTAATAACTTTATTATAGTGTCTGCAATGTTGGGATTGGCAGATTAGGGGTCAATAACTTTATTTTTGTGTCATCGATGTCGGCGGCAGCAGATTAGGAGTGTTTAGACTTGGGGTTTATGTTAGGGTGTTAGTTTTAAACGTAACTTGTTTTTCCCTATAGACATCAATGGGGTTGCGTTACGGTGATCGCCATTCCACACTTCAGGTGTTATTTTGTTTTCTAACACCTTCTCCCCATTAATGTCTATGGGGAAAGCGTGCATGAGCACGTATTCTCAGCCCTTGGATTTTGTGCGGTATGGATCTTACCGCCACCATATCGCATGCACAAGGAGGCTTTTCAGAAACGTTTGCTTGCATTCATTTCGCACCCTCTATAGCGCAAAACTCGTAATCTAGGCGAATATTAATAATAGTTTAAGGGTCTGTTGTATCATTTTTGGCTATGTGTTTCTGTGAAATTTCTTGTGTCATGTCTGATTTCCCATGTTCGGCACTATTTATTGACGCAATCTGCCTCCAGTAGGTGCCTGTTTGTATTGCAACAATGTTTTGTCCGTCCAGATTACGGCCAGGTTAGTAAAATACTGTATACACATCTGCAGAACCTCAGAGGCGTAATGGTTAGTCAGGATATCCATAAACCGCAGAACACGAGGAATTGAACAGTAGCTTGCTCAAACAGGCCAAGACAGTACAAGTATGGCAGGCAAAAGAAAAACCAGAGACAAGCCAGTGTTGTCAACTTCCGACCAGATGGGGTTCCAGATCAGCAATCAAGTGGAGAGTCAAAAATACAAGCAGGAGGTCATCAGCATCAAAACAGGAATCAGCCAACAGCACCTAGAATATAGTTCACAAACAGGCAAATGGAGGCAGATTGCATCAATAAATAGTTCCCAAAATGGAAAAACAGAAGCCATTTGTATGACGCAGAAACACCAGTGCCAAAAATAACGCAACAGACAAAACTAGGCAGCACAGCATGAAAAAATGATGCAGCGGAACTAGGTACACCAGTTGCTAGGAGACTGGGAAAGAGTGACAGGATGTATTTAGCTTTTAGGTTGCCCTAGGACAATCTAATTGGTTGTTGCTCGGTGTACAGCAGACAGCTTGAGACCATAATTAGAGAACCGTGCAGAGTCAGGAGACCTTTAGTAGGAATTGTCTCATTTGGTTGTCTTCTGCTCCCTCCAGTTTGCTTCCGTATACCCATGAATAATTAACCAAATCATAATTACAAACAACATCTTTACCCTACGTTTCTGTAATAGCCATGTTTATATTGTTTTATTACGTTTGTATTTTTTGTGGTAAACAAAATGAGGTTAACACAACAGGTTACGTCACGTTATTACCATGGCACAGTGCATGTAAACGTTTGCCGAACCCTTTTATAAGGCTAAACCAATACTCTTTTCTAACAAAACATTACTGCCTACGCGTTTCCCTCACTTTGCTCTTGTCATGGTACTGACTAAACTATAACTAGTTCTTCGTATCACTCTATAAAACCTGCTAATCATGTTGTTTCTATTCTGATAGACCCCACAGTGAGCTACGTCTCAAATATGTAAGCCTCATTACGATGTGATATTATTTGATCAAATCTATATAAATCAGTGCATCACTCAAAAACAGACAAAATAACATCAAATGACACAGTAGATTACAAAGATAAGCACCTGGTACAATGTAAATATGTATTTGTGTGCGTTACCAGTTTGCTCTCCTGATTTTATGTTTGGGTTGTAACAATCTGACGCACTGTACCCCTTCTGTAGTTTATGGTGCATTTAACAATAAAGGATTACATTACAAGTGGGCCCTATTTAGTGCTCCTGCTCACACTTTAACAAATTTAGACAGAGGCTTTTAGCGCGCTCGTATTACAAGTTTGTGCACAAGCATAAAAAAATATTGAAACTGTGTTAACATATTCTCAAGTCAATGGAGAGTACAAACTGAAAAAAAAAAACTTATGCCTATACTCACGCACTAACCCGACGGGAGCTTTGAAAATGTCACATTACAATGTTCTTCACGTACAGAACAGTGTCATTTTTATTTTAAATATACATTTATATATAATTATCTATAAATACCTATACCTGGGTATATATTGCTTTAGATCACTGGTTTTCAAACCTGTCTCAGGCCTCCAAACAGGCTACATTTTCTTGATTACCTTGGATGAGAGCAGGTGAAATAACCATCACCTAGATTACGAGTTTTGCGCTAACAGGGGTGTGGTGCTAACTAGCAGTTTTCCCTCACCGCTCACTTGCAGACAATGCTGGTATTACAGGTTTTTAGAAACCCGGCGTTAGCCGCAGAAAAGTGAGCAGAGAGCAAAATTTTGCTCCACATCTCACCTCAATACCAGCGCTGCTTACGGTAGCGGTGAGCTGGCAAAACGTGCTTGTGCACGATTTCCCCATAGGAATCAATGGGGGAGAGCCGGCTAAAAAAAAACTAACACCTGCAAAAAAGCAGCGTTCAGCTCTTAACGCAGCCCCATTGATTCCTATGGTGAAACATATTTTATGTTTACACCCTAACATGAATCCCGAGTCTAAACACCCCTAATCTTACACTTATTAACCCCTAATCCGCCGCCCCCGACATAGTCGACACCTGCATAATATTATTAACCCCTAATCTGCCGCTCCAGACACCGCCGCCACCTACATTATACTTATTAACCCCTAACCTGCTGCCCAAACATCGCTGAACCCTACATTATATTTATTAACCCCTATTCTGCCGCTCCCAATGTCGCCGCAACCTAACTACATTTATTAACCCCTTATCTGCCGCACCCAACGTCGCTGCCACTAAATTATATTTATTAACCCCTAAATCTAAGTCTAACCCTAATCCTAACCCCCTAACTTAAATATAATTTAAATATATTTAAATAAAATTACTATCATTAACTAAATTATTCCTATTTAAAACTAAATACTTACCTATAAAATAAACCTTAAGCTAGCTACCCTATACTAAATTACAAATAGCCCTTAAAAGGGCCTTTTGCGGGGCATTGCCCCAAAGTAATCAACTCTTTTATCTGTAAAAAAAAAGTACAATATCCCCCCAACATTAAAACCCACCACCCACACACCCAACCCTACTCTAAAACCCACCTTATACCCCCTTAATAAAACCTAACACTAACCCCTTGAAGATCACCTTACCTTGAGAAGTCTTCACCCAACCGGGCCGAAGTCCTCAACGAAGCCGGGCGAAGTGGTCCTCCAGATGGGCAAAAGTCTTCATCCAAGCCGGGAAGAAGAGGTCCTCCAGATGGGCAGAAGTCTTCAGACAGGCGGCATCTTCTATCTTCATCCATCCGGCACGGAGCGGCTCCATCTTCAAGACATCCGACGCGGAGCATCCTCTTCAAATGAAGTCCAACTGAAGAATGAAGGTTCCTTTAAATGACGTCATACAAGATGGCATCCCTTGAATTCCTATTGGCTGATAGAATTCTATCAGCAAATCGGAATTAAGGTAGAAAAAATCCTATTGGCTGATGCAATTAGCCTATAGGATTGAGCTTGCATTCTATTGGCTGATCCAATCAGCCAATAGAATGCCAGCTCAATCCTATTGGCTGATTGGATCAGCCAATAGGATTGAACTTCAATCCATTTGGCTGATTGCATCAGCCAATAGGATTTTTTTCTACCTTAATTCCGATTGGCTGATAGAATTCTATCAGCCAATCGGAATTCAAGGGACGCCATTTTGGATGATGTCATTTAAAGGAACCTTCATTCTTCAGTTGGACTTTGTTTGAAGTGGATGCTCCGCGTCGGATGTCTTGAAGATGGAGCAGCTCCGCGCAGGATGGGTGAAGATAGAAGATGCCGCCTGGATGAAGACTTCTGCCCGTCTGAAGGACCTCTTCTTCCCGGCTTAGATGAAGACTTCTGCCCTTCTGGAGGACCACTTCACCAGGCTTCATTGAGGACTTTGACCCGGTTGGGTGAAAACTTCTCAAGGTAGGTTGATCTTCAAGGGGTTAGTGTTAGGTTTTATTAAGGGGGTATTGAGTGGGTTTTAGAGTAGGGTTGGGTGTGTGGGTGGTGGGTTTTATTGTTGGGGGGGGTATTGTACTCTTTTTTACAGGTAAAAGAGCTGATTACTTTGGGGCAATGCCCCGCAAAAGGCCCTTTTAAGGGCTATTTGTAATTTAGTATAGGGTAGGGCTTTTTATTATTTTGGGGGGCTTGTTTATTTTATTAGGGGGATTAGATTAGGTGTAATTAGTTTAAAAAACGTATTATTTAATAATTTTCTGTACTTTAGTGTGGGGGGGTTCGTACTTTAGATAATATTTTAAAATTGTATTTAATTGTATTTAGTTTAGGTAATTAATTTAATTATAGTGTAGTGTTAGGTGTAATTGTAACTTAGGTTAGGATTTATTTTACAGGTAAATCTGACTTTATTTTAACTAGGTAGCTATTAAATAGTTAATAACTATTTAATAACTATTCTACCTAGTTAAAATAAATACAAACTTGCCTGTAAAATAAAAATAAACCCTAAGCTAGATACAATGTAACTATTAGTTATATTGTAGCTATCTTAGGGTTTATTTTACTGGTAAGTATTTAGTTTTAAATAGGAATTATTTAGGTAATTGTAGTAATTTTATTTATATTTATTTAAATTATATTTCAGTTAGGGGGTGTTAGGGTTAGGGTTAGACTTAGATTTAGGGGTTAATACATTTAATATAGTTGCGGCAACGTTGGGGGTGGCAGATTAGGGGTTAATAAATGTAGGTAGGTGTCGGCGATGTTAGGGATGGCAGATTAGAGGTTAATAAAATTTAACTAGTGTTTGCGATGCGGGAGTGCAGCGGTTTAGTGGTTAATATATTTTTTATAGTGGCGGCAATGTCTGGTTCGGCAGATTAGGGGTTAAAAATGTTATTTTAGTGTTTGCAATGTGGGGGGGGCCTCGGTTTAGGGGTTAATAGGTAGTTTATGGGTGTTAGTGTACTTTTTAGCACTTTAGTTAAGAGTTTTATGTTACGGCGTTAGCCCATAAAACTCTTAACTACTGACTTTTAAATGCGGTATCAGTCTTGACAGGAGAGGCTGTACCGCTCACTTTGAGGAAGACTCGTAATACCGGCATTAGGCAAATCCCATTGAAAAAATAGGATACACAATTGACGTAAGTGGATTTGCGATATTTTCAAGTCTGACCAAAAAAGTGAGCGGTGAGCCTGTCATTTCAAGACTCGTAATACCAGCGGGCGTTAAAAAGCAGCGTTGGGACCTCTCAACGCTGCTTTTTAACCCTAACGCACAACTCGTAATCTAGCCGCATGTTTACTAATCAGTTGATTGTTTCACCTCTGCTCCAGTTTAGGAATCCTCAAAACATGGCCTGTTAGGGAGGTCTGAGGACAGGTTTAAAAACCAGTGCTATAAATATATAGGCATAGATCTGTATTTTACATGAACATTATCAGATATATAGAAATTTATATATAATAATAAAAAGTTGATTATTTTCTATGTGAAGAACATAGGAATGTAAAATATGCGTAATGCGCATAGAGGTTGGCAATTTAGGACTAATGCATTCGGGTTAGCGCACATGAAGACTTTCTATCTTCAAAGTGCCTTATTAAAATATTAAATATAAACTAATAAAAAATATTAATAAAAAATATTTAAAATGATTATACATGCTGTAATATATATATATATATATATATATATATATATTCAATTGATTAGTTAGAGTATTTTACAGTATGTATAATTTTTTATTTTTATTAAAAAATGTAATATTAAATATTTAAAGGGACAGTCAAGTCCAAAAAAACTTTCATGATTCAAATAGGGAATGTAATTTTAAACAACTTTCCAGTTTACTTTTATTACCAATTTTGCTTTGTTCTCTTGGTATTCTTAGTTGAAAGCTAAACCTAGGAGGTTCATATGCTAATTTCTTAGACCTTGAAGGCCGCCTCTATTCTTAATGCATTTTGACAGTTTTTCACCACTAGAGGGCATTAGTTCATGTGTTTCATATAGATAACGTTGAGCTCATGCACGTGAATATACTGTGGAGTGAGCACTGATTGGCTAAAATGCAAGTCTGTCAAAAAAACGGAAATAAGGGGGTAGTCTGCAGAGGCTTAGATACAAGATAATTACAGAGGTAAAATGTGTATTATTATAACTGTGTTGGTTATGCAAAACTGGGGCATGGGTAATAAAGGGATAATCTATCTTTTAAAACAACAACAATTCTGGTGTTGACTGTCCCTTTAATACTTCAATAACACGCATTGAGGATAGCAATTTTTCATGTGCACTAAGCCGACCGGGTTATTATGAGTTTAACTGCATTGTTAAATGTATTTTAACTTTTTTGCCACGCATAACAGTTAACCAGAGCTCTTAAGTTGCGCCAACCCGACACACGTTAAATTCAATTGCTCTCAAGCAAACGTGTTTACCCTGCAACATGTAATACGCGCACTATTTCCATTCGGCTAGATTACGAGTTTTGCGGTATGAGGGGTGAGATAATAACTTGGAAGTTATTGTCACCGCTCACTTCCCTACAGCGCTGGTATTACAGGTTTACAAAAACCTGGCGTTAACAGGCAAGAAGTGAGCGTAGAGCAAAATTGAGCTCCATACCGCACTCCAATACCAGTGCTGCTGAAAGCTGCAGTGGGCTGGTTTTACGTGCTCGTGCACAATTTCCCCATAGACATCAATGGAGAGAGCCGGTTGAAAAAAAGTCTAACACCTGCAAAAAAGCAGCGTAAAGCTCCGTAACGCAGCCCCATTGATTCCAAACATGAACCCCAAGTTGAAACACCCCTAATCTTGCACTTATTAACTTCTAATCTGCCGCCCCCGACACCTATATTATACTCATTAACCCCTAATCTGCCGCTCCGAACATCTCTGCCACTATATTAAACATATTAACCCCTAAACCGCTACACTCCTGCCTCGCAAACACTAGTTAAATATTATTAACCCCTAATCTGCCGCCCCTAACATCGCCGCCACCTACCTACATTTATTAACCCCTAATCTGCCCCCCCAACGTTGCCGCCACTATACTAAATTTATTAACCCCTAAACCTAAGTCTAACCCTAACACCCCCCTAACTTTAATATAATTTAAATAAATCAAAATAAAACCTACTATCATTACCTAAATAATTCCTATTTAAAACTAAATACTTACCTGTAAAATAAACCCTAAGATAGTTAAAATATAACAATAGTTACATTGTAGCTAGCTTAGGTTTTATTTTTATTTCACAGACAAGTTTGTATTTATTTTAACTAGGTAGAATAGTTAGTAAATAGTTATTAACTATTTACTAACTACCTAGTTAAAATAAATACAAATTTACCTGTAAAATAAAACCTAACCTGTCTTACACTAACACCTAACATTACACTACAATTAAATAAATTAAATTAATTAAATTACCTAAATTACAAAAACAAACACTAAATTACACAAAATAAAAAAATAAATTATCAGATATTTAAACTAATTACACCTAATCTTCTTCTGACGACTAACGACGAATGAAGGTTCCTTTAAATGACGTCATCCAAGATGGCGTCCCTTGAATTCCGATTGGCTGATAGAATTTTATCAGCCAATCGGAATTAAAGGTGAAAAAATCCTATTGGCTGTTCCAATCAGCCGATAGAATGCAAGCTCGGATCAGCCAATAGGATTTAAGCTCAATCCTATTGGCTGAGTGCATCAGCCAATAGGATTTTTTCACCTTTAATTCCGATTGGCTGATAGAATTCTATCAGCCAATCAGAATTCAAGGGACGCCATCTTGGATGATGTCATTTAAAGGAACCTTCATTCGTCGTTAGTCGTCAGAAGAAGAGGATGCTCCGCGCTGGATGTCTTGAAGATGGAGCCGCTCTGCGCAGGATGGATGAAGATAGAAGATGCCGTCTGGATGAAGACTTCTGCCCGTCTGGAGGGACACTTCTCCCGGCTTGGATGAGGACTTCTTCCGGCTGAGTTGAGGACTTCTTGTCGCTTGGAAGAGGACTTCTCTCGGCTTCGTTGAGGATGGATGTTCGGTCTTCAAAACTGTAAGTGGATATTCGGGGGTTAGTGTTAGGTTTTTTTAAGGGTTTTTTGGGTGGATTTTATTTTTAGATTAGGGCTTTTGGGCTGAAAAAGAGCTAAATGCCCTTTTAAGGGCAATGCCCATACAAATGCCTTTTTCAGGGCAATGGGGAGCTTAGGTTTTTTTTGTTAGGATTTTATTTGGGGGGTTGGTTGTGTGGGTGGTGGGTTTTACTGTTGGGGGGTTGTTTGTATTTTTTTTACAGGTAAAAGAGCTGATTTCTTTGGGGCAATGCCCCACAAAAGGCCACTTTTATGGCTATTGGTAGTTTAGTTTAGGCTAGGGTTTTTTTTATTGGGGGGGGCTTTTTTTATTTTGATAGGGCTATTAGATTAGGTGTAATTAGTTTAAATATCTGATCATTTCTTTTTTTTATTTTGTGTAATTTAGTATTTGTTTGTTTTTGTAATTTAGGGAACTGTATTTAATTAATTTAATTTATTTAATTGTAGTGTAATGTTAGGTGTTAGTGTAAGACGGGTTAGGATTTATTTTACAGGTAAATTTGTATTTATTTTAACTAGGTAGTTAGTAAATAGTTAATAACTATTTAGTAACTATTCTACCTAGTTAAAATAAATACAAACTTGCCTGTAAAATAAAAATAAACCCTAAGCTAGATACAATGTAACTATTAGTTATATTGTAGCTAGCTTAGGGTTTATTTTACTGGTAAGTATTTAGTTTTAAATAGTTATAATTTAGTTAATTATAGGAATTTTTATTTAGATTTATTTTAATTATATTTAAGTTAGGGGGTGTTGACTCCTACTATCAATTTTCTTTGTTCTCTTTATATCTTTATTTGAAAAAGCAGGAATGTAAGCTTACGAGCTGGCCCAAAAGATAGGCCGGCTCCTAAGCTTACATTCCTACTTTTACAATTAAAGATACCAAGAGAACAAAGAAAAATTGATAATAGGAGTAAATTAGAAAGTTTCTTAAAATTGCATAATCTGTCTAAATCATGAAAGAAAAAATGTGGGTTCAGTGTCCCTTTAAGTTTGAAAATGAAGAATTTTCTGATTATGACAACTAGAAGGGCACACAGCAGGCTTCTCTAACCCCGCAACATATATTTCTTATTAGCCATACTTATCCCAATCAAGAAACAGATAGAGAGCCAATCAGAAGTCTCATTCCCATTTAGCCACCAATCACTAGCCATCTTGGGAATGTAAGGGTTAAATAAATAGTAAATTAAAGCCAGGGATGTAAAATGACTTGCTCTAACAACTTGTTTTTTAAATTTTCATCTTTTATTTTAATGTGTTAAAATGTTACTGTCCATATTTTTGTATTATTAGTATTATTTATATTATTATTATTTGTAATCAATAATAAAATACATATATATATAATTTTTTTACAGTTTTGTACTACAATTATTTTATTCTGTTTACTAGTTGCAGATTATTGGTTCCATAAAACTATGATGTTGATAATTTATATTCTCTGCATCAGGTATATGGGGCATAACGCGTTTTATGTGTTTGGTGATTCCCATAAATGTTGTCTCCTTACAAGAGGTAGCTAAATCCACAAAACATCTGCTGTGGGTGGTTTCTACGGTTTTGTGGTTTCCATGTGACATTCATCCAAACTTGTGGTTTCTTTAAAACTCAAATTCCAGTAATTGTGAAAACATCTGGATTTGTTTTTAGTTCATACAGGTCACATTTAGGACACATAGGACCAGATTACAAGTGGTACAATATTTAGCACTTTCGCTAGAGCGTTAATTGTGCTAAAAGTAAACTTTTTGCAAGCGTCGGATTCTGGTATTAAAGTTGAAAGTAAAAAGTTATTAATCTCGCGCTAACAAGCTGTGCACAAAAAGCCGAACTTACAGTATCGTGCGCGCAATAACCAATTCCCCCATATCAGTAAATGGAACAAAACAAGTGGGGAAAAAAACTAACATTCTACTCGCGTACTAACTAGATTGCATATTCTCATGTGCGCTAACCCGACATTAAAATATGAATATTTCAAATTTAAATGTTCTGCATGTAGAAGAATATGTTCTATTTATTCATAAATACATATTTATATATATATCTGATGGCATTTTAGTACAATATATATCTATACCTCTATATATATATTATATCTTGAAAAAATGGAGAAGGCACCACATAGTGTAATTCTGTAAGGTATATCAATTGACAAATGCTGGATAATATACACTCACTTGTGGTATAGCACTGTAAAGTAGTGCAAACTGGGCAGACCGGATCCTCAGAGTTGTCCGGTAAAACTCTCCTCACAGGAGTAGTGTGTTACAGAATTAAAAACATAGTTTAATAATAATATATAAAACATAAGTTGCCTACACAGTCAACAATTTACCTCATAGTTATAATAAATTATTATATACGTATTACATTAATTGATACGTCTATAAATGTTCACCTGAAACTTTATTCAAAGCTTTTGTTTCAATTTACAAATTGAATTTTAACTTACATATTTCTCTTTGATGTATTGAGATATTATATATGGTTGTTTTTTAAATATGTTTTTAAATATGGTTTTAATAAAACTACTATGTTTTTTACATTGTAACACACTACTTCTGTAAGGTCATGTGACTGTGAGGGGGGGGGGTGATTTTAGCAGCCATTTTATTGGTTGTGAATGTGTATATAATGTAGCAAGTTTGTAATGTTTGTATCAGCCTGATGAAACAGTAGTAATACTGAGAACTTGTTATTATAATACCTGCTACCTTTGCACTTTTTGAGTGACCTGTTTTCACCATTGGATGGTTTGTAGCAGAAAGGAAGTTGTTTTACACCCCCACATACTGCAAGTGAAGAGGCGCTTTTAAATCCTCTGTATTCCTGTTACAAGAGGAGAGTTTTACCGGACAACTCTGAGGATCCGGGCTGCCCAGTTTGCACTATGTTGCAGTGCTATACTAAATGTGAGTGTATATTACCCAGCATTTGTCAATTGATATATTTTACAGAATTACACTATGTGGCGCCTTCTCCATTTTTTCTAGAACTAGTCTGAAGTGAATGGCCTTTACCCTGAGGAGAGCTGCCTTACTGTGCTAAGCTGTACTAAAGTGTATTTGTACTTATATTTGTACAATACTATCACGGTTGTATGATTACACGGCTGTCTGTGTAAGTTGGTCCTACATTTTATTACATGGTATATATTGTTTCTGATATATTCATATATATACACAGATTCTGACACCTTTTGGTCCTTCTATAGTGGTGATAGCGCCTCTATATACACTTTGTGAGTCTTTTTGATAAATGATTATATATATATATATATATATATATATATATATATATATATATATATATATGGAACTCTTTTCCACCAGACTGGATTTTTTTCAATTGATTTTATGGCTTTTCCACTGTTTTTAATAGATTGAGAATCAAAATTTGATATTTCTTTATCTTTGGATTTCCTTCTTGTGTGAGGTGTGGATTATACGAGAGAGGGAGAGAGAGAGAGAGAGAGATAGAAAGAGAAAGAGAGAGACAAAGAGAGAGACAAAGAGAGAGACAAAGAGAGAAAGAGAGATATGAATATCGATATATACATATTCTGTGCAATTATTTTCTTGAATAATTTTTATTAGATATTTATGTTATTTTGAGTGTAACTGTACTTTGTAATGTATTTTATGTGTTTTGTAACACTTTTTAGAATCGCAAAACATAGCCAAAGCTCTGAGGTTGCAGTATTAATTCTAGCGCAAATCACGATTGCGCTCACGTGTTTGCATTTAATTTCAACTTGTATTACGAGTGCAATTTAACCTGCGTGCAAATGATCCTAAAAACCCAATATCGTTTCCGCTCCATTTGTAATGTGGCCCATAATGAACAACTGTGCATATGGGGCGCGATCCAATATAGATCGTAGTTTGCGGCGCAAGCGAGGGAACCCGCGTCGCCCGCAGTTTCAGCTCGCAACTCTAGCTATCCAATATTCAGCGCCGTCAGATGCTAAACTGGCGTAAGTAGGAAAAACCGGCGAGCAGGCAAAATGTGCGCAAATACACATTTTAGTCGTCGCAAGTACTTGCGCCAGTATTTTGTTCACGTAAACTCTCAATAAAGTGTAGTTTTATGCAAATTAGCCTACGACTCGTAAAAAATAACGCCAGTTCTAAGAGATGCGCCACGTAATGACGAGATTCAAAATTCATACTTAAACCCCTGCGCAGCCGCCATTTTCTTTAGTGTGTTTGGTTGGTTCTTGGAGCTACAGCACACTACAGTGAGTAGGAGAAAGTCGTTAGAGTAGAGAGAGAGGCGCATTGCATAATATTTAGTTAGGTCGGATTTGGTGGATTTGATAAGCTTGTACATTTACTGTTACTTTTTTACATATTGCACACATTTTGCATACACACATATACAAAATACACAACACTTTTTTTTTCTAACACCTTACACATTTTATTTATCTTTTACAGTTTGAAAGGCTGAGTGTTTTGTTGTGATTGTGTGTGATTGAAGTGGGAGTGAGTGTGAGTGTGTGTAGTGTGAGTATGTCAGGGAGAGCTAGGGCTGGGGGGAGGAGGGAAGGGGAGTTGCAGGGAGAGGATTATGGACAGGAAGAGCAGCAGGGTCCCCGTCAGGGAGTGAGCAGAGTGGGGAGAGGGAGAGCCAGAAGGGAGGATGGGAGTGGGGTTGCCCCAAGGCCAGGCACACTCAGAAGAGGGATAGAGGGTGCACATGGGGATAGAAGGGGGGAGGAGGGAGAGGATAGGGAGGAACCCACACCAGGGACATCCCAGGGAGGGAGCCAGGCGGCCCAGGACGAGGAGCGTATGAGGTGTCCTAACTTCACTTTTGCAGAAAACCTCGCTCTAGTCCAGGCTGTCCTAGAGAACCATACTGCCCTCTTTGGACAAGAGAAGGGCAAATGAGTTGCCCGTAGGCGTAAAAAGGCCTGGCAGAAGGTGGTGGAGGCCGTTAATGGTGTGTCCCAACAGAGGAGGAATGTGGATGGCCTAAAGAAGAGGTGGAATGATTGTAAGAGGAGAGTTAAGGAGAAGATGGGCCAGGAAGCAATGTCCCAGAGGGCAACAGGAGGTGGGTCTCACTATGAGGCGGAATACAACGAGTGGCAGGAGCTGATTCGTAGGTCCCTGAGCATCACAGAAGTCCGTGGACTTCCAGGGACTCGTGACTCAGGGATTGCAACATCAGCGCAGCATGCTGGTGAGTAACATCCCACACACCAGTATTATATGTATTTGAGTTATAACATCCTATATTGTCACACATTCATGTACACAATGAGGAGCATGGTATTTTGCCTACTAACAACAAAATATACAATGAGATTTAACATTAAAGGGACATGAAACCAAATAATTTAAGTTCATTATTCAGATAGAGAATACAGTTTTCAACAACATCCCAATTTACTTCTATTATCTATTTTTCATCATTAGTTTCATAATCTTAGTTTATTAAATATCAATGCACATGGGTGAGGCAATCACACGAGGCATTGATGTGCAGCCACCAATCATCAGCTTATGAGCCTATCTAGAAATGCTTTTCAGCTAAGAATATCAAGAGAATGAAGCAAATTAGGTAATGGAAGTAAATTACAAAGTTGTTTAAAATTGCATGCTCGTCTAGCTGAATCATGAAAGAATAAAAATGGGTTGCATGTCCATTTAATGCTACTTAACACATTGAAATTCATGATATGAGGTGGAAAAGTGAAATACTAACATGTCTCAGAGTAACACAGGCCACAAGCCACATGTAGAGTTTTCAGTAAATGGACACTATAGTCATCACAACCATAGTGTCACTTAAAGAACACATTTTCGCCATCACTGACATGTACACAGAACTATTGTATGAAGCACATACATGTATACTTTGCATATTAAAACCCATCATATCACAAATCTCAATGTGCACATGCATGTTATAGAGTTTGACATGAGAATGTGGATAGGCCCTAGCATGTACATTGTATGCCCACATGGATATATATCTGACTGTACTAATCCCTCTCATCATTTGACTCCTCCACAGAAACTCCAGTCACCAGGGTGCCAACGCCCATGCATCCCCCTCCAACACTGGAACAAAGTATTTCTCCACCTCGACCACCGGTCCGGAGAGTCCAGCAGGAGTATGCCAGGCATGACCTGGGTTGGACTGCCTCAATTGAGAATCCAAATGTTATGCCGCCAGCATTACAGGAGGATACCTGGCAGGAGCCCTGGCCGGAGGAATATTTCTTTGGTTTGGAGGGGGAGCCAAGCCAGCCCCGAAGGGTAGATGTCTTTACCCCCCCCCAAGAATATCATACCACTCAGGGATTCTACCAGCAGGCTGAGTGGATGCACACCAGCAGCCAATGGGACTATCAGTCCATACGGACATCTGCACCATCGGCAGCAGTTGGAAGAGCTCCACCAGCTTAAATTCCGGGGCCTGCACCCCCAGCTGAGATTCCTCGCCCTGCACCCCCAGCTGAGATTCCGGGGCCTGCACCCCCAGCTGAGATTCCTCGCCCTGCACCCCCAGCTGAGATTCCGGGGCCTGCACCCCCAGCTGAGATTCCGGGGCCTGCACCCCCAGCTGAGATTACACAGCCTGCACCCCCAGCTGAGATTACACAGCCTGCGTCACCATCTGAGGATCAAGAAATGGAACCGGTGCCTATAGTCCCTGCTGGGGAAGAGCCCATGGATCCACTGACTTCCGCCATGGGTGAAGAATACATTTCCCTACAGAGGAGGCAAACATTGACCTGCGAGAGTCTCACGTCAACCTGCGAGAGAATGCAGAGGGACCAACGCAGGTTCTATAGGAGCCAACAGAGATTACAACAGCGTTCCATTGAGCTGCAAAGGGACATGGCAGCATCTGTAACTGCTACGGTACAAAACCAATCGCAAATGCTGAGAGTCATTTCTGACATGCAAATCCAGAGTGACAACAGATGGAGGGAACAGAACCAACTGTTGGGTGTGTTGGTGGAGCATTTCACCCACCAGCAGGACATCGCCTCAAGCATCTCATCTGTGACCAGCACTCCTACTGGATCCACACAACCCAGGAGAGGCAGGAGACCCACTCCAGGCCCCTCAGCCCCCTCATCTAAGAGGCCTAAAAGAAAATAAATCTTGTTCTATTTCATCCTAAATATTGTCCTCTGTTATTTACCATATAATTGTCATCCACATCCATGTGAGGTGTGTTTTAGTACAGTAATATTGTTAAAACATATAATAATACCTGTGTTGAAATGGGCCAAAAAGGTATTATTATCATGTTTTGGACATATTCCTGTTCGATAAACCACATCACATAGTTGTGTATGAACGGTACATATAGTAATATTCACTTCTAAGATGTAAATCAAGGTTTCTCAAATCCAATATAAATTGACACGTGGGTATATATAACTAATAATGTATTTACAGAAGGTGTGAACATAAGGTATAAATATCCATTATCCTCATTCTTAATGATAGTCAATAAATCATAGTGAACTAAACATGAATGAAACAAATGAGAAATATACAGTAATTAGGGTTGTTAAAGGGACATGAAAGCAAAATGTTTTCTTTCATGATTTGTAAAGAGCAGACAATTATAAACAACTTTCTACTTTTCTTCTATTATTTATGTTGCTTTATTCTATTGATATTCTTTGCTGAAAAGCATATCTAGATATGCTTGGTAGCTGCTGATTAGTAGCTGGATATAGATGCCTCCTGTGATTGTTTCACTGTGTGCATTGCTATGTCTTCATTAAAGTATATCTAAAGAATAAATCAAAATAGGTAATAGAAGTAAATTGGAAGGTTTTTTAAAATTATATTCTCTATCCTTAATCATGAAAGAAAATGTTTGGGTATAGTGTCCCTTTAAGGGAAGGGGGTTGGGATGTAGTAGTTTCACTTACATGCAGTGGAAATCTGAAGTGTGTAATTCTGCAAGACATGATATATACACATGCAATGGTTGGTGAGGTACTGTCAAACATCATAATACATGTGAATGTTACGGTTTACTGTACTTATGAATAAGTAACTTACAGGTGAAGTATTCCCGGATGACATAATCCCTCACTTCATTCCCCTTCAGTGTCCCCCTGTCCACATCCTCAGGTACAGGAACCAGCTGCTGCTGCTGCTCTGGGTCAATGTCCCCCAACAAACGTGTGTCCACAGCAATGTTGTGTAGAATACAGCAAGCATTGACAATGGAACACATTTTGTTGGGGTTATACTGTAGTGCTCCGCCTGTAACATCCAGACACCTGAACCTGGTTTTTAATAGGCCAAAGCTCCTTTCAATGACATTCCTTGTTCTTATGTGTGCCTCCTGGTACCTGAGTTGTGGCTCTGTAATGGGGTGCACCAAGGGGGTTAATAGCCATGGTCTGCAGCTGTACCCTGCGTCACCTGTCATGTAACATATGTATTTGGATTACTACAGGTACATCATGTGCTTTAAAGGGACATAACATGAAATTCATATAAAAGATAGATTTAATAAAAACATTAAATTTGTGCATTATAAGCAATCTACTTTTATGCCAGTATTAGTCTAGACCAAAAATCTATTTTAAAGGACCAGTCAACACAGTAGATTTTCATTATCAAAAATGCAAGATAACAAGACAATGCAATAGCACTTTGTAAGGAGGTTAATTATCCCTTTAAGAAGCTCAGCTGCAGATTACTTCTTTTGCTATGAGTTAGTGGATACAGTACGCAATACACAGTTTATTTATAAAACAGAAGTAATAAACCTGGTTGTTGTTTGTGTCACTGAGGTTTTAGAATCCCCTTATATATATGAAGGGTATCTTTGTAGCAGTGAGTTTAATTATTATTGCAAGCAAGCAAGTATTATTATATAAAGTCTGTAACAAGTATGAAGTTGCACAGATTAATCAATCCCAGTGTTTCCGTTACTGAAGTTCAGGCTTTTGTAGTTATGTGATGAATATCAAAGGCTGTAAATGAATACCTTGAATCATGCAGGATATATAGTTGGATATTACTTTTCTCCGGAATAATAATTACTTGGTATCAAAACAGTTCATCAATGCGTTTTTATTAAATAAGCGATGGTAATGTTACCTTATTTGTTCCTTGCTGAATGAGGCTGACTTACACTGCAAACGGTTGCTCAGGTTCTGTCCCCGGCGTTTCCCTGCAGCGTGTGATGGCGGAAGCCTGTGTTGGGGGAGGGTTCAGCTTCAGTATATGGCTGTAGTACAGATGCCGATACGGTAACGAAACAAACTGACTGATTTACAAGGCAGAGACAGCAGTGGTGAGAGTTGTGATATCCTTATCACTTCGATGTAATTTAGTATAACTCTTCTGAGGATTTGATGAATTAAGTTGCAGATTGATTGGTGTATTCAGCCACAGACGATGAAGTTGAATTTGTCCTTGTGAGACTGGAAAATAGTTAAACAGTGGATTTATCCCTTCTCAGGTGTATTTCAAGTTTAGCTCAGGTCTTCAAGAGTTTGTAGGTCAAACGAAAATTACTAAGCAGTGATTGCCAGGAAGTTGCAGGATTTTAACAGGAAAGCAACCAATAGGTGGAGAGAAAGGAACGTTACTGCTTAAAGGTACAGTGTCCCTGACATGATCCCCCCCCTAAGGGAGCTGTTCCACAGCTACCGGATGAGGACGATCTGGGTGTCTCCGATGGAAAGCAGAAATCAATCTGGGAGCTTTGAGGTTGTAAGCAGGTTCCCAAGAGTCTTCATCTGATGAGAAGTTTTTCCAGCGTATCAAATACTGTAATTTGCCAGAGCGCATACGAGAGTCCAATATGGAATGAACCTCATACTCATTAGGGTCCAGAACAGTTGGAGGTGGAGGAAGTAAAGTGCTGGTGTCACGTAATTCTCCATAAGGCTTTAATAAAGATACATGTATGGTGGGATGGATCTTTAAATTATCAGGAAGTTCTAAAGTAACTGCATTTTGATTTACTATTCGTTTTATTGAATATGGTCCAATGTAAAGACTTGCCATCTTCTTACTGGGAATCTGTAGTCTAATATTCTTTGTGGACAACCAAACTTTGTCTCCAATGGAATATGCTGGGGGTACCCTTCTACGAAGATCATAATACTTCTTTTGGACATCCTGGGCATCTTTGATATTTTGATGTATATAGTTAAAGTTATCCACAAGGGAGTTATGCAAATCGTCCACTAAAGGTGAATCAATGGTTTCTTGTGTAGATAATGTAAAAGTTGGATGGTACCCATAGTTCGCGTAAAAGGGAGTAAGTTTCGTAGAGGAGTTGACAGAATTATTATAAGCAAACTCTGCCATTGAGAGGTAATCCATCCAGTCGTTTTGATGATAAGCACAAAAACATCTTAGGTACTGTTCCAACCACTGGTTAATTCGCTCTGCTTGGCCATTTGTCTGCGGATGAAAGGATGTAGAAAACCTGTGATCCATGTGTGTTAGTTTGCAGAGGTTGGTCCAAAAACGAGAGGTAAACTGGGAACCTCTGTCAGTTGTGAGAGTTGGTGGTATTCCATGTAGTCTGACTATATGGTGCAAAAAGAGTTGAGCTGTCTCTGATGAGGTTGGGAGTTTATGGTATGGCAGGAAATGTGCCATCTTGGTGAAAATATCCACAACAACAAAAATTGTAGTTTGACTTTTAGATATTGGTAAGTCCACAATAAAATCCATGGATAAATGTTGCCATGGTTTTGTAGGAACTGGAAGAGACATGAGCAATCCATATGGAGGTTTTCTTTCAGATTTGGAAGTAGTGCAAATTAAACAGGTTTTAACATACTGGTGTATAGTTTTATCCATCTTGGGCCACCAGAAAGTTCTCTTAATAAGTTCTGATGTTCTTCGGAAGCCTGGATGACCAGAGAGTGGTGAGTCATGTAAAGTCTTCAGTATAGTCGATCTCATGCCTTGGGGTACATAAATTTTATCACCATGATATAGAACCCCGGATTTAGTTGTAAGAGTGGAATGCTCGGATGTGACATCTTTTCTGTCTTTGATTGTGTGTTCTTTGATTTGTGACATAAGGGATGACGTTAATCCAATAAATCTTTCTTTTGGTATTACATCAGTGTTGATGTACTCATTTTCTGGTTTTACTGGTAATCGTGACAAAGCATCAGCTTTCCCATTCTTATTAGCTGGTCTGTAAATGATGTTGAAAGAGAATCTAGAGAAATACAAGCTCCATCTGACTTGTCTCGCAGAAAGAGTCTTGTTACTTTGTAAGTATTGCAGGTTTTTGTGGTCAGTAAAAATCTTAATGGGGTATTTTGTACCCTCTAGTAAGTGTCTCCAATGTTCTAGGGAGAGTTTTATTGCTAACAGCTCTTTGTCCCCAATCGGATAGTTCCTCTCAGCTGAAGACATGACTTTGGAAAAATAAGATATTGGGTGAATGGGACAATCCGGTGACGTCTGTTGTGATAGTATTGCTCCTATGGCGTAATCGGAGGAGTCTACTTCTAGAACATAATACAAGGTTGGGTCAGGAAACCTCAAAATAGGTGCAGAAATGAAACAGTTCTTCAAGGTTTGGAAAGCTGAGTTAGCATCTGGAGTCCAATGGAATACAACAGACGAACTAGTAAGTCTGGAAAGTGGTTTTGCAAGTTTTGAGAAGTTTTTTATAAATTTCCTGTAATAGTTGGAAAACCCAAGAAATCTCTGGAGATCTTTTTTGGTCTTTGGTGTAGGCCAATTCTTCACAGCATCCACCTTTTCTTTCTGCATTTCTATGCCATAAGGTGAAATGTTATAGCCGAGGAATGACACTCTGTCGGTGTGGAACATGCATTTTTCTAGTTTTGCGTAAAGCTTATGTTGTCGTAACCTGGAGAGGACACTCCTCACATGTGCGACATGATCTGTATAAGATTTAGAATAAATTAAAATGTCGTCTAAGTATACGACTACACAAATGTCGAGAAGGTCACGGAAAACGTCATTTATGTAATGCTGGAATGTGGCGGGAGCATTAGATAAACCAAAAGGCATGACCAAATATTCGTACAACCCATACCTGGTTCTGAACGCAGCAAGCCATTCATGACCTTCTTTAATTCTTATCAGGTTGTACGCTCCTCTTAAATCAAGTTTAGAGTATATAGTGGCTTCTGAGAGACGCTCAATTAACTCGGGTATTAGAGGGAGTGGATAACGGTTTTTTATCGTAACTTTGTTCAATTGCCGGTAATCGATGATAGGCCTGAGACTTGAATCTTTATTTCGGACAAAGAAGATTCCCGCACCAGCTGGTGAGGTTGAAGCCCTGATAAACCCCTTCCTGAGATTTTCTTCCAAGTAGGTCTTTAAATGATCCAACTCAGGTTGACTGAGAGGATATAGGTGTCCGTAGGGTATAGTTGCTCCAGGTTGAAGTTCTATCGGGCAATCATACGGACGATGTGGTGGTAAAGTTTCTGACTCAGTTTTACTGAAAACATCGGAGTAGTCAGAATATTCAACAGGCAAAGCCGGAGTATTGGTATCAGTTTTTAACAGGATTTTATCTTGATTGCAATGATGTAAACAATATTGCGAGTTGAATGACACTTGTTGGGGAGTCCATGTTATTTGGGGGTTATGGTGCTGCAACCATTTAATGCCTAGAACAACAGGGAAATGAGGAGAAGGTAATACATCAAAAGAAAGTAATTCACTATGACCAGCAACAGAAACCTTTATGGGTATGGTGTGGTGAGTTATTGGACCAGTAGTAATTGTAGAACCATCAATGACACGGACACAGATAGGGTTTGCTTTTTGAATGATTGGAATTTTATTTGATTTTACAGTTTCTGCATCAATGATACTTCCATAGGCTCCAGAATCAATAATTCCATCAAGTGTCAACTGGCTTTGGTCCCACTGTAGGGAAAGAGATAAAATGCAGTAAGCAGATTTGTTAGCGTTAATGACTGATGTATAGATAGGGTTTAACTTACTTCGTTTATTTTTTTGTAGTGTAGGGCAATCTTGTACTGTATGTGCAGGGTTGGCACAGTACATACATAGGCCTAGATTTGGAGTTCGGCGGTAAAAGGTCTGTTAACGCTCCGCGGGCTTTTTTCTGGCCGCACCATAAAATTAACTCTGGTATCGAGAGTTCAAACAAATGCTGCGTTAGGCTCCAAAAAAGGAGCGTAGAGCATTTTTACCGCAAATGCAACTCTCGATACCAGAGTTGCTTACGGACGCGGCCGGCCTCAAAAACGTGCTCGTGCACGATTCTCCCATAGGAAACAATGGGGCTGTTTGAGCTGAAAAAAAACCTAACACCTGCAAAAAAGCAGCGTTCAGCTCCTAACGCAGCCCCATTGTTTCCTATGGGGAAACACTTCCTACGTCTGCACCTAACACTCTAACATGTACCCCGAGTCTAAACACCCCTAACCTTACACTTATTAACCCCTAATCTGCCGCCCCCGCTATCGCTGACCCCTGCATATTTTTTTTAACCCCTAATCTGCCGCTCCGTAAACCGCCGCAACCTACGTTATCCCTATGTACCCCTAATCTGCTACCCCTAACACCGCCGACCCCTATATTATATTTATTAACCCCTAATCTGCCCCCCACAACGTCGCCGACACCTGCCTACACTTATTAACTCCTAATCTGCCGAGCGGACCTGAGCGCTACTATAATAAAGTTATTAACCCCTAATCCGCCTCACTAACCCTATCATAAATAGTATTAACCCCTAATCTGCCCTCCCTAACATCGCCGACACCTACCTTCAATTATTAACCCCTAATCTTCCGATCGGAGCTCACCGCTATTCTAATAAATGTATTAACCCCTAAAGCTAAGTCTAACCCTAACACTAACACCCCCCTAAGTTAAATATAATTTACATCTAACGAAATTAATTAACTCTTATTAAATAACTTATTCCTATTTAAAGCTAAATACTTACCTGTAAAATAAACCCTAATATAGCTACAATATAAATTATAATTATATTATAGCTATTTTAGGATTAATATTTATTTTACAGGCAACTTTGTAATTATTTTAACCAGGTACAATAGCTATTAAATAGTTAAGAACTATTTAATAGTTACCTAGTTAAAATAATAACAAATTTACCTGTAAAATAAATCCTAACCTAAGATATAATTAAACCTAACACTACCCTATCAATAAAATAATTAAATAAACTACCTACAATTACCTACAATTAACCTAACACTACACTATCAATAAATTAATTAAACACAATTCCTACAAATAAATACAATTAAATAAACTAGCTAAAGTACAAAAAATAAAAAAGAACTAAGTTACAGAAAATAAAAAAATATTTACAAACATAAGAAAAATATTACAACAATTTTAAACTAATTACACCTACTCTAAGCCCCCTAATAAAATAACAAAGCCCCCCAAAATAAAAAATTCCCTACCCTATTCTAAATTAAAAAAGTTACAAGCTCTTTTACCTTACCAGCCCTGAACAGGGCCCTTTGCGGGGCATGCCCCAAGAATTTCAGCTCTTTTGCCTGTAAAAAAAAACATACAATACCCCCCCCCCAACATTACAACCCACCACCCACATACCCCTAATCTAACCCAAACCCCCCTTAAATAAACCTAACACTAATCCCCT
Organism: Bombina bombina; assembly: GCF_027579735.1. NCBI lineage: Eukaryota > Metazoa > Chordata > Amphibia > Anura > Bombinatoridae > Bombina > Bombina bombina. Next base: position 1,122,022,667 of record NC_069504.1, read on the forward strand.
GAAGATCTTCCTACCTTGTCTTCACCATCCAGGTATCACCGATCCGTCCTGGCTCCAAGATCTTCATCCAACCCAAGCGGGGGTTGGCGATCCATAATCCGGTCCAGAAGAGGCTCCAAAGTCTTCCTCCTATCCGGCAAGAAGAGGACATCCGGACCGGCAAACATCTTCTCCAAGCGGCATCTTCGATCTTCTTCCATCCGGAGCGAAGCGGCAGGATCCTGAAGACCTCCAGCGCGGAACATCCATCCGGACCGACGACTGAACGACGAATGACTGTTCCTTTAAGGGACGTCATCCAAGATGGCGTCCCTCGAATTCCGATTGGCTGATAGGATTCTATCAGCCAATCGGAATTAAGGTAGGAATTTTCTGATTGGCTGATGGAATCAGCCAATCAGAATCAAGTTCAATCCGATTGGCTGATCCAATCAGCCAATCAGATTGAGCTCGCATTCTATTGGCTGTTCCGATCAGCCAATAGAATGCGAGCTCAATCTGATTGGCTGATTGGATCGGCCAATCGGATTGAACTAGATTCTGATTGGCTGATTCCATCAGCCAATCAGAAAATTCCTACCTTAATTCCGATTGGCTGATAGAATCCTATCAGCCAATCGGAATTCGAGGGACGCCATCTTGGATGACGTCCCTTAAAGGAACAGTCATTCGTCGTTCAGTCGTCGGTCCGGATGGATGTTCCGCGCTGGAGGTCTTCAGGATCCTGCCGCTTCGCTCCGGATGGAAGAAGATCGAAGATGCCGCTTGGAGAAGATGTTTGCCGGTCCGGATGTCCTCTTCGTGACGGATAGGAGGAAGACTTTGGAGCCTCTTCTGGACCGGATTATGGATCGCCAACCCCCGCTTGGGTTGGATGAAGATCTTGGAGCCAGGACGGATCGGTGATACCTGGATGGTGAAGACAAGGTAGGAAGATCTTCAGGGGATTAGTGTTAGGTTTATTTAAGGGGGGTTTGGGTTAGATTAGGGGTATGTGGGTGGTGGGTTGTAATGTTGGGGGGGGGGTATTGTATGTTTTTTTTTACAGGCAAAAGAGCTGAAATTCTTGGGGCATGCCCCGCAAAGGGCCCTGTTCAGGGCTGGTAAGGTAAAAGAGCTTGTAACTTTTTTAATTTAGAATAGGGTAGGGAATTTTTTATTTTGGGGGGCTTTGTTATTTTATTAGGGGGCTTAGAGTAGGTGTAATTAGTTTAAAATTGTTGTAATATTTTTCTTATGTTTGTAAATATTTTTTTATTTTCTGTAACTTAGTTCTTTTTTATTTTTTGTACTTTAGCTAGTTTATTTAATTGTATTTATTTGTAGGAATTGTGTTTAATTAATTTATTGATAGTGTAGTGTTAGGTTAATTGTAGGTAATTGTAGGTAGTTTATTTAATTATTTTATTGATAGGGTAGTGTTAGGTTTAATTATATCTTAGGTTAGGATTTATTTTACAGGTAAATTTGTTATTATTTTAACTAGGTAACTATTAAATAGTTCTTAACTATTTAATAGCTATTGTACCTGGTTAAAATAATTACAAAGTTGCCTGTAAAATAAATATTAATCCTAAAATAGCTATAATATAATTATAATTTATATTGTAGCTATATTAGGGTTTATTTTACAGGTAAGTATTTAGCTTTAAATAGGAATAAGTTATTTAATAAGAGTTAATTAATTTCGTTAGATGTAAATTATATTTAACTTAGGGGGGTGTTAGTGTTAGGGTTAGACTTAGCTTTAGGGGTTAATACATTTATTAGAATAGCGGTGAGCTCCGATCGGAAGATTAGGGGTTAATAATTGAAGGTAGGTGTCGGCGATGTTAGGGAGGGCAGATTAGGGGTTAATACTATTTATGATAGGGTTAGTGAGGCGGATTAGGGGTTAATAACTTTATTATAGTAGCGCTCAGGTCCGCTCGGCAGATTAGGAGTTAATAAGTGTAGGCAGGTGTCGGCGACGTTGTGGGGGGCAGATTAGGGGTTAATAAATATAATATAGGGGTCGGCGGTGTTAGGGGTAGCAGATTAGGGGTACATAGGGATAACGTAGGTGGCGGCGCTTTGCGGTCGGAAGATTAGGGGTTAATTATTTTAAGTAGCTGGCGGCGATGTTGTGGGGGGCAGGTTAGGGTTTAATAAATATAATACAGGGGTCGGCGGTGTTAGGGGTAGCAGATTAGGGGTACATAAGTATAACGTAGGTGGCGGTCGGCAGATTAGGGGTTAAAAATTTTAATCGAGTGGCGGCGATGTGGGGGGAGCTCGGTTTAGGGGTACATAGGTAGTTTATGGGTGTTAGTGTACTTTAGGGTACAGTAGTTAAGAGCTTTATGAACCGGCGTTAGCCAGAAAGCTCTTAACTCCTGCTATTTTCAGGCGGCTGGAATCTTGTCGTTAGAGCTCTAACGCTCACTTCAGAAACGACTCTAAATACCAGCGTTAGAAAGATCCCATTGAAAAGATAGGCTACGCAAATGGCGTAGGGGGATCTGCGGTATGGAAAAGTCGCGGCTGAAAAGTGAGCGTTAGACCCTTTAATCACTGACTCCAAATACCAGCGGGCGGCCAAAACCAGCGTTAGGAGCCTCTAACGCTGGTTTTGACGGCTACCGCCGAACTCCAAATCTAGGCCATAGAGATTTAACTCTTCTTCTGAGTCGTTCCTCAGGAGTTAAAGGGCCTCTTATTATTCCAATTTCCATGGGTTGGTCTAATTGTTTAGTTGTAGAGGGAGCCTCCCTAGGTGGTAGAAAAGTAGAAGGTCTAGGACGAGCATCTATTGCATAACGCTCAGCGCGTCTTTCACGTAACCTGCGGTCCATTAAGGTGGCTGTACACATGAGTGCTTCCAGAGATTTGGGTAGTTCAATCCGAGCTAGCTCATCCTTTAAATTATCAGCCAGACCAAGCCTAAATTGATTCCTGAGAGCCACTTGGTTCCATTGTGAATCTGTAGCATACAATTTAAAATCAGTTATGTAGTCCTCCACTGGTCTCTTACCTTGTTTTAGATTTCTCATAGAGGATTCTGCTGTGAGTTGAACGTCAGTGTCTTGGTATAATTCATCCAAGGAAGTAAAGAAATCCTCTAAGCTTCCCAATAAGGGGTCATCTGTTTCACAGAGGTTGTCTGCCCAGGTGCGAGGCTCACCCCTGAGGAAAGAAATTGTACTCAAAACTTTAACCCTCTCAGTAGGGTATGTTCTAGGCTTTAAGTTGAATAGCAATTGACAGGAGTTCTTAAACTGTCTGTAAAGTTTACGATTCCCAGAGAATGGCTCTGGAAGAGCAATCTGTGGTTCTGGGGTTAAATCATGATGTGAGGGTCTAGTCGAAATGGAATCCCTAATAATGTTCCTGAGGGATTGATTTTCAATTTGTAAGTCATGCACTGCTTGTGCTAGTTGATCTACCTTCTGTGTGAGGTTATACACTACTTGAGGAAGCTCTGCTGGCTCCATATTGATGGCTTAGTAATTATGTAAGGAGGTTAATTATCCCTTTAAGAAGCTCAGCTGCAGATTACTTCTTTTGCTATGAGTTAGTGGATACAGTACGCAATACACAGTTTATTTATAAAACAGAAGTAATAAACCTGGCTGTTGTTTGTGTCACTGAGGTTTTAGAATCCCCTTATATATATGAAGGGTATCTTTGTAGCAGTGAGTTTAATTATTATTGCAAGCAAGCAAGTATTATTATATAAAGTCTGTAACAAGTATGAAGTTGCACAGATTAATCAATCCCAGTGTTTCCGTTACTGAAGTTCAGGCTTTTGTAGTTATGTGATGAATATCAAAGGCTGTAAATGAATACCTTGAATCATGCAGGATATATAGTTGGATATTACTTTTCTCCGGAATAATAATTACTTGGAATCAAAACAGTTCATCAATGCGTTTTTATTAAATAAGCGATGGTAATGTTACCTTATTTGTTCCTTGCTGAATGAGGCTGACTTACACTGCAAACGGTTGCTCAGGTTCTGTCCCCGGCGTTTCCCTGCAGCGTGTGATGGCGGAAGCCTGTGTTGGGGGAGGGTTCAGCTTCAGTATATGGCTGTAGTACAGATGCCGATACGGTAACGAAACAAACTGACTGATTTACAAGGCAGAGACAGCAGTGGTGAGAGTTGTGATATCCTTATCACTTCGATGTAATTTAGTATAACTCTTCTGAGGATTTGATGAATTAAGTTGCAGATTGATTGGTGTATTCAGCCACAGACGATGAAGTTGAATTTGTCCTTGTGAGACTGGAAAATAGTTAAACAGTGGATTTATCCCTTCTCAGGTGTATTTCAAGTTTAGCTCAGGTCTTCAAGAGTTTGTAGGTCAAACGAAAATTACTAAGCAGTGATTGCCAGGAAGTTGCAGGATTTTAACAGGAAAGCAACCAATAGGTGGAGAGAAAGGAACGTTACTGCTTAAAGGTACAGTGTCCCTGACACACTTAGTCTAAAATCAAAGTTATTTTTTATGACATTTAAAAAGTTATGTATTTTGAAACTCCCCCTGTACCATGTGACATCCATCAGCCATTCACAAATGCATACACACTTATTCTTGCACATGCTCAGTAGGAGCTGGTGACTCAAAAATATAAAAGATACAAATACTGTGCACATTTTGTTAATGGAAGTAATTTGGAGAGTTGATTAAAATTAAAAGTCCTATCTGAATAATGAAAGTGCAATTTATACTAGACTGTCCCTTTAATAAGAACCTGCAATTTTTATCAGCTTTATAATTTACTTCGATTAGATCATTTTCTCCATTCTATAGATAACTTTTGCTGACAAGCATATTAGATATGCTCATTAGCTGCTGATTGGTGGCTGCACATAGAAGCCTCATATGATTGGCTCATCTATGTGCATTGCTATTTTTTCAAAAAAAGATATCTAAAGAATAAATAAAATGAGATAATAGAAGTGAATTGTAATGCTGTTTAACATTGTATTCTCTATCTGAAACATGAGATTATAATTTGTGTTTAGTGTCCCTTTAGTAGAAATATACAGACAGAATTAAGGTACTCACCAAGCAGGCATCCTCCAGAGAGTGTTCCATTTTCAAACATATTGAATAAGGAGGTCTGGCGCAGGATGTAGGAATCATGTGCACTCCCCGGTAAGCCTGCATACACATGTAAGAATTTCAGATTGGTATCGCAGACCATCTGGCAATTCAATGAGTGAAACCCTTTCCTGTAAATATAGAGGATTGTCTCCTCATGTGGGGCCACGATACGCACATGTGTGCAATCAATTGCCCCCATGACATTAGGAATACCCCCCAGTCGATAGAAGCCTTGTTTAAGACGGTTCCATTCCTGGGGGGTACAGGGGAAATGAATGTATCGTTGTGTCTGGTTATCTAGAGCAGTCAAACCCTCCCCTAGAATCCTGGAGAAGGTAGACTGCGCTAGGCCAGACACAAGCCCCTCTGTTGACTGGTATGAGCCGGTTGCCAGGAAGTGTACAACACACAACAGCTTCTGCATACCAGTCAGAGCTTGGTTCCTATACGCTTGAGGGTCAATATCATCCTTCAAGACCTCATATAGGTTAATGAGGCTTGCAGAAGTCAAGCAATACTTTTCCCTGACCTCCACTTCTGTCATCCCAAACAGGGTGACCCTAACCCTGTGTACCCTTGGTGCTCTTCCCCTCTGCTGATGCCTTCGTCTTATAGGCCCTGCTGGCCTATGGCCAGCTGCAGCAACAGCAGCATGGGGAGCACCAGGAACAGGGACAACAGCAGGAGGAGCAGGAAGGGCAGCAGCAGCAGCTGGAGCAAGGACAGCTACAGCACCATGACCAGGGACCTCAGCAGCAGGGATACCATCCAAAACAGGGGCTTGTAGGGGTTCCAGCACCCCTTGTGCCCCACGACACTGTCTCACTCTAAATGCAATATACTGCAAGGGAAACATGGTGGCTAATGAGGGTGTGCATTTGCAGGTGTTTTAAGGCTGCAGGTGAGAGGTTGTGCTGTTTGTGATTGGTTTGACACACTTGCAGGGGCAGGAATAATAAATGCTTTTAAGAGGTTAACTATTTGTGATCAAGCTGCTGCTATGTATATTGTTAAACATGCATTTGTTAGGCCTTCAGAGAGTTACGTTGGTTTCTAAGTCAGTGCAAGTGTTCCTGCGCCTTCAATTTGTGGTGAGCTGAGAATGGAGTAGATTTTCTGAAATCTGCGCGCGTAAGTCCTTACGCCGTATATTGGATAGCAAATTGCGAGTGTTTTGTATGTCAGTTTATGGGCCAAAAAACTACGGGCGATGCCAGAAATCTACGCGCGTAACTTCTAGCTTACGCCGTATATAGGATACCAAACCCGCGCAAATATTGGCGTCGCCAACTTTTGCGGGCGACGATTTTTATCGGATCGACCCCATGATGTATTGTATGTCTAACAGTTGTCATTTTAAAAAAAAAAAGTATATTCTTGGTATATTTTTTGCATTTCTCATGTGGGAAACATTTACACCATAACAGGACATGTGCACAAATGCCGGTTTTACAGATATATCACACATTCTTACGTTATATAAAAGGGACGATATGTGTGGGTTAAACCTACAATATCATTTAGAGATAGCCAGTTAAATTATCAACCGTGATCCCTGTGGGAAGCCAGAATTTACGCTGATAATTCCGCAAACCCCCACAACTAAAGAGGGAAGCACTATCTGCTTCTGGAGATCTGCATATGACTAATATCCTTACAAGGAAAAATCATCCAACTAGTGTAAAATTGTGAAACAAATATTCCAGAAGTTGCGTCCCATAATAATGTCTAAAAACTAACTAGCAAAAAATAAACAGCCTCTTAAACTAACATCACACAGCCTCTAAAACTAACTAGTAAACATTACACAGCCTCTGAAACTAACTAGCAAACATCTCACAGCCTCTAAAACTAACTAGCAAACATCTCACAGCCTCTGAAACTAACTAGCAAACATCTCACAGCATCTGAAACTAACTAGCAAACATCTCACAGCCTCTAAAACTAACTAGCAAACATCTCACAGCATCTGAAACTAACTAGCAAACATCTCACAGCCTCTAAAACTAACTAGCAAACATCTCACAGAATCTGAAACTAACTAGCAAACATCTCACAGCCTCTTAAACTAACTAGCAAACATCTCACAGCCTCTGAAACTAACTAGCAAACATCTCACAGCCTCTGAAACTAACTAGCAAACATCTCACAGCATCTGAAACTAACTAGCAAACATCTCACAGCCTCTAAAACTAACTAGCAAACATCTCACAGCATCTGAAACTAACTAGCAAACATCACACAGCCTCTGAAACTAACTAGCAAACATCTCAACGCCTCTGAAACTAACTAGCAAACATCTCACAGCCTCTGAAACTAACTAGCAAATATCACACAGTCTCTGAAACTAACTAGCAAACATCACACAGCCTCTGAAACTAACTAGCAAACATCTCACAGCATCTGAAACTAACTAGCAAACATCACACAGTCTCTGAAACTAACTAGCAAACATCACACAGCCTCTGAAACTAACTAGCAAACATCACACAGCCTCTGAAACTAACTAGCAAACATCTCACAGCCTCTGAAACTAACTAGCAAACATCTCACAGCATCTGAAACTAACTAGCAAACATCACACAGCCTCTGAAACTAACTAGCAAACATCACACAGCCTCTAAAACTAACTAGCAAACATCACACAGCCTCTAAAACTAACTAGCAAACATCACACAGTCTCTGAAACTAACTAGCAAACATCTCACAGCCTCTAAAACTAACTAGCAAACATCACACAGTCTCTAAAACTAACTAGCAAACATCACACAGCCTCTAAAACTAACTAGCAAACATCACACAGCCTCTGAAACTAACTAGCAAACATCACACAGCCTCTGAAACTAACTAGCAAACATCACACAGCCTCTGAAACTAACTAGCAAACATCACACAGCCTCTGAAACTAACTAGCAAACATCACACAGCCTCTGAAACTAACTAGCAAACATCACACAGTCTCTGAAACTAACTAGCAAACATCACACAGCCTCTGAAACTAACTAGCAAACATCACACAGCCTCTAAAACTAACTAGCAAACATCTCACAGCATCTGAAACTAACTAGCAAACATCACACAGCCTCTGAAACTTACTAGCAAACATAACACAGCCTCTGAAACTTACTAGCAAACATCTCACAGCCTCTTAAACTAACTAGCAAACATCTCACAGCCTCTGAAACTAACTAGCAAACATCACACAGCCTCTGAAACTAACTAGCAAACATAGCACAGCCTCTGAAACTAACTAGTAAACATTACACAGCCTCTAAAACTAACTAGCAAACATTACACAGCCTCTAAAACTAACTAGCAAACATTACACAGCCTCTGAAACTAACTAGCCAACATTGCACAGCATCTGAAACTAACTAGCAAACATCTCACAGCCTCTGAAACTTACTAGCAAACATCTCACAGCCTCTAAAACTAACTAGCAAACACCTCACAGCCTCTAAAACTAACTAGCAAACATCTCACAGCCTCTGAAACTTACTAGCAAACATCTTGCAGCGTCTGAAACTAACTAGTAAACTGCACACAGCCTCTAAAACTAACTAGCAAACATTTCACAGCCTCTTAAACTAATTAGCAAACATCTCACAGCCTCTGAAACTAACTAGCATACATTACACAGCCTCTGAAACTAACTAGCAAACATTACACAGCCTCTGAAACTAACTAGCAAACATATCACAGCCTCTGAAACTAACTAGCAAACATCTCACAGCCTCTGAAATTAACTAGCAAACATCTCACAGCCTCTGAAACTAACTAGCAAACATCACACAGCCTCTGAAACTAACTAGCAAACATCACACACCCTTTGAAACTAACTAGCAAATATCACACAGCCTCTGAAACTAACTAGCAAACATCACACAGCCCCTGAAACTAACTTGCAAACATCTCACAGCCCCTGAAACTGACTAGCAAACATCTCACAGCCTCTGAAACTAAGTAGTAAACATCTCACAGCCTCTGAAACTAACTAGCAAACATCACACAGCCTCTGAAACTAACTAGCAAACATCTCAACGCCTCTGAAACTAACTAGCAAACATCTCACAGTCTCTGAAAATAACTAGCAAACATCACACAGCCTCTTAAACTAACTATCAAACATCACACAGCCTCTGAAACTAACTAGCAAACATCACACAGCCCCTGAAACTAACTAGCAAACATCTCACAGCCCCTGAAACTAACTAGCAAACATCTCACAGCCACTGAAACTAACTAGCAAACATCTCACAGCCCCTGAAACTAACTAGCAAACATCACACAGCCTCTGAAACTAACTAGCAAACATCACACAGCCCCTGAAACTAACTAGCAAACATCTCACAGCCCCTGAAACTAACTAGCAAACATCTCACAGCCCCTGAAACTAACTAGCAAACATCACACAGCCTCTGAAACTAACTAGCAAACATCTCACAGCCTCTGAAACTAACTAGCAAACATCTCACAGCCCCTGAAACTAACTAGCAAACATCACACAGCCTCTGAAACTAACTAGCAAATATCACACAGCCTCTGAAACTAACTAGCAAACATCACACAGCCTCTGAAACTAACTAGCAAACATCACACAGCCTCTGAAACTAACTAGCAAACATGGCACAGTCTCTGAAACTAACTAGCAAACATCTCACAGCCCTTGAAACTAACTAGCAAACATCTCACAGCCTCTGAAACTAACTAGCAAACATCACACAGCCTCTGAAACTAACTAGCAAACATCACACAGCCCCTGAAACTAACTAGCAAACATCTCACAGCCCCTGAAACTAACTAGCAAACATCACACAGCCTCTGAAACTAACTAGCAAACATCTCACAGCCTCTGAAACTAACTAGCAAACATCTCACAGCCCCTGAAACTAACTAGCAAACATCACACAGCCTCTGAAACTAACTAGCAAATATCACACAGCCCCTGAAACTAACTAGCAAACATTTCACAACCTCTGAAACTAACTAGCAAACATCTAACAGCCTCTGAAACTAACTAGCAAACATCACACAGCCTCTGAAACTAACTAGCAAACATCACACAGTCTCTAAAACTAACTAGCAAACATCACACAGCCTCTAAAACTAACTAGCAAACATCACACAGTCTCTGAAACTAACTAGCAAACATCACACAGCCTCTGAAACTAACTAGCAAACATCACACAGCCTCTAAAACTAACTAGCAAACATCTCACAGCATCTGAAACTAACTAGCAAACATCTCACAGCCTCTAAAACTAACTAGCAAACATCACACAGCCTCTGAAACTTACTAGCAAACATAACACAGCCTCTGAAACTTACTAGCAAACATCTCACAGCCTCTTAAACTAACTAGCAAACATCTCACAGCCTCTGAAACTAACTAGCAAACATCACACAGCCTCTGAAACTAACTAGCAAACATAGCACAGCCTCTGAAACTAACTACTAAACATTACACAGCCTCTAAAACTAACTAGCAAACATTACACAGCCTCTAAAACTAACTAGCAAACATTACACAGCCTCTGAAACTAACTAGCAAACATTGCACAGCATCTGAAACTAACTAGCAAACATCTCACAGCCTCTGAAACTTACTAGCAAACATCTCACAGCCTCTAAAACTAACTAGCAAACACCTCACAGCCTCTAAAACTAACTAGCAAACATCTCACAGCCTCTGAAACTTACTAGCAAACATCTTGCAGCGTCTGAAACTAACTAGTAAACTGCACACAGCCTCTAAAACTAACTAGCAAACATTTCACAGCCTCTTAAACTAATTAGCAAACATCTCACAGCCTCTGAAACTAACTAGCATACATTACACAGCCTCTGAAACTAACTAGCAAACATTACACAGCCTCTGAAACTAACTAGCAAACATATCACAGCCTCTGAAACTAACTAGCAAACATCTCACAGCCTCTGAAACTAACTAGCAAACATCTCACAGCCTCTGAAACTAACTAGCAAACATCACACAGCCTCTGAAACTAACTAGCAAACATCACACATCCTTTGAAACTAACTAGCAAATATCACACAGCCTCTGAAACTAACTAGCAAACATCACACAGCCCCTGAAACTAACTTGCAAACATCTCACAGCCCCCTGAAACTGACTAGCAAACATCTCACAGCCTCTGAAACTAAGTAGTAAACATCTCACAGCCTCTGAAACTAACTAGCAAACATCACACAGCCTCTGAAACTAACTAGCAAACATCTCAACGCCTCTGAAACTAACTAGCAAACATCTCACAGTCTCTGAAAATAACTAGCAAACATCACACAGCCTCTTAAACTAACTATCAAACATCACACAGCCTCTGAAACTAACTAGCAAACATCACACAGCCCCTGAAACTAACTAGCAAACATCTCACAGCCCCTGAAACTAACTAGCAAACATCTCACAGCCACTGAAACTAACTAGCAAACATCTCACAGCCCCTGAAACTAACTAGCAAACATCACACAGCCTCTGAAACTAACTAGCAAACATCACACAGCCCCTGAAACTAACTAGCAAACATCTCACAGCCCCTGAAACTAACTAGCAAACATCTCACAGCCCCTGAAACTAACTAGCAAACATCACACAGCCTCTGAAACTAACTAGCAAACATCTCACAGCCTCTGAAACTAACTAGCAAACATCTCACAGCCCCTGAAACTAACTAGCAAACATCACACAGCCTCTGAAACTAACTAGCAAACATCACACAGCCTCTGAAACTAACTAGCAAACATCACACAGCCTCTGAAACTAACTAGCAAACATCACACAGCCTCTGAAACTAACTAGCAAACATGGCACAGTCTCTGAAACTAACTAGCAAACATCTCACAGCCCTTGAAACTAACTAGCAAACATCTCACAGCCTCTGAAACTAACTAGCAAACATCACACAGCCTCTGAAACTAACTAGCAAACATCTCACAGCCCCTGAAACTAACTAGCAAACATCTCACAGCCCCTGAAACTAACTAGCAAACATCACACAGCCTCTGAAACTAACTAGCAAACATCTCACAGCCTCTGAAACTAACTAGCAAACATCTCACAGCCCCTGAAACTGACTAGCAAACATCACACAGCCTCTGAAACTAACTAGCAAATATCACACAGCCTCTGAAACTAACTAGCAAACATCTCACAGCCTCTGAAACTAACTAGCAAACATCACACAGCCTCTGAAACTAACTAGCAAACATGGCACAGTCTCTGAAACTAACTAGCAAACATCTCACAGCCCTTGAAACTAACTAGCAAACATCTCACAGCCTCTGAAACTAACTAGCAAACATCACACAGCCCCTGAAACTAACTAGAAAACATACCACAGCCTCTGAAACTAACTAGCAAACATCACACAGCCTCTGAAACTAACTAGCAAACATCTCAACGCCTCTGAAACTAACTAGCAAACATCTCACAGCCTCTGAAACTAATTAGCAAACATTTCACAACCTCTGAAACTAACTAGCAAACATCTCACCGCCTCTGAAACTAACTAGCAAACATCTCACAGCCTCTGAAACTAACTAGCAAACATCTCACAGCCTCTTAAACTAACTAGCAAACATCACACAGCCTCTGAAACAGCCCCTGAAACTAACTAGCAATCATCTCACAGCCTCTGAAACTAACTAGCAAACATCACACAGCCTCTGAAACTAACTAGCAAACATGGCACAGTCTCTGAAACTAACTAGCAAACATCTCACAGCCCTTGAAACTAACTAGCAAACATCTCACAGCCTCTGAAACTAACTAGCAAACATCACACAGCCTCTGAAACTAACTAGCAAACATCACACAGCCCCTGAAACTAACTAGCAAACATCTCACAGCCCCTGAAACTAACTAGCAAACATCACACAGCCTCTGAAACTAACTAGCAAACATCTCACAGCCTCTGAAACTAACTAGCAAACATCTCACAGCCCCTGAAACTAACTAGCAAACATCACACAGCCTCTGAAACTAACTAGCAAATATCACACAGCCCCCTGAAACTAACTAGCAAACATTTCACAACCTCTGAAACTAACTAGCAAACATCTAACAGCCTCTGAAACTAACTAGCAAACATCACACAGCCTCTGAAACTAACTAGCAAACATCACACAGTCTCTAAAACTAACTAGCAAACATCACACAGCCTCTAAAACTAACTAGCAAACATCACACAGTCTCTGAAACTAACTAGCAAACATCACACAGCCTCTGAAACTAACTAGCAAACATCACACAGCCTCTAAAACTAACTAGCAAACATCTCACAGCATCTGAAACTAACTAGCAAACATCTCACAGCCTCTAAAACTAACTAGCAAACATCACACAGCCTCTGAAACTTACTAGCAAACATAACACAGCCTCTGAAACTTACTAGCAAACATCTCACAGCCTCTTAAACTAACTAGCAAACATCTCACAGCCTCTGAAACTAACTAGCAAACATCACACAGCCTCTGAAACTAACTAGCAAACATAGCACAGCCTCTGAAACTAACTACTAAACATTACACAGCCTCTAAAACTAACTAGCAAACATTACACAGCCTCTAAAACTAACTAGCAAACATTACACAGCCTCTGAAACTAACTAGCAAACATTGCACAGCATCTGAAACTAACTAGCAAACATCTCACAGCCTCTGAAACTTACTAGCAAACATCTCACAGCCTCTAAAACTAACTAGCAAACATCTCACAGCCTCTGAAACTAACTAGCAAACATCACACAGCCTCTGAAACTAACTAGCAAACATAGCACAGCCTCTGAAACTAACTACTAAACATTACACAGCCTCTAAAACTAACTAGCAAACATTACACAGCCTCTAAAACTAACTAGCAAACATTACACAGCCTCTGAAACTAACTAGCAAACATTGCACAGCATCTGAAACTAACTAGCAAACATCTCACAGCCTCTGAAACTTACTAGCAAACATCTTGCAGCGTCTGAAACTAACTAGTAAACTGCACACAGCCTCTAAAACTAACTAGCAAACATTTCACAGCCTCTTAAACTAATTAGCAAACATCTCACAGCCTCTGAAACTAACTAGCATACATTACACAGCCTCTGAAACTAACTAGCAAACATTACACAGCCTCTGAAACTAACTAGCAAACATATCACAGCCTCTGAAACTAACTAGCAAACATCTCACAGCCTCTGAAACTAACTAGCAAACATCTCACAGCCTCTGAAACTAACTAGCAAACATCACACAGCCTCTGAAACTAACTAGCAAACATCACACATCCTTTGAAACTAACTAGCAAATATCACACAGCCTCTGAAACTAACTAGCAAACATCACACAGCCCCTGAAACTAACTTGCAAACATCTCACAGCCCCCTGAAACTGACTAGCAAACATCTCACAGCCTCTGAAACTAAGTAGTAAACATCTCACAGCCTCTGAAACTAACTAGCAAACATCACACAGCCTCTGAAACTAACTAGCAAACATCTCAACGCCTCTGAAACTAACTAGCAAACATCTCACAGTCTCTGAAAATAACTAGCAAACATCACACAGCCTCTTAAACTAACTATCAAACATCACACAGCCTCTGAAACTAACTAGCAAACATCACACAGCCCCTGAAACTAACTAGCAAACATCTCACAGCCCCTGAAACTAACTAGCAAACATCTCACAGCCACTGAAACTAACTAGCAAACATCTCACAGCCCCTGAAACTAACTAGCAAACATCACACAGCCTCTGAAACTAACTAGCAAACATCACACAGCCCCTGAAACTAACTAGCAAACATCTCACAGCCCCTGAAACTAACTAGCAAACATCTCACAGCCCCTGAAACTAACTAGCAAACATCACACAGCCTCTGAAACTAACTAGCAAACATCTCACAGCCTCTGAAACTAACTAGCAAACATCTCACAGCCCCTGAAACTAACTAGCAAACATCACACAGCCTCTGAAACTAACTAGCAAATATCACACAGCCTCTGAAACTAACTAGCAAACATCACACAGCCTCTGAAACTAACTAGCAAACATCACACAACCTCTGAAACTAACTAGCAAACATGGCACAGTCTCTGAAACTAACTAGCAAACATCTCACAGCCCTTGAAACTAACTAGCAAACATCTCACAGCCTCTGAAACTAACTAGCAAACATCACACAGCCTCTGAAACTAACTAGCAAACATCACACAGCCCCTGAAACTAACTAGCAAACATCTCACAGCCCCTGAAACTAACTAGCAAACATCTCACAGCCCCTGAAACTAACTAGCAAACATCACACAGCCTCTGAAACTAACTAGCAAACATCTCACAGCCTCTGAAACTAACTAGCAAACATCTCACAGCCCCTGAAACTGACTAGCAAACATCACACAGCCTCTGAAACTAACTAGCAAATATCACACAGCCTCTGAAACTAACTAGCAAACATCTCACAGCCTCTGAAACTAACTAGCAAACATCACACAGCCTCTGAAACTAACTAGCAAACATGGCACAGTCTCTGAAACTAACTAGCAAACATCTCACAGCCCTTGAAACTAACTAGCAAACATCTCACAGCCTCTGAAACTAACTAGCAAACATCACACAGCCCCTGAAACTAACTAGAAAACATACCACAGCCTCTGAAACTAACTAGCAAACATCACACAGCCTCTGAAACTAACTAGCAAACATCTCAACGCCTCTGAAACTAACTAGCAAACATCTCACAGCCTCTGAAACTAATTAGCAAACATTTCACAACCTCTGAAACTAACTAGCAAACATCTCACCGCCTCTGAAACTAACTAGCAAACATCTCACAGCCTCTGAAACTAACTAGCAAACATCTCACAGCCTCTTAAACTAACTAGCAAACATCACACAGCCTCTGAAACAGCCCCTGAAACTAACTAGCAATCATCTCACAGCCTCTGAAACTAACTAGCAAACATCACACAGCCTCTGAAACTAACTAGTAAACATCACACAGCCTCTAAAACTAACTAGCAAACATCTCACAGCCTCTAAAACTAACTAGCAAACATCTCACAGCATCTGAAACTAACTAGCAAACATCTCACAGCCTCTAAAACTAACTAGCAAACATCTCACAGCATCTGAAACTAACTAGCAAACATCTCACAGCCTCTAAAACTAACTAGCAAACATCTCACAGAATCTGAAACTAACTAGCAAACATCTCACAGCCTCTTAAACTAACTAGCAAACATCTCACAGCCTCTGAAACTAACTAGCAAACATCTCACAGCCTCTAAAACTAACTAGCAAACATCTCACAGCATCTGAAACTAACTAGCAAACATCTCACAGCCTCTAAAACTAACTAGCAAACATCTCACAGCATCTGAAACTAACTAGCAAACATCACACAGCCTCTGAAACTAACTAGCAAACATATCAACGCCTCTGAAACTAACTAGCAAACATCTCACAGCCTCTGAAACTAACTAGCAAACATCACACAGTCTCTGAAACTAACTAGCAAACATCACACAGCCTCTGAAACTAACTAGCAAACATCTCACAGCATCTGAAACTAACTAGCAAACATCACACAGTCTCGGAAACTAACTAGCAAACATCACACAGCCTCTGAAACTAACTAGCAAACATCACACAGCCTCTGAAACTAACTAGCAAACATCTCACAGCCTCTGAAACTAACTAGCAAACATCTCACAGCATCTGAAACTAACTAGCAAACATCACACAGCCTCTAAAACTAACTAGCAAACATCACACAGTCTCTAAAACTAACTAGCAAACATCACACAGCCTCTAAAACTAACTAGCAAACATCACACAGTCTCTAAAACTAACTAGCAAACATCACACAGCCTCTAAAACTAACTAGCAAACATCACACAGTCTCTAAAACTAACTAGCAAACATCACACAGCCTCTGAAACTAACTAGCAAACATCACACAGCCTCTAAAACTAACTAGCAAACATCACACAGTCTCTGAAACTAACTAGCAAACATCACACAGCCTCTGAAACTAACTAGCAAACATCACACAGCCTCTAAAACTAACTAGCAAACATCTCACAGCATCTGAAACTAACTAGCAAACATCTCACAGCCTCTAAAACTAACTAGCAAACATCACACAGCCTCTGAAACTTACTAGCAAACATAACACAGCCTCTGAAACTTACTAGCAAACATCTCACAGCCTCTTAAACTAACTAGCAAACATCTCACAGCCTCTGAAACTAACTAGCAAACATCACACAGCCTCTGAAACTAACTAGCAAACATAGCACAGCCTCTGAAACTAACTAGTAAACATTACACAGCCTCTAAAACTAACTAGCAAACATTACACAGCCTCTAAAACTAACTAGCAAACATTACACAGCCTCTGAAACTAACTAGCAAACATTGCACAGCATCTGAAACTAACTAGCAAACATCTCACAGCCTCTGAAACTTACTAGCAAACATCTCACAGCCTCTAAAACTAACCAGCAAACACCTCACAGCCTCTAAAACTAACTAGCAAACATCTCACAGCCTCTGAAACTTACTAGCAAACATCTTGCAGCGTCTGAAACTAACTAGTAAACTGCACACAGCCTCTAATACTAACTAGCAAACATTGCACAGCCTCTTAAACTAATTAGCAAACATCTCACAGCCTCTGAAACTAACTAGCATACATTACACAGCCTCTGAAACTAACTAGCAAACATTACACAGCCTCTGAAACTAACTAGCAAACATATCACAGCCTCTGAAACTAACTAGCAAACATCTCACAGTCTCTGAAACTAACTAGCAAACATCTCACAGCCCCTGAAACTAACTAGCAAACATCTCACAGCCTCTGAAATTAACTAGCAAACATCTCACAGCCTCTGAAACTAACTAGTAAACATCACACAGCCTCTGAAACTAACTAGCAAACATCACACATCCTTTGAAACTAACTAGCAAATATCACACAGCCTCTGAAACTAACTAGCAAACATCTCACAGCCCCTGAAACTAACTAGCAAACATCACACAGCCCCTGAAACTAACTAGCAAACATCACACAGCCCCTGAAACTAACTAGCAAACATCTCACCGCCCCTGAAACTAACTAGCAAACATCTCACAGCCCCTGAAACTAACTAGCAAACATCACACAGCCTCTGAAACTAACTAGCAAACATCTCACAGCCTCTGAAACTAACTAGCAAACATCTCACAGCCCCTGAAACTAACTAGCAAACATCACACAGCCTCTGAAACTAACTAGCAAATATCACACAGCCTCTGAAACTAACTAGCAAACATCACACAGCCTCTGAAACTAACTAGCAAACATCACACAGCCTCTGAAACTAACTAGCAAACATGGCACAGTCTCTGAAACTAACTAGTAAACATCTCACAGCCCTTGAAACTAACTAGCAAACATCTCACAGCCTCTGAAACTAAGTAGTAAACATCTCAACGCCTCTGAAACTAACTAGCAAACATCTCACAGTCTCTGAAAATAACTAGCAAACATCACACAGCCTCTTAAACTAACTATCAAACATCACACATCCTTTGAAACTAACTAGCAAATATCACACAGCCTCTGAAACTAACTAGCAAACATCACACAGCCCCCTGAAACTGACTAGCAAACATCTCACAGCCTCTGAAACTAACTAGCAAACATCTCAACGCCTCTGAAACTAACTAGCAAACATCTCACAGTCTCTGAAAATAACTAGCAAACATCACACAGCCTCTTAAACTAACTATCAAACATCACACAGCCTCTGAAACTAACTAGCAAACATCACACAGCCCCTGAAACTAACTAGCAAACCTCTCACAGCCCCTGAAACTAACTAGCAAACATCTCACAGCCACTGAAACTAACTAGCAAACATCTCACAGCCCCTGAAACTAACTATCAAACATCACACAGCCTCTGAAACTAACTAGCAAACATCACACAGCCCCTGAAACTAACTAGCAAACATCTCATAGCCCCTGAAACTAACTAGCAAACATCACACAACCTCTGAAACTAACTAGCAAACATCTCACAGCCTCTGAAACTAACTAGCAAACATCTCACAGCCCCTGAAACTAACTAGCAAACATCACACAGCCTCTGAAACTAACTAGCAAATATCACACAGCCTCTGAAACTAACTAGCAAACATCTCACAGCCTCTGAAACTAACTAGCAAACATGGCACAGTCTCTGAAACTAACTAGCAAACATCTCACAGCCTCTGAAACTAACTAGCAAACATCTCACAGCCCCTGAAACTAACTAGCAAACATCACACAGCCTCTGAAACTAACTAGCAAATATCACACAGCCTCTGAAACTAACTAGCAAACATCTCACAGCCTCTGAAACTAACTAGCAAATATCACACAGCCTCTGAAACTAACTAGCAAACATCACACAGCCTCTGAAACTAACTAGCAAACATCACACAGCCCCTGAAACTAACTAGAAAACATACCACAGCCTCTGAAACTAACTAGCAAACATCACACAGCCTCTGAAACTAACTAGCAAACATCTCAACGCCTCTGAAACTAACTAGCAAACATCTCACAGCCTCTGAAACTAACTAGCAAACATCTCACAGCCTCTTAAACTAACTAGCAAACATCACACAGCCTCTGAAACAGCCCCTGAAACTAACTAGCAATCATCTCACAGCCTCTGAAACTAACTAGCAAACATCACACAGCCTCTGAAACTAACTAGCAAACATCACACAGCCCCTGAAACTAACTAGAAAACATACCACAGCCTCTGAAACTAACTAGCAAACATAACACAGCCTCTGAAACTAACTAGCAAACATCTCACAGCCTCTGAAACTAATTAGCAAACATTTCACAACCTCTGAAACTAACTAGCAAACATCTCACAGCCTCTGAAACTAACTAGCAAACATCTCACAGCCTCTGAAACAGCCCCTGAAACTAACTAGCAAACATCTCACAGCCCCTGAAACTAACTAGCAAACATCACACAGAATCTGAAACTAACTAGCAAACATCTCACAGCCTCTGAAACTAACTAGCAAACATCACACAGCCCCTGAAACTAACTAGCAACCATCTCACAGCCTCTGAAACTAACTAGCAAACATCACACAGCCTCTGAAACTAACTAGCAAACATCACACAGCCTCTGAAACTAACTAGCAAACATCACACAGCCTCTGAAACTAACTAGCAAACATCACACAGCCTCTGAAACTAACTAGCAAACATCTTACAGCCTCTGCAACTAACTAGTAAACATAGCACAGGCTCTGAAACTAACTAGCAAATTTCACACAGCCTCTGAAACTAACTAGCAAATATCACACAGCCCCTGAAACTAACTAGAAAACATACCACAGCCTCTGAAACTAACTAGCAAACATCTTACAGCCTCTGCAACTAACTAGCAAACATAGCACAGGCTCTGAAACTAACTAGCAAATTTCACACAGCCTCTGAAACTAACTAGCAAATATCACACAGCCCCTGAAACTAACTAGAAAACATACACAGCCTCTGAAACTAACTAGCAAACATCTTACAGCCTCTGCAACTAACTAGTAAACATAGCACAGCCTCTGAAACTAACTAGCAAACATCACACAACCTCTGAAACTAACTAGCAAACATCTCAACGCCTCTGAAACTAACTAGCAAACATCTCACAGCCTCTGAAACTAACTAGCAAACATTTCACAACCTCTGAAACAGCCCCTGAAACTAACTAGCAAACATCTCACAGCCCCCTGAAACTAACTAGCAAACATTTCACAACCTCTGAAACTAACTAGCAAACATCTCACAGCCTCTGAAACTAACTAGCAAACATCTCACAGCTTCTGAAACTAACTAGCAAACATCACACAGCCTCTGAAACTAACTAGCAAACATCACACAGCCTCTGAAACTAACTAGCAAACATCACACAGCCTTTGAAACTAACTAGCAAATCGTTCACAGCCTCTGAAACTAACTAGCAAACATCTCACTGCCCCTGAAACTAACGAGCAAACATATCACAACCTCTGAAACTAACTAGAAAATATCTCACAGCCTCTGAAACTAACTAGCAAACATCACACAGCCTCTGAAACTAACTAGAAAACATCTCACAGCCTCTGAAACTAACTAGCAAATATCTCACAGTCTCTGAAACTAACTAGCAAACATCTCACAGCCTCTGAAACTAACTAGCAAACATCTCACAGCTTCTGAAACTAACTAGCAAACATCACAAAGCCTCTGAAACTAACTAGCAAACATCTTACAGCCTCTGAAACTAACTAGCAAACATCACACAGCCTCTGAAACTAACTAGCAAATATCACACAGCCTCTGAAACTAACTAGCAAACATCTCAACGCCTCTGAAACTAACTAGCAAACATCACACAGCTTCTAGCAAACATCTCACAGCCTCTGAAACTAACTAGCAAACATCTCAACGCCTCTGAAACTAACTAGCAAACATCACACAGCTTCTAGCAAACATCTCACAGCCTCTGAAACTAACTAGCAAACATCGCACAGCCTCTAGCAAACATCTCACAGCCTCTGAAACTAACTAGAGAACATCACACAGCCTCTGAAACTAACTAGCAAACATTTCACAGCCTCTGAAACTAACTAGCAAACATCTCACAGCCTCTGAAACTAACTAGCAAACATCGCACAGCATCTGCAACTAACTAGTAAACATAGCACAGCCTCTGAAACTAACTAGCAAACATCACACAACCTCTGAAACTAACTAGCAAACATCTCAACGCCTCTGAAACTAACTAGCAAACATCACACAGCCTTTGAAACTAACTAGCAAACATCACACAGCCTCTGAAACTAACTAGCAAACATCACACAGCCTCTGAAACTAACTAGCAAACATCTCACAGCCCCCTGAAACTAACTAGCAAACATTTCACAACCTCTGAAACTAACTAGCAAACATCTCACAGCCTCTGAAACTAACTAGCAAATATCACAGAGCCTCTGAAACTAACTAGCAAACATCACACAGCCTCTGAAACTAACTAGCAAACATCACACAGCCTCTGAAACTAATTAGCAAACATTTCACAACCTCTGAAACTAACTAGCAAACATCTCACAGCCTCTGAAACTAACTAGCAAACATCTCACAGCCTCTGAAACAGCCCCTGAAACTAACTAGCAAACATCTCACAGCCCCTGAAACTAACTAGCAAACATCACACAGCCTCTGAAACTAACTAGCAAACATCTCACAGCCTCTGAAACTAACTAGCAAACATCACACAGCCCCTGAAACTAACTAGCAACCATCTCACAGCCTCTGAAACTAACTAGCAAACATCACACAGCCTCTGAAACTAACTAGCAAATATCACACAGCCCCTGAAACTAACTAGAAAACATACCACAGCCTCTGAAACTAACTAGCAAACATCTTACAGCCTCTGCAACTAACTAGCAAACATCTCACAGCCTCTGAAACTAACTAGCAAACATCACACAGCCTCTGAAACTAACTAGCAAATATCACACAGCCCCTGAAACTAACTAGAAAACATACACAGCCTCTGAAACTAACTAGCAAACATCTTACAGCCTCTGCAACTAACTAGTAAACATAGCACAGCCTCTGAAACTAACTAGCAAACATCACACAACCTCTGAAACTAACTAGCAAACATCTCAACGCCTCTGAAACTAACTAGCAAACATCTCACAGCCTCTGAAACTAACTAGCAAACATTTCACAACCTCTGAAACAGCCCCTGAAACTAACTAGCAAACATCTCACAGCCCCCTGAAACTAACTAGCAAACATTTCACAACCTCTGAAACTAACTAGCAAACATCTCACAGCCTCTGAAACTAACTAGCAAACATCTCACAGCTTCTGAAACTAACTAGCAAACATCACACAGCCTCTGAAACTAACTAGCAAACATCACACAGCCTCTGAAACTAACTAGCAAACATCACACAGCCTTTGAAACTAACTAGCAAATCGTTCACAGCCTCTGAAACTAACTAGCAAACATCTCACTGCCCCTGAAACTAACGAGCAAACATATCACAACCTCTGAAACTAACTAGAAAATATCTCACAGCCTCTGAAACTAACTAGCAAACATCACACAGCCTCTGAAACTAACTAGAAAACATCTCACAGCCTCTGAAACTAACTAGCAAATATCTCACAGTCTCTGAAACTAACTAGCAAACATCTCACAGCCTCTGAAACTAACTAGCAAACATCTCACAGCTTCTGAAACTAACTAGCAAACATCACAAAGCCTCTGAAACTAACTAGCAAACATCACACAGCTTCTAGCAAACATCTCACAGCCTCTGAAACTAACTAGCAAACATCTCAACGCCTCTGAAACTAACTAGCAAACATCACACAGCTTCTAGCAAACATCTCACAGCCTCTGAAACTAACTAGCAAACATCGCACAGCCTCTAGCAAACATCTCACAGCCTCTGAAACTAACTAGAGAACATCACACAGCCTCTGAAACTAACTAGCAAACATTTCACAGCCTCTGAAACTAACTAGCAAACATCTCACAGCCTCTGAAACTAACTAGCAAACATCGCACAGCATCTGCAACTAACTAGTAAACATAGCACAGCCTCTGAAACTAACTAGCAAACATCACACAACCTCTGAAACTAACTAGCAAACATCTCAACGCCTCTGAAACTAACTAGCAAACATCACACAGCCTTTGAAACTAACTAGCAAACATCACACAGCCTCTGAAACTAACTAGCAAACATCACACAGCCTCTGAAACTAACTAGCAAACATCTCACAGCCCCCTGAAACTAACTAGCAAACATTTCACAACCTCTGAAACTAACTAGCAAACATCTCACAGCCTCTGAAACTAACTAGCAAATATCACAGAGCCTCTGAAACTAACTAGCAAACATCACACAGCCTCTGAAACTAACTAGCAAACATCACACAGCCTCTAAAACTAACTAGCAAACATCACACAACCTCTGAAACTAACTAGCAAACATCACACAGCCTCTGAAACTAACTAGCAAATATCTCACAGCTTCTGAAACTAACTAGCAAACATC